>NC_051307.1:192502595-192820928 GCF_015220235.1 Choloepus didactylus | reverse complement strand
CGGTCCTTGGAGATGGTGTGGCCACCATCAACCTGTAGCCTCAAATTTTACAAGTCCAGACCTTCTCCCTTTGTCTTATACCATCTTCTGCTGGCTCCAGCCAGAGGCAGGGGGGAGAGGATTTTCTTCTTGTCTAACTCACAGTTTTAGGATAACTGATATCATCCTGATCTCTGAATAGCCTATTTCTTCCCTACAGTGCTAATCCCTTCATACTTACCTTCAGTCCTGGAGGGAGGACTTCTTTTTGGTGAATCTGGATGAGTGTGATGGCCACAAGCACCACAACACTCACGAGCAAGACCACCAAGGCAACGATGGCTGGGGTGCGGGAGAGGGCCTTCAGGCCTGCAAAGGGAAAACCCAAAAGACACATGAGGGGAAAGGAGGAACCAGGCATTTGCCTTCTCTGTGGAATCCATGGGCCGGGCCCATGCCCTGTGCACAGGTTCCTTCCTCTGGCTTTCATGAGACTCCCACTTTTAAGGTGGAGTAGCTATTGGGCACCGATACCCATTAATCTTTCCCCAAAGTGTTTGCAGGAAGGGTATGCATGGTCTGGTTTTCTGGTGTTGCCCCAAGTGTGCTGTGCATATAAATGGTCATTCCTGAGATTATTTACAATAGTATTTGTTTCAATGTGGACAAGAAAAATATGGACTTTCCATTAAAGGAGGTGATAAAAAATTTCATTTAAAATAATTTCAGTTAATAAAAAGAAAATTTCCCAACAGAGGATATACTGTACTGCACTGGAATGATTCCATTTCTGGGAAGTTCTAAAATCAGAACAGTTGCCTGCAGGGGTGTGGGTGGGGAATCACTGGGAAGGGGCATGAGACCCCTTCTGGGGGTGACGGAGATGCTCCATATCTCACAGGAGGATGGGGTGTATGCAATTGTCAAAACTCTTTAAAGCTTTCAAAGTATTTTGAGGAAAACCTGAAAATCCAAGTAAACCAGCTCCTTAGGTACAATTTCCTTTAAAAAGAGAGATTCTTATAAATTGCCTTCACTATCCTAAAAATATCTCCTTTTGGAAGACAAGAATTCTGAATTTAGGGGCACAACTTAGAATCTATTCGGTTCACTGTATTAAATTATACCTAAATTTTAAAAAGATAAGAAGACATTCAATTAAAAATATTAAGTAAATAACAGTCTTTGTAGAACTAGTATAGCGTAAATATTAATTGTGGGACTTAAATAACTGAAATGTGATAAACACTGGCATAAGAGAAAAATCACTGGGTTCAGAGGAGACCAATGCTCTAATCATAGCTGCATCTCTCACCAATTGGCTATCTAACTTTAAATTAATTAAAATTACATAAAATAACATTCAGTTCCTCCATTGCACTAGCCACATTTCAAGTGTTCAATAACCAGATGTGGCGAATGACCACCATATTGGACAGCTCAGCTATAGAACATTGCCATCATCACAGAAAGTTCTATTGAACAGCAATGGGGTAGATTCTGCCCTATTCCAGAACATTTACTCTTAGATCATCATAACCTATGTTTTATAACTTCATTATTTCTAGGAGACTGTGCCAGTTTGAATGTATTATGTCCCCCAAAATGCCATTATCTTCAATGCAATCTTGTGTAGGCAGACATATTGGTGTTGATTAGACTGTAATTCTTTGATTAAGTGTTTCCATGGAGATGCAACCCAGCCAACTGTGGTGATAACTCTGGATAATTTCCATGGAGGCGTGGCCCTGCCCATTCAGCACGGGCCTTGATTAGTTCACTGGAGCCCTATAAAAGCTCAGGCAGAAGGAGCAAGCTTGCTGCAGCCAAGAGGGACACTTTGAAGAATGCAGGGAAGCTGAGAGAGTAGCTGCAGATGAGAGACAGTTTGAAGATGGCCATTGAAAGTAGACTCTTGTTCTGGAGAAGCTAAGAGAGGACAAACACCCCAAGAGCAACTAAGAGTGATGTTTTTGAGAAACTGCAACCTAGAGAGGAATGTCCTGGGAGAAAGCCATTTTGAAACCAGAACTTGGAGCAGATACCAGCCACATGCCTTCCCAGCTAACAGAGGTTTTCCAGACACCATTGGCCATCCTCCAGTGAAGGAACCTGACTGCTGATATGTTACCTTGGACACTTTATGGCCTTAAGACTCTAACTGTGTAATCAAATAAACCCCCTTTTATAAAAGCCAATCCATTTCTGTTGTTTTGCATTCTGGCAGCATTGACAAACTAGAACGGAGACATTTTCCTGGAAGAAAAAAAAGGCATGCATATGCCACCATGGTAGAATTAGATTCAGCCCAAATATCTAATCACATCACAATACCTGCTACTTGGAAAGGGCAGTCACGAGGTGGGTCTCAATGACTCAGAGCTGCCAACTTTTTCTGCCCCATCTGATTCTCCTGCAGTATAGATGCAGCTAGATACTTCCTGAGGTCACAGTTGGTCACCTAACACTTTAACTCTCCTACTATATCAGTGGGAGAATAAACTGGTACCGCATCATTGGAGGACAATTTGTCAATGTCAAGCAAAATTGCAAATTCACATATCATCTGACTTTCAATCCCACTTCCGGGATTTTATCTCACAGCACTAGCCCCAAGTGTGTAAAAGGATTTTATGCACAAGGTTATTCATTGCCGCATAATTTGTGATAACAACTGGAGGGATGAGGGCAGTCCAAGCAAAAGGCCACCCACCACAGAGGTGACCACTTTTCTGTAAGTCCAGATAAGAGTACGTGAACCAGCCAGGAACCAGTTTATTCACAGAGGTCATCTTCTGCATCAACTTTTTAAAAATGCTTGGGTCAGTGTCAGTTATAAAGGTTTAATTTTTTTGTCTGTTTTTTCTCCCCAACAACACACGGTAGATGACTTGAGGTTTAGTTTGCCAAGTTAAACTTGTCCTTTACAAGGAATGTAGCAAGTCAGACTATGTGTGATGTAGTAAAATTTCAAAGTGTTTTGGGGAAAACCAGAAAATCAAAGTAAACCTGCTCCTGAAGTACAATTTCCCTTACCCTGCCCCACCCCCATAAAAAAAAAGATTCATAAAAATTGACTCCACTATCCTAAAAAAAAAAAAAAATCTCCTTTTGGAAGGCAAGCATATCAGAATACCCAATTTAGAGACACAATTAAAGAATAATGTGTGCGCAGTCTCCTGACCACAGCCACCTGACTGGCCTTCCAAATTCCTCAGTGCTTCAGAGGTTTTTTGGTAAAAAGCTATGATTACCTTAAGCAAACCCTTGCCCCAGCCGAAAATGTTGTTACAAAGCAAACTGGACTAGATCAAGCTCCACTCATTTAGAGCATGTGGCTCAGAGCTGTGCTGTCATTAGAGCTGGGCAAACACTGTAATTACAAGGTGCCGACCTGAAGATGGAGAGACCAGAGTCTCTGGGCTTCCACATGAGCAACTGCAATGAGTGCTTCAGAGGCTGTGTGTGTGTGTGTGTGTGTGTGTGTGTGTGTGTGTGTGAATTCTGCATATGTGCCTGCGATGTTAACCATAACAACACTGACACATGGGGGGAAAGAGAAGATGCTGTAGGCACTGTGCCAGCAAAAACATGTGGGTGGAAATACAGGAAAGACCCAAGTACTTTACAATACATGACAAAATCAACAATATTCTAAAGTAAACCTTACACACAGCTATGAGGGGGAAGCCACCTGAGCCAAATTAACGGATAATGCAAACCGGAAAAAACATTTAAGCATAACATGCATGTTAGTCCTTGTTTTGTGTGGCTTTGATGAAAAGCATTACTTTTATCTGAGGAATGCTGATGGTTAAACTCTGGTGAGCATCTGAGTTTCAAACCAACGAGGTTAAGCACTTATTTACAGGGAACACAGACAAAAAACTATGGGCTGAAGCTGGGATTCTCCTGATGATTGGCAAAACCATGCTTGCTGCCTACTGGGAGATACTAACCTGCTTGCTCGCAGGGTTGTCTTGTCAGCACAGTGAACATCTTTTCTCCCAGCTGCAGGTGAGAAAACAGAGAATGACAAGCTGTTCCTGGCCCCTGACTTAAGAAGTTCAAAATACCTGCACATGTTAAAACCCAAACCCACCTCACTCCCTCCACATCAAAACATTATCAGCGGTCATATGAGCCCAATCCTAGAACTTCCAAACCTAGGGCTTAGATTGTATCCAAATGCAAGGAGGGAAAGAGGAAAAGGGTTGCTGGGACTTTAAACTGAAAAAAATTTCCAAAAAAAAAAAAAAAAGATCCTATCTTTTTCTGCAGTTTTTTTTCCCCACCTCTACACAACCACCCAGGACTAGAACAAAGTCTTCCTCCTGCTATTAACATGATTCACCAAGCTGAGATGGGGCTTTTCTTCAAAGCACACCAGCGAAGGAGGTTTCTGTGTACACAGGCGAGCCCGGAGTCGCTCTTTAAAGACCCGGCACGGGTGTCTTCAGCTGACGGAGGAAAGGAACTGCAAGGGGGAGTAGGGTCCCCAAGAGTCCAGCACGCCCAGGATCTGGGGCACCCCATTCTGGACTGCGACACCACTCAGCCAAAGGCATGTAAGCGCCCAGCGCATCTCCCGACCCGCAGAAGCGCTCGGTAAAGACCGGCCCCCCCTCCCGGGCATGGCAGCGACCACCTTCTGCCGCCGGAGGATTTGGGGCTCGCGTCCTCCAGCCCTCTCCGAGAATCCGATTCCCTCCCCTCCCTCTCAGCTCTCAGTCTTGCGCAGTCCCCCTCTCCTTCCTCGGCGGCGCCGGCGCGGGGTCCCCTGCCCTTACCCGTGCGCTGCGAGTCCGGGTAGGCGACGGGCGCTGCCGCAGTGGCAGCCGGCGGCCTGCTCGCAGGAGGCGTCAGCCGAGACTCTAGCAAGAAGGGGCGGGGTAGCTCTCCGGGGCCGCACCCTTGTCGACGGCAAGCCAAGTACCTCTTGACTTTTCCTCTTCCAGTTCCTCCTACCTTCATCCCCTGGCCGCCTTTGAGGTGGAAGGAAAGGGGCGAGCGCCTCCACTGGTTTTGGAAGATCACCCCTGCCTGCCCAAGGGATCCAGGCCAAATACCACTTCACCCCCCCTCTTCTAGTTCGCTCCACCAGCACCTCCACCCGGAGTGGAAACGGAGGGGGTGAGGCCTCGGCCCGGGGGCTGCCCGTGCTTACCTTGGCTCCACCCCCACCCGCGCCTCCCTCTTCTGTCAGTGTCAAGGCCAAGAACCTTTTGCTCTCCCCACTTCTAACCCCCTCCACCATCATTTCAACCTCAAGTTGTGATGTGGGTTTTAGGTGGGCGCTTATGGACTCGTGGGGACCCCTGGAGGCAGCCTCTGTGCCAGGGACCTACCCCATCTCTCCAAGGGGGGTGGGGTGGAAATGGGAAAACACCTGCAATTTTGGGGTGGGGGCAAATAGGTCTGTGGGTCACCTGGGCCAGGAGCTCAAAGTGACACAGTGGCACTCCTTTCATATATTCCTTCTTAAGTGAGCCACCTTGACCATGCCCAGGGACATTTTCACTAGCTTCTGAGAGCAATGCCACCAGATCCCATTTTATATGGGTGTCGTTAGGTAAAAACCCATGACGAGTTAGCCTGGAATAGGCCAAATAGGAAAGGCAACAAAAATGCAGCATGGGGGCAGCAATGATTCAAATGCCCAGGAGTCTTTCTAACACAACAGCAGACAGCCTCCTGGCTCCTCTGAGTGAACTCAGGGACTCTTGGAATGACCCCAGCAAGCGGTCTAAGTGGGCTCCAATGGGACCATCCCTCCTTGTGGCTCCTGAATGCTGGGAACACAGAGCTGAGACCCGGGCTCTGTCCTGCCTGCTTGACTTCTCTGAGAGATCTAGGTCTAGTGTCCCATCGGTTTCTTATCCTGTGTACTTGGGAACCAAACTGCCTACCTTAACCAAGCCTTGAGGGGAATGCCTCTGCCTTGAGGCCTCAGATCCCTAAGAAGAGGGTCCCAAGCCAGTTGTGTGTGTGTGTGTGTGTGTGTGTGTGTGTGTGCGTGCACACACAGGCACGTACATGTCCAAGAGTATCTGCAAGAGTTCTGCAGTAACTCACCCAGAGTTGGGCTCTGATGGGCCCCTCCTGGGGGCTTTTGTAGAGGGTCCACACTGGGGTGCCAGCCAGTCAGTGAACGCTTGCTGAAAGGCAAGTCTTGTTTCTTTGAAGGTGGTGGGCCAATGAAAGATAAGGCATATGACAGAGAGATGATATTTATGACTGAGAGCATCCGAGGGGCCACAAACAGCTGCCAACGTTGCACCCAGACCTGAGGTCACTAGGATCAGCTCTAAGGGGGTGAATGGCTGACCTTGGCACTCCTAGTGATTTTCCTGGGGGCTGGAAAAGGTCCCCAGGCCTAGAAGGACTTGAAATGTAGCTGACACTAGTGTCTAAAAACAACAGAGAGCAGTCCACGCCCCCAGCTTTCCTCTGCTTCTCCTGATCTACAGGCCTCCTAAGCATGAGTACCAACCTCCTTTGTAAACTCTGTAGTCTCCAATTCTCCTTTTGTTTTTCCATAACTCACTGGAATCTTTCTGCTCCAGGCACTGCCTAAACTTCTTTGCAGCTCTCAGACCAGCCCTAATCATTCAAAGGCACTTCATCATCAAACCTCCATACATACACGTACATTCACCCTCCCCCCACACAAACCTATATGTTTTTTCCTGATTATGAAATAATACAGTCTTACCTTACCAGATATGAAAGTATTTTATAAAGCAACAGTGATTAAAACAGGCTGACTCAGGCACAAGAATATACAGGGCAGGGGGTGGGGTGGGGGGGAGGAGTTATCGAAAGAAGAGATAGTCAAGAGGCTAATGCATCTGGGATTTACTAGAGAAAAAAGAGGAGATAGAAAGAACTTATTATCTGATAATTGGTGTTGAAACCATTACCTCACCATTTGGAAAAAATCCTGATTGCTCACCATACAAAAATATTATAGATGGTTTAAAGGTTTAAATATAAAGAAGATTTAATGTTCTAAGAAAATATAGGTGAATATGTTTATGATCCTTGGGAAGGAACAACCTTTTCTATCATGAGATAAAAGCTGGAAGAAATAGTCAACAAATGTGACTCAATAAAAATTCAAAATCACTGCAGGAAAAAGACATAGAAAAGGATAAATTGTAGGAAAATAATTAAGATGTGATAGCAAAGAATTAAAAACCATAATATATAATGAGCTCCTATAAATCTATAGAAAAAACATGAATGTCCAAAATTAAACAAAAAATCAACAAAAGAAATATAAATCATCAATCAACATGGAAAAAATGCTTAATCTCATTACTTGTCAAGGACTTACCAATTAAAACCTTGATATCTTTAGACAAGATTTTTTTTTTAACTGATCGGCTTAGCAATGCTTTAAAAGATCTAGAGTATTAGTGAGAGTATTGGGCAATAGGCCTTCTCCAGGCTTCAGGGATGGGGCATGTCCTGGTTTTCCTCCCATCTCTCCAGATACTCCCTTCTTTCTTTCTCATTTTTGAAAGCTCCTGCTCCTCTCCCAGGAGTTTCTCAAGACTCACCCTTTGGCCCTCTTTTCTCCTCACTCTCTTCTATGCCCAGGGCTCCTGGTCTCCTATTCACAGAATAATCTCAAATGCACATTTCTTGCTCAGGCCTCCTTCTTGAGGTGAAGTCTTCCAGAATTATCTGTTTGACTTCTCTTGGATGTCTTAAAGGCATCTCAAATTTACCAGGTCTCAGGCTGAACTCCTTATCATCCCCCAACAAACTGTCACCTCCTCCAGCATTTCCCATCTCAGTGAGTGACATCACCACTCATCCAGGTGAGGAAGCCAGAAACCTGAGGGTTACCTTGGATAATCTTTTCCCTACTCCTCATAATCAATCAATGACTAATTACTGCTGATCTTAACCTCTAATATGTCTACCTATCTCCTCCACCACCACAGTCTACACCAGAGTTTCTCAGCCTAGGCAGTATTGACATTTTGGGGCATATAATTCTTTGTTGAGAGGTCTGTCCTGTGCATTGTAGGATGTTCATTAGCATCCCTGGCCTCTACCCACTGGATGCCAGTACCATCCTCCCCTTCCCCCTGTGCAGACATTGCCAAATATCTCCTGGAGGGCAAAACTGCCCCAACTTGAGAACCACTGGTCTAATCATTCTTGTTCTTTGGGATATTGGCAGGCGCATCACTAGTCTCTGTGTCCATTTTCTCCCTCTCTGATCCGTTTTCCCCGCTGCTACCAACCTTGTCTCTTTACAACACAAAACTCACTGTCAACACCTTCTGTCCATTTCCTATTGGATGCAGATGCAAATCTTCAACATGACCTAGAGGCCTGTGCATGGGCAGGTCCCTGCCTCCCTTTCCAGTCTCTTTTAGTCACTTCCCCCCACCACACTTCCTCTCACAGTATGCCCTGAGGCCACACCAGCCTTCCTTCAGTTTTACAAATGCACCAAGTTTCATCCTGCCACATGACCTTTGCACCTTGTTTCCATTGCCTGACATGTCTGCTCCACTTTCCATCCTCCCCTACTTGGCTCCCAGTTATAGTTTCTATCCCAGCCCAGCCACTTCATTGACACCTCCCAGACACTCCCAAGTCTGGGTCACACACTACACCTGGGTCAGGTCACTTAGCAGGCATTCCTTTCCTTTGGTTAGTGTCTCATTACAGTAATTCTCTGATTACTCTGCCTCTGTCCACCAGACAGGGTAAACCCAGGTGAGCAGGGGCCATACTGCTCTTACCCAGGGTTGAATTCAACGCCTAGCACAGAGAACTTGGTTGGCATTCATTAAATATGTGTGGAATGATGGGATGCTCTTTTATAGATGAAAGACATTAGCCCTTTGGCTACCTTAAATGGTAAATAACTTTTCCCAGTCTTCCATTTAAGACGCAACATTTTTGCAAGTGACTGCTCTCTTTGACTGTATGTTGAGGCTTGTGGTATTTGAGTTGAGCAGAGGCTATCTAACTGGACAATCTTTATAGATGTGGTGGTTTGGAGCTATGTACCCTAGAAAAACATGTCCTTAAATTGGGTCCATTCCTGTGGGTGTGAATTCTTGCAAGTGGGACCTTTTAATAAGGTTAATTCAGTTAAAATGTGGCCCAGCTGAGTTGGAATGGGTCTTAATCATATTCCTGAAGGAAAAAGAAAGAAACAGCCCCAGGGAACAGCCACAGAAGCTGGAAGTCAGTGGAATAGAGAAGCCAGGAAAGGCCACTGTGTTCATTGCCACATGACAGGGAAGCCGAGGACCAAGTACCCTTGGCAGGCAGCCCCAGAATGCCACAGTCTTCCAGGAGAAAGCGTCACTTGATACCTTGATGAAGCCCTGATTTTGAACTTCTCTTAGCTTCACAACCGTAAGCTAATACATTCCTGTTGTTTAAGTCAACCCACTGCGTAGTATTTGCTTTGGCAGCCAGGAGAACTAAAACAATAGCTAACTTGAATAGAGATCAGAGGGACAATGGGGTTATCAGAGAGAATGCTAGAGCGGTGGTTTGGAAACTTGGCATCTAGTCTTAACAACACTAATCACCAACAGATTTATGACCCTGGACACATCTTCTAGCTTTCTAAGACCTCAGGTTTTTCATCTGTGCCATGACAGCATTGGGCTGAACCAGACTCTGGGTTGTTATTCCATTATTTTCAGAAGCTCAAAGCTAAAGATGCACATCATTCACACAGTGGGAATGGCTGGGTTTTGGGAATAGACATTAGAGATGAACAAGAGTAAAGGACTAAGATGGAACCTCAGCATGGAGGTCAGGCTGCCAGAGGTTAGGAAGAGTGGATGAGGAGGAAATGGAGCAGGTGTGTGTGTGTGAATGTGTGTACACATGTGCACACGTGTGTGGTGCCCCAGACTATCCTACAAAGCAGTCCTCAGCTTTACCATTTCAGCCAAACTTAAGAATGACTGAAATTCATTACTTTCTTCACTATTCCTGATGTTCTTTTTTTTATTGGTCCAGCAGGTTTAACAAAACACAAACAGCAAACAATTATGTTCTAAGTCTGTGATTCAGAAAAAAACCTAAAATTATGGTTTTGTAGCATTTTTGTGAGTAGAGAATTGTAAACAAAGATAATTTCCATCTGATATTTTTAAAAATCCAATTGCGTTTTCTGTAATTCTGTGATTCTGGGCCCACTTCCAGGTCCTGCCTGAGTGGTGTCATACAGGTCAAGCTGTCACTTGCAGTGGAAACTCTGGGCTAGGAAAAGCCTTATCCCGACCTGCCTTTGTGGGAGACATCCAGGAGGACAGTCAAACGTACTTTGTGACAGTGGCTCAGTGGAGTCCCTCACATAAAGGAAAAAAGGCAAATTTGGAACAAGATCAGTGAAAGAGTAAACTAAGATGAATGTGTGATTAGGGGCTATCTGAGAGGTTTAGAAGGTGAAATGGGCCCTTTTCCTTTGTCGCCCCTTGGGGAGTTTGCCATCCTCCTGCCCCCTGCCCCAGGGCCAGACCTCACGGGAACACATCCAGGTGTGACGCACCAGCTTTGTCATGTCTGATCCTTCTTTCTAGCTTCATCAAACCACTCATTGGACCACTTCACAACTGCCTCCTTCACCAGCTCCATTTTCCATTTATTGAAGATATTTGACTTGGTGTTTATGTGCCAGACACTGTGCTGGGTGCTGAGGGTGGGCAGGAAATGAGTCAGGCACTCATGGAACTAAGCTTCATTCCTGTCCTATTGCACACTTCCTCTTCCAGGCCCTGTTTCCACCTGTTTAGACTCTGCAATAAGCTTCCAGGGAGCAGCCTCTACCTATTCCCCGCTTCTTACTTGGTTCTTCACGTTTTTGTACCCTAGACCTCTTTGGCAATCTGGTGAAGCTTATGGACATTCCCAGAATGATGTCTTTGAATGTATAAAATGAAACACATTGAATTACAACGGAAACCTTTGTATCGAAATGCACTAGCAAACATTTTAAAAATCAAATTTCTGATACAATATGTGTTTCTTTATTAACTCATTAAATAATGAGATCCAGAGGCAGTTCTTACACCTCAAGTTTCCTTTGAGAAACACCTCCCTAGTTTCAAAGGGTGATGAGCTTAAAGTATATTTCTAGACATTAACCACAATTGTACCGATATAAAAATATCTGTGATTTCTATTGGACACAAAGTCCCAGGTCCCCTAATACCAATGTGCTTTGTTGCCTATGCTTGTAATTGAAGGAAATGTTACAGTACAGTTAGAGGTTGCTGAAAATAAAGATGTATTTCTTTTCCCATCCAAGGACACAGTCCCCCTGACTTCCATCTCTGTGCCCCAGATTAAGAATCTTCAGTTTTGTGGGTTTACTGCAAAAAATCTTTTTTTTGGGGGGGCGGGGGGGTGTTTAACAGTTTATTATGATTTATAAGTATCATTTTTAAAACATCAGTCTATTAAACCACGTAGAAGTAAATATGCAAAATGTCTGCAAAACAAAACATAACTTAAACCTGTTCAAGTACATAGATCATCTGAAATTCCATACTATTCAGTCACTTCATTATTATGCTATGGCAGTCAAGTAATCCTTGACTTCAGTTGGAGTAAGTCTCCTAAATCCATCTTCATTGCAGATTCCAATTTCTTAGTTATCTTTTGTCATTTGCCCTTCAAAGCTTTCCTTTAGCGTTAAGACGGCTGTATGAATGGCATCATCAAGTTCCAGATCTTCATTACATCTTTTCTCCAGGAAAGTTTTCCCATTCACATAGTTCTTTCCCATTGCTGTGGCTTTCCAGGCAAAGTAAGCACCAGATGGATCTGACTGAAATAAATATGGCCATCCTTCATTCCAACCACAAATAAGTAAAGAGACTCCAAATGGACAAACACCACCTGACTGGGTGTATTCTTGCATCACAGAAGCTGCTCTCTGTACTAGCTCAGCTGTGGGAATGGTTCGTGGTAAATAAGATAATATTGCTGAGCTAGTTTTTGAGCCCTGTGCACAAGCGCTCCGTAATCTGGGTCCATGCCTAGATGTTTGGTAATTGGTTCTACTTCCTGTACACTTCGCTCATCATACAGAACAGATTTCTGCTTCTTCTCAGTTGCCAATACCACACCATTTGCAGCTTTAATTCCCACTCAAAGGCTCCTCCAGCTACAGCAGCCAAAGCATATTCAATCTGGACAAGTTTATCAGACGGGCTGAATGTTGTCAACGAAAAACTGTAACTGTGCTCCTCCATCTTTACCCGGAGAGCCAAGTTCAAAATCTTTTAATGACTCATTCATTCAACAATGAGCTCTCATTCCCTACTGAAGTAAGTTCATGTTCATCCAGGCATGCAAAGATCCACATCTACCAGCCAATTCTTTTCAGCCTTTTAAAGACATTTATGTAAAATATATTGCATTTCTTATTCTTTTGCAATTTGCCCTTTTTCATTCAAAAAGTTTTATCCATATTGATATCTATACATTTAGTTAAAATAAGCTATATATATAGTATTCTACTGTATAATAAACTCCAGTTCACTTATGCTTTTCCCTATTTGTGGACATTTGGATTGTTCTCATTGTTTTATTATTTATACACATTTTCTTTTCTTACTTGTGCACATCTTTTATTTTTAAAATGTATTAAACAAACTCATTTTAACAAAATAAATAAATAACATTGTAAATGGGTTTATTTATTTTTTTAAAATGAATTAATAAACTTTTTTTAATCCCCAGGTTTAAATTCTAATACGGGAATGTGCCGGTTTGAATGTATTGTGTCCTCCAAATGCCATTATCTTTGTGGTCTTGTGGGACAGACATTTTGGTGCTGGTTAGATTTGCTTGGAATGTGCTCCACCCAGCTGTGGGTGGTGACTTTGGTGGGATACTCCCATGGAGGTGTGACCCCACGCATTCAGGGTGGGCCTTGATCAGTGGAGCCATATAAAACATGCTGACTCAAAGAGACTGAAGGGAGTGCAGCTGGGAGTGATGTCTTGAAGAGGAGCAAGCTTGCTAGAGAGGAACGTCCTGGGAGAAAGCCGTTTTGAGGCCGGAGCTTTGGAGCAGATGCCAGCTGCCTTCCTAGCTAGCAGAGGTTCTATTGTTATTTTATTAGCAGTTTTCCCTGTACTGTGCCTTTGTTTATGATTTCAACTAATTCTGTTATTTTTATTATTTCTTTTTTTCTCCTTTCCTTATTTTCCTTGTTCTTTCACTAACTTCTTGAGCAAAACGGTTAGCTTATCATTTTAAAAAATTTCTGTCTTCCATAGCTGCATCTAACACTATACTCTTCATTCCAAGTGGCGCTTCAGCTATGAAAACTTCCATGAGTTTTCATATTTAATGCATCTGTTTTTATTCAGTTGTAAATATTTTGTGATTTCTGTTATGATTTCTTCTTTACCCATTAATTAGTGAAAAGGCTTTTGTTTCATTTCCAAAAGTATGAGGTTTGGAGGATAAATTTTTGTACTGATTTAGTTTTATTGCACTATAAAGAAGTACCAATAAAATAAAGATTTTGATATTTGATCCTTGTTTAGACTTCCTTTGCGGCCATATATTTGGTCAATTTTGTAAATGTTTTATTGAACTCAGAAACATTGTGTTTCAAAAATTCAGTTAAAAAATTTGTTTACCTATAGTAAACTTCACTCTTTTGGGTGAACAGTTCTACGAATTTTAACAAATATATCAAGTCACATAAACACCACCACACTCAAGACACAGAACAGTTCCATCACCTCCTAAGATTCCATTTTGCTGCCCCTTTGTAGTCAACCCTTCTCCCACTCCCATCCCCTAGCAACCACTGATCTGTTTTCTGTTCCTTTAATTTTGCCTCCTCCAAATATCATGTAAATGGAATCACATAGTATGTGACTTTTGAGTCTAGCTGATTTCACTCAGCATGATGTATTTGCATTCATCCATGTTGCACGTGTTGCTAATTTGCTTTTAGTGCGGAATGCCATTTCTTTGTATGGATATACCACAGTTTGCTTATCCATTCACCAGTTAAAGGACATTTGAGTGGTTTCCAGGAAGACTGTATGTTTTAAATTTGTTGGGAGTAGAGTTCCCTATATATCCATTGTATCAAGCTTATTAATTGTGTCATTCACTTATTTTACAGTTTTAGAAAGTTCTTGTCAGCTGGATCCATCACATTCTGGGAGAGGGGTGTCATAATCTCCCATTATAACAGTCTATTTGTCATTATCTCCTTGTGACTTCTGTGATGTTTTCTTTATATACTTGAACCTATGTTAGACATGTATAAGTTATTGTATCTTCCCAGGGAATTGTTCTTTTTATCATTAATCAATGCTTCTCTTTACTCCTAATAATGATTTTGGCTGTACAGTCCATTTCGTCAGACATGAACACTGCCACACCAATCTCCTTCTGTTTAGAATGCTCCTGGATTCCCTGGAGACTGGTTTGACTACCTTTGCCCACCATAGACATTGTCTGTCCTCTTCCCCACTGTGGCCTGGGAAGGGGGCGGGCTTGCCCTCGGACTGCAGCATCCAGGCTTTCTTGCTTGCTGCCTCGTGGTCAGGTTGGCTGATGGGAAGCAGGAGATGGGGGTGGGAGTGGGGGGACAGAGAAGAGAGAGGCTGGGTATTTCTTGCCCTCCACCCCTCACTGTGAGCTGCATTGCCTGCGAGGCTGCCTGCCTCCATGACTGGACTCCTGCCCATCGCTTCTCCTGCAGAGCTCCCTCTGGGCTCTGTCACAAGCATTCTCCCCTTGTCCCCCCACCCCCCCCCACCCCAGCTCAAGAGTGGCAACAGCGTCCCTCTGTTTCTTGAGGGAGGCCAACATCCCTGTGTTATTTTCTTACCCCACCTCACATCAGTGGGTACTCCCTAAAGTCTTTTGAGCCACCTGATCTAGATTCTGTTAGGACCTAGACTGATCCACTTGGTAGATTTTTTTCCCATCCTTTTACTTCAACCTTGCTGGGTCATTAGGTTTTATGTGCCTCTTAAATCCTCTCCATCTTTTAAAGTGAATTTGTGATTACTGATACAGTTGCACTTGTTTTTCTATCATCTAATTGTGTGATCTTTATTTACTGTGCTTTATCTTGCTTCCTTTTTCTTCTTCTTTGCCTTCCACTACATTTCATTGAGTTTTCTTTATTCCCTTGTTTTTTTATCCAGCAGTTTTGAATGTATACATTCTATTTTCATTCTTTTATTGGTTTCTGTAGGTTTTTAACTTGTATGCTGGATATAACAAAGACTTAACATGGACACTTGAAAAAAATCAGTATCCTTATTTTATTCCCAAGCAATGTAAGGTCTATAGAATGCTTTCCCTCTGATCCCCAATCCCATTTCTCATTTTTGTTTCTAAATATCTGTATATTTATCTAGTGTACTCTCAGGACACTTTTTAAAAAAAATAATTATTCCTGAGATCAGATCCATCTCCAATGATTTTGATTTAAGTGATCTGGAGTCAGTATTGCTATTACTTCAATTTTATACATTTTTTTAACTTCCTCAGAAACAGTTATTAATTTTTAAAATAACCTTTTAATTTTAGAATAGTTTTAAATTTACAGAAAAATTGCAGATTTTCCCCCTTTTTACCTAATGTCCTTTTTCTGTTCCAGGATCTCACTTAGGATACCATATTACATTTGGTTGTCCAATCTCCTTTAGTTCCTCTTGGCTGTGACAGTTTCTCAGAATTTTCTTGTTTGGGATGACCTTGATAGTTTTGAGGTATTTTGTAGAATATCCTTCAGTTTGGGCTTGTCTGATGTCTTTTCTTTTCTTTTTTTTTTTTTTTTTTAATGTTTAGAAGGGATTGTGGGCTTTGGGGGAGGAAAAAAATGGATGCACTAAACTATTGAATTGATTTCTAAAAGCTATGTGTCTGTGGTGGTTTGAAGCTGTGTGTACCCCAGAAAAACATGTTCTGAAATTTATTTCATTCCTGTGGGTGTGAACCCATCGTGAGTAGGACATTTTGATAAGGTTGCTGCAGTTAAGGTGTGGCCCAGCCCCATCAGGATGAGTCTAAATTCTATTACTGGAGTCCATTATAAGCAGAGTGAAATTCAGACAGACAGACAGAGACAGCCACAAGAAGCAAGAGGCTGGACATCAATGGAACCTGGAAGAGAAGGGAGAGACCAGGAAATGCCACCATGTTCCTTGCTGTGGGACAGAGGAGCCAAGGATCACTGGCAACCAGTTCCAGAATGCTGGTCTTTGGGAAGAGAGCATCACCTTGATGACGTCTTGATTTGGCCTTTCCTTTAACCTCAAAACCGAAATCTAATAAATTTCCATTGTTTAACTTGGCTCAATTTCACGGTATTTGCTTGAGTAGCCCAGGAAACTAAAACAGTGTCTTACTTTACCTGAGCTGATATGCCAAATACCACACAATGGGTATTATTTGCTGAAATAATAAGTATTTATTGGCTTACAGTTTGAAAGCTAGATGTCAGACATCAAAGTCTTGACAGACCATGCTTTCTCCCCAAAGTCTGTAGTCTTCTGGTGCTGGCTTGCTTCAGTCTTTGGGTTTCCTTGACTTACATCTCAACTTCCATCACATAGTCTCCTCCTATGGCTTTCCTTGACTTCTGGCTTCTATGTCTTCTGGCTTTTCCATTTTCTGATGTTCATTGATTGACTGCATCTGAATTTCCTCTCTTTATAAGGCCTCCAGTAATACAGCTTAAGACCCACCCTGATTCAATTTGGCCACACCTTAACTAATAACAACATCTTCAAAAGGTCCAAGTAGGTTCAAACCCACAGGAGCACAGATTAAGAATGTGTCATTTGTTGGAGTACATGATTCAATCTACCACACTAGGTGTGCCGGTTTGGATGTATTATCTTTGACACAATCTTGTGGAGGTAGATGTATGAGTGTTGATTAGGTTGGAACCTATTGATTGAGTGTTTCCATGGAAATGTGACTCAATCAACTATGGGCAAGACCTTTGATTGGACAATTTCCATGGAGGTGTTACCCCACCCATTCAGGGTGGGTGTTAATTGGATCACTGGAGTCATATAAAGGAGTTCATGGACAGAAGAACCTCAGTGAAGCTGTGAGTGACAATTTGGAGAGAGCAATTGAGAGTGCAAAATGCCCCAAGAGCAACATTTTGGAGAACGCTATTTTGAAATGCAATCTGGGATCAAGCAGACACCAGCCACACACCTTCTGAGCTAACAGAGCTTTTCTGGATGCCAATGGGCATCCTTCAGTGAAGGTACCCTATTGTTGATGCCTTACCTTGGACACTTAATGGCCTTAAGACTGTAACTTTGTAACCAAATAAACCCCCTTTATAAAAGTCAATCCATTTCTGATATTTTGCATAATGACATGATTAGCAAACCACAACACTAGGCAATCATTAGTTTCTTTCTTTCTAAAATTAACATGTTTCTAGAAGGAAGAAAACAGGAATTTAATGGAAGGAGAAAGCATCCCTTCTCTTAACCCCTCAAGGCCTGGCTTTACCCCCTCCAACTCCCAAAAGATCTAAATGTCATCACTAGGAGGATTTATAAGCCCTTGTAAGGTTCCTCTTTCCTGTAGCATGTGGAATGAGACAATAAAAGTCAGTTTTGCCCCTTTGGAGAAAACAGCTTTGCTTTCTGTTTTCATTTTGGTTCATTACTTTTTTTTTTTTTTAATTCAGTTTTATTGAAATATATTCACATACCATGCAATCATCCATAGTATACAATCAGCTGTTCACAGTATGATCGTATAGTTATGCATTCATCACCACAATCTATTTCTGAATATTTTCCTTACATCAGAAAGAATCAGAGTAAGAATAAAAAATAAAAGTAATAACAAGAACACTCAAACCATCCCCCCATCCCACCCTATTTGTCATTTAATTTTTGTCCCCATTTTTCTACTCATCCATCCATACACTAGATAAAGGGGGTGTGATCCACAAGGTCTTCACAATCACACTGTCACCCCTTGTAATCTACATTATTATATAGTTGTCTTCAGGAGTCCAGACTGCTGGGTTGGAGTTTGGTAGTTTCAGGTATTTACTTCTAGCTATTCCAATACATTAAAACCTAAGATGTGTTATCTATATAGTGCATAAGAATGTCCACCAGAGTGACCTCTCGACTCCATTTGAAATCTCTCAGCCACTAAAACTATGTTGTCTCATTTTGCATCCCCCTTTTGGTCAAGAAGATATTCTCAATCCTATGATGCCAGGTCCAGATTCATCCCTGGGAGTCATATCCTGCGTTCCAGGGAGATTTACAACCCTGGGAGTTGGGTCCCACATGGGGGGAGGGCAGTGAGTTCACCTGCCAAGGTGGTTCAGTTAGAGAGAGAGAGGGCCACATCTGAGCAACAAAGAGGTACTCACAGGGAGACTCTTAGGCACAATTATGTGCAAGTTTAGCCTCTCCTTTGTAGTAATAAGCTTCATAAGGGCAAGTCCCACGATCGAGGCTTGGCACATCAAACCACCAGTCCCAATGTTTGTGACAACATCAACACCAGTCCAGGTGAGGAAGTCCAACACTTCTGCACCTTCCCCCAGCTCCTCAGGGCGGGGTGGGGGGAGGCTGTAAATATATTTTTTATTCTCTGTCCAAATTACTTTGGGATGTGTCACTATTTCACTCTAACCTATACTAACCTACCATATCTCACTTACTATTCAAAGTTCCATGTCATTGTAGTGTTTGAACAAACCGACTGTAGAGTTATACTGTTTGGAAAATATAGATCCTGCACCAAATAGACATCTCTTCCCTTGGTCTCACATGGAAGTTGAAGTTTTAAAACACAGTCAGTTTCGACCTTTACCCTTTGGCCCGGTTTGCCCTAGTCTTAACCAGATCTGCTTCATTCATATCACTAATTGAAGTCTGGGCTCTTTTTCAGCTTTTTTTTTAACAGATGCTGTATGCACTAATACTGACATTCATATCTGCTGAGCTCTAGCTCTGAGTTTCAGGTGTCTTAGAGATACACATTGTTCCAGAGACCAATCAGGTTATACACTAAGGAACCAGCATCTCAAAGTTTAGAGATAGGCATTGCAATTCAGGAATAGAGTTGATACTGCTGTAAGAGCTTACAGTCTAGGGACCATTACAATAGTCATGTCCACGTTAGGCTATGTTGTAAGAATCAATTCTGAGTTTACACATTGTAGTTAGTCCATATTGGTGAGGCATTATAGTGTTTGCCTTTATTTCTGGCATACTTCACTCAAATACTGTGTACAGGATCCATTCACCTTGTTGTGTGTCTCACAGCTTCACTCCTTCTCGTAGTTGCTCAATGTTCAATTGTATGCATACGCCACAGTTCACCATTCTGTTCCTCAGTCTATATACGTTTAGGTCACCTCTACCCATTGCAAATCATGATTACTGTTTCCATGAACAACAGTTTGCAAATGTCCATTCATGTCTCTGCTCTCAGATCTTCAAATGACATACCCCATAATGAGGTTGCAGGACCTTATGGTCCCCACATACTTAACTTTTTGTGGAACCACCACACAGACCTTCAGAAAGGCTACACCATTCTACCTGCTCATCGACAGTAGACAGGTACATCCCTCTCACCATATTTTCTCCAATACTTTTACTCTTATATATATTTTTTTCTACAATTTTATAGAGTTATATTCACATACGATACATTTATCCACAGTGTACAATCAGTTGTTCATGGTATCATCATAAAGTTGTACATTTATCACCACAATCAGCCCTTGAACGTATTGATTACTACAAGAAAAATCATTTTTTTTTTAGCAATAATAAAAAAGATGATAAAAAGAAAAATAACATGTCATACAATACAATATAATAGTAAGGACAGAAAATAACACCACTACCAAGAGTCCCATATTCTTCCCCTATATCCCCCTCTCATATACACTTAGCATTGGCATATTGCCTTTGTTACATTTAATGGAGTTATATTACAATGTTACTGTTGACCATAGACTCCAGTTTGCTTTATGTTTTAAAAAAATTTTTTTTAAATATTTGGATTTTAGAAACTTTTCATTTCTAATTTACCAGATAGTTAGGGGATTGGGAAGTTTTGCAAAAAGTTTGCAAAAAAAAATGGATTTAATTTTTCTGATGCTTTACAAGTTAAAAAATGCAGACATTGATGAGTTCTTGTATGATAAGTGCTCAGTCCTTTGTCCAACTTTTCTGGGCAACCTTAGAGTATTTTGCTCCTCAAAGTCCCCAATAAATCACAGTTAGAGGTTTCAACAGTCAAATAATAATACTATTATCAGCAAATAAAATGGAATGTGTGACACTAACCACAACTCAGTTCAGGAGTCAGCCCCACCCCAGTACAATTTCACACCTGCAGCCCCATGGGTGCCCAAGAGCACAAAAGGGTGAGATTTCCCGGGTTATTATTGAATAAGGGTGTTTATTTATTTCTATATTTTTTCTGTAGATGAATGGGACACTCAGATAGGGCTGAAACAAAGTCCCACCACAGTGATGGGCTCTGTTCCTTTGAGAAATCACCAGGTGGAAGGCTGACGCAGCCAAGATAAGGCTCTGAGAGAGGTTCTCCTCCTGGACAAGGCTGCACAGTCTGACATAGATCCTGCACAGCACAACTTCAGGGGGCATCATTCACAAAAACCACAGCCCTGGAGTTGTGCAGTGTCCACCCTACACAATCAAACACAGTGGCCCTCATGTTGGCCAGACCCACGGGCTTCCAGAGCAGCAGGGCTCTCCACACTCCCCACTTCTCACCTTTTTGCCTGGATAACTTCTGTAGAGTCAGTTCCTAAGCTTGGGGTCCCGGGTCTCTACCCATATGTTCCCTTCCCCAGACATCTCTGGAACTCTTTTAAGATTAAGTTCTTCTTACCTTCAGTTAACACTGAGCCAGTTTTTGGATGCTAATGATTTTGTCTGCAAAATAACCATCAAGGGTTATTATATTAAAATATATACATATATAAATACTTACATACACACATACATATATACACACACACTTATATATGTGTATATATATACATATGTACACACACACATATATGTGTATATATATACATATATACACACATGTATGTATGAATGACTAGAGCATAGAGTTTTCTGTGTTTTGGACTAAAGGGGGTATAAGGAATACCTGGAGATAGGGACAGTGACTAGACCCTTTTTTTATGGATGTGGAAGTTGGGGCTTAGAGAGATTAAGTGAATTGTCCTGGTTTGTGTCACCACAGTGTGATGGAATCATATACTACCTGATTATTGACTTTTGGGGCAGATGGGGAGATAAGTAAGTTTATGCAGTCAAGTGCACAAATCTTAAGTGTTTAGTTCAATGAATTTTTAATATGTAGACACCTGTGGAAACACCCAGTTCAACATCTGAAACATTTCCAACACTCTAGAATGTTCCTTTTCCAAGGGCAACTATTATTCCGCTATCACCACAGTTAAGTTTTGCCTGTTCTTGAACTTCATATAAGTGGAATCCCACCATACGTGCTCTTGAGTCTGGCTTCTCACTCTAGGTAATGGCACATACATGTTAGCACATGCTTGCATGCTGCTGGGTCTTATTTGCCCTTCTTGGTGATACACTTCATACAAAACCAGACATTAGCAACATGCACTGTGACTGGACGTGCTGAGTCATGAGTATTTTGCAGAGCTCTAATTGCCAGATTTGTTTCTGGCACTGTAATGAAAATCGTTGCCTTGGTGAAATGTTTTTGTTTGTTTAATAAATCCTGTTCTTTAATTACATTAGATGTTCATTTGGAAAAAAAAAAAGTTCCATTGGAACAGCCCTAGTTTAGTAACTGCTTCATCCCATTGTATCAGAATTCAGACAGTGGTGGGTCTTGCAATCTCAAGCTTTTAGAGGATGAGGACCATCTCCTATCTCTCCTCTCTCTTTATAGCACTGGGGCAGAAACACCCAGAAGAAAAGGAGAGCTCCTCACTAAGGTCTTGAATTGGCAGATAGAGTCTTTGCTTTTCTTCTCTTTTTTCTCCTCTTTCATTATTGTTGCCATAAATGTTGGTACAGGCAGAAAAGAGAGCTCCATGGGTTGTTTTATCATCCTTCATGCCTTCAAGGAAGTGAAACTATGTGGTACAAACTCAGCATTGCCATTTATGAGTTGTGTGACTTAGGGCAGGTTACAACCTTTCTGTGGCTCCGTTTCCTCAGCTGAAGAAGGGGGATGGGAACAGTACCTATGTCACAGGGTTTTTGTTAAAAGTAAACATATTAGGGTTCTCTAGGGAAACAGAACCAACAGGAGAAATCTGTAAATATGAGATTTTATAAAAGTCTCTCATGCAATGTGGGGATGCATGAGTTCAAATTCCGTAGGGCAGGCTGCAAACTGGCAACTCCGGTTAAGATTTTAGATAAATTCCTCCGGAGAGGCTGGCTGGCTCAAGTAGAGAAGGAAATTCTCTCTTCTGACTTCTGAAGTAATCACTTCTCCCTTTAAAGCCTCCAACTGATTGGGTTAAAGTTTTCTCACTGTGGAAGACACTCCCCTTAGTTGAGTGTAGATGAAATCAGCCATAAATGCAATCCCTTACTGATGATTTAAGCCCACGAAATGTCCTCACAGTAGCAGCAGGCCAGTGCTTGCTTGACCAGATAACTGGGCACCATCACCTGACCAAGTTGACACATGAATACAACCATCACAGTAAATGAGTGGCCAATTTATGTACATATAGAAAGCAACTAAAACAGTGCCTGGAACATAAGTTTTCAGTAAATGCATACCATTAAAATGATAGACAGTGCTCAGGGTTTATGAGCTCTTCATAAAAATATTAGAGACCCTAAAACACATTTATTGGCTCCAAAACCAAAAAGTAAAACTGCAAAATATAACTTGATACATGTTAAATAAGTTTTGCCGCAAGGATATTTACTGCTCACAAACATCCCTGGAATCTCCTGCATTTCCCAGTCCCCCTGTAGTCAGGCAGGGCCGTGTGGCTTGTTCCAGCCAGTGGTGTGAGCGGAAGTGGGCTTTGTCACTTCTAGTGTGAAGTGCATGATTCTCCAGCTTATTCCTCTTGTGCATAGAGACTGACGAGGTCATCTGTTTCCATTGGTGCAGCTACAAGCTGGTGATGCCTTCTGAAAGCTGGGTTCCTGAGTGACTGCATGGAGCAGAGCACTTCATCAGCCTACACTGGACTTGGAGTGTGAGTCAGAAATAGATTTTGTGATGTCACTGGGATTTTTGAGTTTGTCTGTAACCACAGCATAGTCTAGCCTGCCCTGACCAATACAAGTGTCTAACTAATGTGTCAACCATTCAATTATACTCAATTCAACCGAATTCTTCCTCAGTTGAATATTAATTATATAAAATCAAGACCCCCACAAAGGTAGGGGTCTTAGTTTTGTTCACTAATGCAGCCCAACTGCCTAGAATGATGCCTGGGACAAAGTAGATGCTCAGTACATATTTATGATATGGGTACATTTTAACAAATTTGATAAGAATATGGGTGGGGCTTTCAAAGATAAGAATGCTTAGGACCTATAAAAGGCTTAAAATATTGCAAATGGATTTGGATACAATTAGGGAAGCTGGTTATGTTGCCTGTTGATGAAAGGGAACTCTAATTTTTCAGGGTCTCACCCTAAAGTCCAGTTGATGGCATGAAGGAGACAATTCATGTTCTTCTATTTTTAAATTCCTCTATTTCCTATTGATCTTTACAGAGAAGAGGAAAGAGCAAAATACATTCCTCTGAATAATGTAATTTAAAAATTACTCCAGAGCAGTCAGAAGAGGCAGTAGTCTGTGAAGTGGTTGTAAAGATGTTATATGGAGCTTGCTAGCCTATATTTTAACATTTAAAACTTTAGTTTTAATCGTGAAATATTATACTGTTTTTAAATATAGAAATGTTAAGCTTTAAAACCATCACCATAAGATGACATCAGTAATTACACTGACAGTCACAGATAATAGAGTGAATTCAATGCCCAAAATAAATCAGACCATGGACAATGGGAATCATTATGGGAAATGAGAAAACAGGCAGTGGATCTAAAGAAGAGATTATATTTTGGTTCTTCTTTCTTTGAGTTAGGCTTTACTTTGAAATTGTGAGCCTACCCCAAACTTGCTCAGCAAGTTTTGAATTCTCTCAAAAGGTATGACACAGGCTTGATAGGGATCATAAAGGAATTTTGGGGATCTTTTGCAGAAATGGTCTAAAGGAGAGGGGAGGTCCAAGTCTAAAATAGGGTCTGCTGGTCAACCCATTTTTTGTGACCAAAGCCTTCTATGGCTTCCTCACAGGACATTAGAGATGGTGACATGAGGATCACCTAGAAACAGCCTTCACTCTGGAAGTCTCATTTGGATGATTTATTTGGTGCCTGGTGGTGCCTTTGAAGACTTCTGCTCCCAGCTGAATGATGAGGTTTGTGTTTTCATTATTCCCAGAAGAGTGTTTAGCGTTCCCGGGTTCCCATAAACTGGGTAAACTTGGTGGTGCCTGGACCATGGTGGGGGGTGGGAGTAGAGGGTGCACAGCAGCCTGGGAGGACTTGAGAATCAAGCTAGTTTGCCTCACTGGATGCCACACACACACTTCCTTCCACCCCACCCCAGGTCATCCCTGGGGGTTCCAGTTCCTGTAGAAGATGGTGTGAGGCTTGGGGCTGAAAAGGGGGATAAACTGAAAGTGTGTTTTCAGAGTGATTAGAACCTCTAGCCCCATTCTCTCCAGTCCTGCACAGCCAAGCCACTGGAGAAGAAAAGCTTATTCTCTGGAGAAGTCAAATCTGAGGGGCCTAAGACTTGGCGTCACCTTGCACAGTGGAACGCATGGTGAGGCACTGGGCTGAAAATGGGAAAACTGACAGATTAGGTAAAATTTTGCATACTGAATTATGGGACTCTCGGGTCCCTTTTGCTGGCCTGGTCCTAGAATATGGGCAGCCAAATTTACACCCCACTTCCACCACCCATGCCCCACCATGACCAGGAAACAATGGGGATTTGGATAAACTGGCACCAGAGAGACCCACATACTGGGATTTTGGGATTTCCCAACAAAAAAGCCAATTACCTTGCAGTAAAGCCCAGTAGTTGACAATTTTTTCTTTTACACACATAAATCTTAAACATGATCCCATAGGCAAGGCTAAGCAGAGGAAAGCCACCAACATGAATGACAGAGGTAGAGAAAACAACAACAGCAACACAAATCTGCAATAACAAGAAAGAAACAGAAAAAAGGAACTCAAAGAAAACTAAGACAATGCAGGCAGTAAAAGAAAAGATAAAGAAACAAAAGCAAAAACAAAAACCTGCAATCATTAAGCTCTTCAGGGAGAAGAGAAGTTACTATATCCAGTAAGCAAGAAAGAAATGCTATGAAATAAACTATTAGAGTGCACTAAACACTCTTGGGCATTAAAAACGTAGCAGCTCAACTGAAGAAATCAATAAACAGTTGGAAGATAAAGACAAGGAAATCCATTAGGATTTATTATAGAAAGATAAAGATATGGAAAATGAGAGAGAAATGATAAGAAAATTAGATCAACATAGGAAGCACAGCACCCAATAAAAATTTCCAGAAATAGAAAAGAGATGATGGAGGGAAAAAAAATTGCCAAAGTAGTACCAGAAAAACATACAGAATTAGAGAAAAAAAATCTTTATCCTTAAAGTGCTAAACTGAGTGCCCAGCCCAATGGAAGCTAAAAGAGCCAACCAAGACACATCACTGTGAAACGTCAAAACATTGATGATGGAAAGAATACTGAGTTTCCAGAGGGGAAAAAAAACAGATCACTTTTCATGGAATGGAAATAAAATTAGCATTAGACTTCTTAACAGCAACCCTGGATACTAGAATATGGTGAAATGATGCTTTAAAATTCTGGAGGATTACTCCTTCCATGGCCAAATAAAATGATGATGATGGTAATTAACAATAATTGTAATATACAAACAATAGCTAATATTTATTAACAGTTTACCAAGTGTCAGGAACCAGGCTAAATTCTTCACATTGATCTTCTCAATGCTCACAACAATTTTATAGGATAATGTTTATTATTATCATTTATTATCATTTTACATATGAAGAAACTGAGGTACAAGAAGATTAATCGACTTGGTGAAGGTCATTCAGAGAGTAAACTTTGAAAGCAAAATGAGTTCCCAAAAAATTATAATACCTAGATTATGCAGTGGGATGTTAATATCTGGCATCCAGGGTAAGAGAATAAAGAGATAGAAGAACAAAAGGGGAAGAATTTTGCAGAGGTTACTACATTTAAGATGTGAAAGAACTATCAATCAGAGATGGAAAAGGAAAAAGACCGTCAGCTTTAGTAGCCCTTATTCATTGTTCACCTCCTTGTTTTCTTAGATCAGCCAGACTGCATTCTTTGACCTTAGGAACATGTCAGATCCTTTCCATCCCTTATTATACCAGACACATAAATAAATACTTATTTGCTAGTTAAGCAAAATTGCTAAGTTGAAATGTGTTCTGGTGGTGAATGAAGTGTGTTTACACCTTGAGGTCCACTTACCTTGTGAAGCAAGAGAGAGAGTTCAAGTGAAGAATATTCAGGGTGTTTTAGCACACCCTGGCAAGGCGGGCGTACCCCTTGAGGAAATAAAATTTAATTTATCTTTTTTCAAAGGTAACAGAGTCATGACTAAAAGCCAGTGTGAACAAAGGAGACTTTTGGGAAGTCTTCTTTGTGAGTCACTGTGGATACTGCAGCAGATAAACAGGATAGATAATCTCAGGATGACCAGATTTAAAAGAAAAAAAAAATTCTGGAGGAAATCTGATGTATTTGGACACTGGGAAAAATTATTGCTAGACATGTAACAGATCTATTAGATCACTTGAAAAACTGCTAAAGAAAATTAAACAAATAAAAAGTGAGAAAAAATAGAAAATTACAAGAGAAAGGAAGCAAATCATAGAACTACTTGACTCACCAGTGCACAATATTTACATTGGCTATTTGTTAAACCAAAAAATAAAACAAAAAACAAACAAACCAAAAAAAAACCACTATTATATAATCATATTGCAAAGATGAAGAAGGGGAAGCAGGTAGTCATGGTGTGTAAGAGAACTAAACTGTCAAATACTATAATTGGAAATCAACAGATACTCTCTGAAACCAATAAATCTAAAAGTGGTAATAAACACATCCTATTTAGAAATGTGGGGTAAGGACTATAAATAGCAGTGAGAAGAACTGTAAGTAGATGCTTCTGAAGAAGGAGGAGTAGGGGGTAGGAATAGGTAGGACAGAGGATTCTCTTTTAATACTATGGATTATTAAATTATATGCCTATATTTTTAATTATTCATTTTGTACAATTAAAGTATTTCATATGTTTCAAAATTCAAAAGATACAGTAAAAAGTCCACTTCCCTCCTTGCTCTCTGCCACCCAGTTCTCCTCTGCAACGGCAAGCAATGTTGTTGGTTTCTTGTGTTCCAAAGATAACTTACTTCTATTGTTCTCAGAAAATAAAAATTAACTTAAAAGGAGGAGTTAAGGCAAAAAGAAAATCTGCTGAGGTGTGTCGTTTTCATGGTCCCGTAAAATAAATTTAATATCAATGCAATGATGCAGCTCTTGTGGAAAGTGAATATAATGTCATAATTCCATACACCATCAATAGTCATTTGTATCATTGCTTTAATAACAGTTTTTCTGGAAAAGATAATCAGGTCCTTAAAATTTTAAAACACCAACAAATTCATAAAAACTACAACTTCCTTTTCTTTCTCAGGGGCATGGACCCCAACTTTTTTTTTTAATTCATATTTATTGAGATATATTCACATACCATGCAGTCATACAAAACAAAGCGTACATTCAATTGTTTACAGTACCATTATATAGTTGTGCATTCATCACCAAAATTAATTTTTGACATTTTCATTACCACACACACAAAAACAATAAGAAGAATTAAAGTGAAAAAGAACAATTAAAGTAAAAAGGAACACTGGGTGCCTTTTTTTTTTTTTTGCCCCCATTTTTCTACTCATCCATCCATACACTGGACAAAGGGGAGTGTGGTCCACATGGCTTTCCCAATCACGTTGTCACCCCTCATAAGCTACATTGTTATACAATCGTCTTCAAGACTCAAGGGTTCTGGGTTGTAGTTTGATAGTTTCAAGTATTTACTGCTAGCTATTCCAACTCATTAGAACCTAAAAAGGGTTGTCTATATTGTGCGTAAGTGTGCCCACCAGAGTGACCTCTTGGCTCCTTTTGGAATCTCTCTGCCACTGAAGCTTATTTCATTTCCTTTCACATCCCCCTTTCGGTCAAGAAGCTGTTCTCCATCCCAGCATGCCAGGACCCCAACTTTTAATCCTCTTGTATTTGTTGCCACTTTTAGAATGGGACACTGTTGAGTTCCAGCCAAATGTTCTCCCTCCAACTTAACAATAGACTCCTCTCCCAGAGCTAATGTGAGTTTGGCTGCTGGTTTATGTAAAAGGCAATTACAGCTATTGGTAAAGACAGGATGCAATTTTTTGGCAGCTACCTTGTTATTAAGAATGATGTGTTTCATCCAGTGCTTGGTAAGCGCTTTTCCCCAGAGCTCCCAGGATTCGTTCCCAAGTGTGATAGCTAGAGGCCAGAGGCTAGAGGAGACCCTGAGGTCCAGAAGTGGGGCAAAGGGCTGGGACTGAGGAAGAAGAGCAGCATCTCAAAGGCTGCCCTGTTTAATGACAGAGGGAGACCAAAGAAGCCTGGACCTTCTAACTCCTTGGCCATCATGTCATTTACTACATCCACAACAAAGTGGGCTCCAGAAAGTCTGTTAAATTCTGCCATGCATTCATTTTTTCATTCACCCAAACATTAATTTTTTTTTAAATTCAGTTTTATTGAGATACATTCACACACCACACAGTCATCCATGGTGCACAATCAACTGTCCACAGCACTATACCACAGCTGTGCATTCATCACCCCAATCCATCCCTGAACATTTTCCTTACACCAGAAAGAACCAGAACCAGAATAAAAAATAAAAATAAAAAAAAGAACACCCAAATCACACACCCCCCATCCCACCCCTCCTTCCATCTAGGCTCTGTCCCCATTTTTCTACCCATCCGTCCATACACTGGCCAGAGGGAGTACGATCCACGGGGTTTTCACAACCACACTGTCCCCCCTTGCAAGCTACATTGTTACACAATAGTCTTCAAGAGTCAAGGCTCCTGGGTTGGAGTTTGATAGTTTCAGGTATTTACTTCTAGCTATTCCAATACATTAAAACCTAAAAAATGTTATCTATATAGCACGTAAGAATGTCCACCAGAGTGACCCCTCTACTCCATTTGAAATCTCTCAGCCACTGAAGCTTTATTTCATTTCATTTTGCATCTCCCTTTCAGTCAAGAAGATGTTCCTAATCCTGTGATGCTGTGTCCAGATCCATCCCTGGGAGTCACATCCTGCATTGCCAGGGAGATCCACACCCCCCAGGAGTCAGGTCCCATGCACGGGGGAGGGCAGCGAGATCACCCGCCAAGGTGACTTTGTTAGAGAGAGAGGGCCACATCTGAGCAACAAAGAGGCACTCAGGGGGAGACTCTTAGGCACAATTATAAGCAGGTTTAGCCTCTCCTTGCAGCAACAAGCTTCATAGGGGCCAGCCCCAAGACAGAGGGCTCAGCACATCAAGCTGCCAGTCCCCAGTGTCTGTGAGAACATCAGCAACAATCCAGGCGAGGAAGCCCAACACCTCTGCATCCTCCCCCAGCTCTTCAGGGGTACCCAAATATATTTTATTCTCCACCTAAATTACCGTAGGCTGTTTTGCCATTTCATTCCAATCTATACAGACCTACCATAGCTCACCTCCTATTCAAAGTTCCATGCAATCGTAGTGATCCAAACATCAAATTTTATTGAACGCCTACCATGTGTCAGTTCTAGGCTCTCTATGTTCAGGGACTATAGAGATAAGTGAGGCAGATGGGGGCTCAGTGGCAAGCTGATCTTTATTTGTTTTAATAAACCTTGGAGCTGGAAACTATCTTGAAGTTGTCTTTCCAGCTGGAACCCAGAGATGTTAAGCAACTGGCCCCAGGTCTCATTGGTGTTTGCAGAACTGAGATGAGAACTATCTTCCAATCTGGTTGGAGTCTATGCAGATTATTAAAGTATAAAAGAGCAGTAGACAATGAAATTCTGCAACTCCTTTTACAATAGGGTTCTTGAAAACAGACAGTTAGAGCTCCCCAATTCACTGAACAGCTGTACCAAGTACAAGGAAACTGCCCACTCAGGAACCTCCCTGACCCTCTGGGCCAGCTGAAACGACTGTGCAAGTGGACATGACAATAGGCAGGCTGGGAGGTGACCATGGCAATACAACCTCAAGAAGTGAGGGATAGACAGTGGAAACTGCCAGAGGAGAGACACAGAAATGCAACAACCTGAAACAAAGTTAAAAAAAAAAAAAAAAAAAAAAGGCCACAGTGACATCCATAGACAAGGTAGAAAAAAGGGGAAGTGGAGGGATATGTGGAAAGAAGGGAGACCTAAAGACTGTCATCACTTAAGGCACTCCGCACTAACCTCTGGGTGCGAGGTCTCCATGAGAATGAAAAGCATTGTCCCCAGGTGAAAAGTGTATACTTTGGTATATTCAAGTCAAGAACTGGAAACCTACTACCTTGTCAAGAGCTTCTGATCCATGGGGAATAAACAATCAGGCATTTTTTAGAAGTAAACTAACTGAATTACACTTTTCTTTTCTTTGAGACAGCAAGAAATAAACACATTTCACACAACTTTCAGACGTAAGAATTAGGAAAACCTGAAATACTAACATATGCTATTAACAGTAGAATATATTTATTAGCTCAGTATTGATGCTAATTTAGTCACAGGGATCAAGGGGAGAGGAAACAATAGGAAGAGGAAGAAATTCAAAGAGGGATTTAGACAGGGCTTAGACAGAATTAGAGAAGGAAAAGGGTGGCTAGAGGCACAAAGAGAAAGAAAAGGAAAGCTAGAAAAATAGACATGCTCCGGAGAGACAGGCGACATTTCTAAGGAATAGCATGAAGATTCTGCATGTCTGCCATCACCCCTTCTCCACTGCCCCCAGCAGCTGTGGAGTCGGAGGTTTCTAGCTCCACCATCATCCATTCAGACAAACCAAGTTCCCACCAGTTCCAGTGGGCAAGCCCAGCCTCTATGCTTGTTTTCTTCAGTTGGCACCCACTGCCCAGCCTTTTACTGCAGTTATCTTCAAGTTCTTCTGCCTAAAGAATATTGTAAGTCTATGTATTCTTTGCACATTTTGAAGTTAACGTCTACTTTTTTCATCTTAATATTAAATGACAAAGGACACGATTCCCAGTTTACATACATTATATATGAGCCTTAAACACATTTTTGTCAAAACAATGTTGCTGCAGATTTAGCTCATTCAATTTATGGAAATGTCTGCCATATAATCTAATTGGCAAATCCAGTCTTCAAAGTCAAAACCATCTGCCAAACCAGGCATCCTTTTTCTCAGAAGAGGTCTGATTGCACTCTTAAATTCAAATAAATATGCTAATACCTGCTCCTTGACAACCACATCACTATGTGGAAAAGATAGGGCCAGAGTCTCTACTTGTCCAGATACCCCAGGGGGTTTTATGCTCCAAGACCATTCCTTTGGAAGCACTGGGAGAGGCTAGTGGTAAGGTTTTTCTTGGCATAGTGGGTGAAGGAGAAATGGAAAACTGCAGGCTCCTTCTCCTCCTCAGACAGATCGGTGTGCAGAAGGGGGACATATGGAAGCTGAGGATCTGGAAACCCACATGTGGCCCTGATAGCTCTCAGTACCTCCCAGGAACACAAGCAGCCCAAACAAAGATGATCATTCTCTTGTCCCACAGCTCTGTCATATTCTACTCCTCTTTGCTCTGGATGCAGCTCCCACTCTTCTCCATTTCCCCAAATCCAGTCACTTCTGGGAATGTTCCCCCATATCCTTGCCTTTCAAAACTTGCTTTCCCCCTACTTTCTACAGCCCTCCCCAAAAGTGACTTTTCTCAGAACCCAGAGTGGAGATGTAATTATTACTTTTTCACCCTGTCCTCTTGTAAAAACCTCTTCTCTGTCACTGGGGAAATAAACATTGGGACAATTTCTGTACCAAAACTGCAAATGCGGATATCTCTGACCCAGAAATCTGCTTCCTGGCATTTATCCTACAAATACATTCACATACGTACAAAATGATAAGTATATGAAGCTTATTAACTGCAGCACTGCTGGTCATAGCAACAGTGTGGAAATAATTCTCTCAGTAGAGCAACAGTTGAACAAATTTATGATATATTTATCCAATGTGATGCTTTTTTAGCCAGAAAAATGAGGAAGTTTTTTATGTACCAATGTAGAACAGTATATTGCTGAAGAGCAAAACCTGTGTATATTACCATTGTATTAAAATACACACACACACACACACACACACACACACACACACATATATACAAATATGTATACAAATTTGCTTGCAAAATGCATAGATTAGCTCTAGGAAGATACCCAAGAAGCTGATAATATTGTCTCTGAGGAGGGCAACCAGGTGGCTAGAGGATGAGTTGGGAGAGAGGCTTTTCACTCTTTGCCTTTTAATATCTTTTGAATTTTGAAGAATGAAACATTTTATCTACTAATAAATTAACTTAAAATTTAAAAATCAAAAAGCAAAAGCCCGTATTCTTTGAGGGCCACCTCTGTTTATGCCTCTTCCCCGTCTTGTTGGCTGCAGATTCTTGGAAGGTTGAGGTTATCAGGTTAAAGGAGTTTCCTTTCATTCCTATTTTGCTAGGAGATGCTTTTTTTTCTCTTTAAATTTAATTAATATAAGAATAGATGTTGAATTTTATCAAATTTTTTTTTGGCATCTAGTGAGATGATTTTTTTTTTCCTTTAATCTGTTAATTTACTGAATTATAATAATAGATACCTTAATGTGGTGTCATTTTTTCATTCCTGGAATAAACCAATGATATATTATTCTTTTACTTTACTGCTGGATTTAATTTGCTAGGAATTTATTAGGATTTTTTTTCATCTGTATTCTTAAGTAGAATCAATTGATTACTTTTCATTTATAAATTTGATATCAGACTCATAAATCAGTTGAGGAGATGTGCATCTTTTTCTATGCTGTAGAACAATTTATGTAACACAAATTCTCTGGGCTTTTATTATCATTTAGCCCCAGGTGACTTGTTTAGGGGTAGATCTTTGACTGCATTTTTGTTTCTGGTTGTTTTCTTTCTCTTAAACCAATTTTGATAATCCATCTTATCATAGAAAATTATCCATCTCCTCTAGATTTCTCAAATTTATTGGGAAAAAGTTTCACATAATTGTATTATCTTTAATAAAAAAACCTCTTCCATTTGCAATTGTTTCTCCTCTTCTAATATTGTTTTGAGTGTGTATGTCTTTTCTCTTTTTCTTGTTGAGACTTGACAAAAAGTTGTCTATTTACAGAACAATCATATATAAAATACAGAATTGCCATATACCACCTCAACACCAACACCTTGCGTTAGTATGCAAGATATTTGTATTTGTATTTGTTAAAATTGATGATAGCACATTTTAAAAATTGTACTATTAATTAAAGTCCATGGTTTAACTTAGGGTTCACTGTTTGTGTAGTGAAGTTCCACGAATTTTTAAAATTATTTTTATTCTATTACCATATATACAATCTGACATGTCCTATTTTAATCATATTCAGATATATATTTCATTGCTGCTAACTGCATTCACAATGTTTTGCTACCATCACCACCATCAATTACCAAAACATTTCCATCATTCCAAATAAGAAACCCGTACATTTTAAGCCTTAACTACCCATTCTAAATCCCACCCTGTTCCCTGGTAACCTATAACCTAGATTCTGACTCTATGAATTTGCTTATTCCAATTGTTTCAATTCTGTGAGATCATACGATATTTGTCCTTTAGTGTCTGGTTTATTTTGCTCAACTTGATGTCTTCAAGGTTCATCCATGTTGTCGCATGTATCAGGACTTCATTACTTTTTATGCTGAATAAGATTCCATTGTATGCATATACTACATTTTATTTATCCATTCATCAATTGATGGACACTTGGGTTGCTTCCATCTTTTGGCAATTATGAATAATGCTGCTATGAACGCTGATGTGCAAATATCTGTTTGAGTCCCTGTTTTCAATTCTTTTAGGTATACACCTAGTAGCAGGACTGCCGGGTCATATGTTAATTCTATACTTAGCTTTCTGAGGAATCACCAAACTAAACTGTCTTCCAGAGTAGCTGCACCATTTTAATTTTACATTGCCATCAGCAATGAATGAGTGTTTCTATTTCTCTGCATCCTCTCCAACTCTTATTTTCCATTTTTTTTAATAGCAACCATTCTAATGGGTGTGAAATGGTATCTCATTGTGGTTTTGATTTGCATTTCCCTGATGGCTAACGATGTTGAGCATCTTTTCTTGTGCTTTCTGGCCATTTGTGTATCTGCTCTGGAGAGATGTCTGTCCAAGTCTTTTGCCTACTTTTTAAAATTTGGTTGTTTGCTTTGTTTTTAAGTTGAACAATTTCTTTATACATACTGGATATTATCCTTTATCAGATATGTGGTTTCCAAATATTTTCTCTCATTGTGTAGGTTGTTGTTTTACTTTCATGAAAAAGTCCTTTGAGGAAAAAATATTTTTATTTTTCATGAGGTCCCATTTATCTATTTTTTCTTTTGTGGCTTGTGCTTCTGTTATAAGGTCTTAAGAAAACATTGCCTAACACAAGGTCCTGAAGATGCTTCTCTACATTTCTAGCTCATATATTTAAGTCTTTGATCCATTTTCAGTTGGCTTTTGTATATGGTGTGAGGTAGGGGTTATCCTTTTTTTTTTTTTTTTTTTTTTTGCAAATGGAGATAACAGTTTTCCCAGCACCATTTGTTGAAGAGACTGTTCTTTCAATTGAGTAGTTTTTGTCACTGTGTCAAAAATCAGTTGGCCATAAATGTGAGGGTTGATTTCTGAGCGTTCAGTTCTATTCCATTGGTCTATACGTCTGTCCTTGTGCCAATACCATGCTGTTTTGATGACTGTGGCTTTGTAAGAAGTTTTAAGATTGGGACGCATGAGTCCTCCAACTTCATTCTTCTTTTTCCAAGATGGCTTTACCTATTCAGATCCCCTTACCCTTCCATATAAATTTGATGGCTGGTTTTTCCATTTCTGCAAAGAAGGCTATTGGAATTTTGATTGGGATTGCATTGAATCTATAAATTGCTTTGGGTAGTATTGACATCTTAATGATATGTATTCCAATCCATGAACACAGAATATCCTTCTATTTATTTCAGTCTTCTTTAATTTCTTTTAGTAATGTTTTGTAGTTTCTGTGTACAAGTACTTTACATCTTTGGTTAGATTTATTCCTAGATATTCTATTCTTTTAGTTGTATTGTGAGTGGAATTTTTTTCCTGAGTTCTTGTTCCGATAATTCATTGCTTGTCTATAGAAACACTACTGATTTTTGGGGTGTTGATCTTGTACCATGCCACTTTGCTGAATTCATTTATTAGCTCTAGGAGCTTTGTTGTGGATTTTTCAGGATGTTTTGTATATAGGATCATATCATCTGTAAGTAGGAAAAGTTTTACATCTTCCTTTCCAATTTGGATGCCTTTTATTTCTTTCTTTTTTTTTTTTTTTTTTTTTTTTTTTGCCAAATTGCTTTCCAAGAACTTCCAGTACAATGTTGAATAACAGTGCTACCAGTGGGCATCCTTGTCTTATTCCTGATCTTAAAGGGAAAGCTTTCAGTCTTTCACCATAAAGTAGGATGCTAGCTGTGGGCTTTTCATATATTTCATTTTTTATCATGTCGAGGAAGTTTCCATCTATTCCTAGTGTTCTAAATGTTTTTATCAGGAAACAGTGCTGGGTTTTGTCAAATGCCTTTTCTGCATTGATTGATATGATCATATGTTTTTTCCCCTTCATTCTGTTAATATGATGTTTTTGTGTTGAACCAAACTTACATACCGGTGATAAATACCACTTGATCATGGTGTATAATTCTTTTAATATGCTGTGGGATTCAGTTTGTTAGCATTTTGTTGAGGATTTTCACATCTATATTCATAAGAGTTATTGGTCTGTAGTTTTCTTTTCTTGTAGTATCTTTACCAGCTTTGGTATGATGGTGATGTTGATCTTGTAGAATGAGTTAGAAAGTGTGTCTGTCTCTTCAATTTTTGTGGAAGAATTTGGGCAGAATTGGCATTGTCTTCTTGGAATGTTTGGTAGAATTCCTCTGCAAAACAAGCTGTATTAGTCAGGATTCTCCAGGGAAACAGAACCAATAGGAGATGTCTGTAAATATGAGATTTTATAAACATGTCACATGTAACTAGGGGGATACATAAGTCCAAATTCCATAGGGCAGTCTGCAAGCTGGCAACTCTCGTGAAGGTTTTCAATGAATTCCCCAGGAGAGGCTGGTTGACTGAAGTAGAGACGAAAATTCTCTCTTCTGACTTCTGAAGTCATTACTTCTCCTTTTAAAGCCTTCAAATGATTGGATTAAACATCTCTTATTGTGGAAGACACTCCCCTTAGTTGATTGTAGATGTAATCAGCCATATATGCAATCAACTTACTGATGATTTAGGTCCACAAAATATCCTCACAGTAGCAGTTAGGCCAGTGCTTACTTGACCAGACAACAACTGGGCACCATTACCTGGCAAAGTAGACACATGAACCTAACTATCACAACATCATCTGGACCTGGACTTTTCTTTGTTGGGTCTTTTTTTTTTTTTTTTTTTTTTTTTACTACTGATTCAATCTGTTTACTAGTAGTTGGTGTATTGAGATCCTCTCTTTCTTTTTGAGTCAATGTTGGTAGTTTGTATGTTTCTAAGAATTTGTCCATTTCATCTAGGTTATCTGATATATTGGCATACAGGTGTTCATAGTATCCAGTTGTAATCCTTTTTATTTCAGTGAGGTTGGTAGTAACATCTCCCTTTTCATTTCTGATTTTCATTATTTTCATCCTCTTTTTATTCTTTGTCAGTCTAGCTAAAGGTTTGTCAATTTTGTTGATCTTTTCAAAGAACCAACTTTTGATTTTGTTGATTCTATTGGTTTTTATTTTCCTGTTTCATTTATCTCTGCTCTAATCTTTGTTACTTCCTTCCTTCTGCTTGTTTTGGGTTTAATTTGCTCTTCCTTTTCTAGTTCTTCCAGTTTTGAGATTACATTTCTGACTTGAAGACTTTCTTCTTTTTTAATATAAGCTTTGAGAGCTATAAATTTGCCTTTCAGCACTGCCCTCACTGCATACCATAAATTTTGGTTTGTTGTATTTTCATTTTCATTCACCACAAGATATTTCCTAATTTTGCTTCTGATTTGCTCTTTAACTCATTGGCTGTTTAAGAGTATGTGTTTAATTTCTTTATATTTGTAAATTTTCCCTTTCTCCTGCTGTTATTGATTTCTAGCTTCATTATGCTGTGGTTGGAGAATATATATTGTAGGATTTAAATATTTTTGAATTTATTGAGACTTATTTTGTGACCCAACATACAATCTATCCTGAAGAATGACCCATGTGCACTTGAGAAGAATGTGTATTCTGTTTTTGTTAGTTGCACTGTTCTATATATACCTGTTAAGTCTAGTTGGTTTAGTACATCACTGAAGTCTGCACTTCCTTATTGATCTTCTGATTAGATGTTCTATCCATCAATGAGAGTGGTATGTTAAAGTATCCTACTATTAATGTCAATTTCTCCCTTCAAATCTGTTAGTATTTGTTTCATGTATTTTGGGACTCTGCTTTTGGGTGCATATATATCTATAATTGTTATTTCTTCCTGTTGAATTGTCCCATTTATCAGAATGTAATGACCATCATTGTCCCTCAAAAAACAAAAATTGTTTTTGTCTTAAAGTCTATTTTATCCCATATTAGTATAGCCACCCAACTCTCTTTGGGTTACTGCTTGCATGATATATATTTTTGCATCCTTTTGCCATCAACTTACTTGCATTTTTTGACTTTAAGGTGAGTCTCTTGCAGACAGAATATTATTTTATTGCATTGTTTGGTATGTTTTTTTCCACTCTGCCAATCTCTGACTTTGGACTGGAGAGTTTAACCATTTACATTTAACACCACTAGTGGTAATATAGGTGTTTCTTCTGCCATTTTGCTAGTTAGCCTTTGTAAGTCTTATACTTTTTTTGTCCCTCACTTCCATTAAAGCCTACTTTTATATTTATTGCTTTCTTGTGTTGTACCATATAGAGTGCCTTCTCATTTCTATCTGGATATATTTTTCATCTGTTTTCCTTGTGGCTACTGTAGGATTAAAATTTAACATCCTAAATATATAACAATTGGTTTGATACCAACTTAACTTCAGTAGCATGCACATATAATTTTCCTATGCCCTTCTGTCCCCTCAACATTTTTTTTGTTCTTGTTACCACTTATATTCTTGTACATTGTATGTCCAAAAACCTAAATTTGTTGTTACTTTTTATGTCTTTGTATTTTAGCACCTGCAGGAAGTAAGAAGTGGAGTTACATACCAAACAATACAATACAATAATACAGAATTTATAATTACTCAAATGGTTACCTTTATTGCAGGTCTTTATTTTTTTTACATTGCTTTGAACCACTGTAATAGTATTCTTTCATTTCAGTCTGAAGACCTCCCTCAGATTATGTGGTTATGTACTCCCTCACTCAGCTTTTGTTTATCTGCGAATGTCTTAATCCTGTCATTTTTGAAAGAAAGTCTCACCATATATAAAATTCCTTGTTAGCAATTGTTTGTTTCAGCACTTTAAGTATTTCAAGCCACTGCCTTCATGCCTCCATGGCTTCTGATGACAAGTTGGTCCTTAATCTAATTGGAACTCCCTTGTACTTAACACGGTGCTTTTCTCTAGCAGTTTTCAGAACTGTCTCCTTGTCCTCTGCATCAACAGTTTGATCAATATGTGATGGGGTATATTTTTCTTCATGTTAATCCTGTTTGGTGTTTTTTTGAGCTTCTTGGATGTGCTTATTCATGTTGTTTGCTAAGTTTGGGAAGTTGTCTGTCATTATTTCTTTGACTATTCCTTCTGCCCCTTTCTCTCCTTCTTCTCCTTCTGAGACTCCCATTATGCATATATTGGCGTGCTTATTGGTGTCCCACAGCTGTCTTAGGCAATTTTCACTTTTAATATTTCTTTTTTCTTTCTGCAACTCAGTGTGACTCATTTCAAGTGTCTTGTTTTCGAGTTCACTGATTTTTTTTCTTCTTCCAGCTCCATTCTGCTCTTGAAACCCTCCTGGACACTTTTCATTTCAGTTATTGTTGTCTTCAACTTCAGTAGTTCTTTTCATTCCTTTTTAAATTTCTGTCTCTTTACTTAGACTCTCATAGTGTTCACTCATTATTTTCCTGATATCCTGTAGTTTTTTCTCTGAACTTCCCTTCATCTTCTTTAGCATTTTAAAGATCATTTTTAAAGGCTTTGTTTGGTATGTCCACATTCTCATCTTGTTCATTGGTGTTTTCTGTATTTTTATCCTCTTACTTTGGATAGGCCATCATTTCTTGTTTGTTTGTTTGTCTTGTACTCTTTTGTTACATGATGTGCATTTTAATATTTTAAAATGTTAATTCTGGGATTGACTCCCTGGGATGTCTGTTTCTTGGTTTTATAACCAGCTGGTGATAAGACACAGATTTTCTTGAGCGTCAGCCCTCTTGTCGGGAAGTCTGTCCAAGGTGAACTTCCTGTGCAGGTTTTAGCCTGCTTTACTGGCCCTCTGTCTTGCCCTGGGATTTTGCTTGTTAGTTGTTTTGGAGTTCCCCTGTTTACAGGGTTTGGTTGTCCCCTCTGTTTCCCAGGGGACAGATCTCCCTCTCCTGGATATCTGAAGCAGGCCTTTGTCCCAGACTGTCCACCTCTATAGTTTTTACACTCCTTTCATTGTCTTATGCTGCTTTTGCCTGGAGGGCAAATTTTGGGAGGAAGGTCACCCTGGGGAGGACTTTCCCATTTCAGTCTTTCTCAGACAAAATTGGGCCAGGTACCCATGAAAGGGGCACAGCTTGGCTCCAAAGTGCCCTGTAGAGGGGGTCAGGAAGGGTGACAAAAACCTCTCCAACAGAACCCAAAAGCTGAAATTTCCCAACCTGCCCAGCACATGTAGCCCTTCAGCTAGCTTACCCCTGCAGTCCTGAGGAAGCCCTGTATTTTTAAACATCCACCTCCTCTGCCCCTGTCCAAGGAGGATCGAAACTATAGCTGCAGTTTCTCTTGTCTGGGATGGGGTGGAAACAATGGCTGCCTCTGCCTGTGTCCCAGATGAGTTGGAACAATAGCTGCCCTCAGAGCTGGGACCCAGAGATCTGAATTTGCTAATCAAAAGCCATGATCAGTGAATGTTCTAGTTTGCTAATGCTGCCAGAATGCAAAACTCCAGAAATGGATTGGCTTTGATAAAGGGGGCTTATTTGATTACATAGTTACAGTCTTAAGGCCATAAAGTGTCCAAAGTAATGCATCAACAATCGGGTACCTTCACTGGAGGATGGCCAATGGTGTCTGGAAAACCTGTTAGCTGGGAAGTCACATGGCTGGTGTCTGTTCCAAGCTCTGGTTTCAGAATGGCTTTCTCCCAGGACATTCCTCTCTAGGCTGCAGCTCCTCAAAAATGTCACTCTTAGTTGCTCTTGGGGTGTTTGTCCTCTCTTAGCTTCTCTGGAGCAGGAGTCTACTTTCAACAGCTGTCTTCAAACTGTCTCTCATCTGTAGCTCCTCTCTCAGCTCCTGTGCCTTCTTCAAAGTGTCCCTCTTGGCTGTAGCAAGATCGCTCCTTCTGTCTGAGCTTATGTAGGGCTCTAGTAAACTAATCAAGGCCCATGCTGAATGGGCGGGGCCACAGCTCATGGTAATTATCCAATCAGTTATCACCTACAGTTGGGTGGGTCACATCTCCATGGAAACACTCAAAGAATTACAATCTAATCAACACTGATATGTCAGCCCACACAAGATTACATCAAAGATAATGGCGTTTTGGGGACATAATACATCCAAACCAGCACAGTGAATGACCATGCCCGCCTCTGTTCTTGTGGAAGAGGATTTTTAGGTCCCTTTCTGTGAGCAGCAGTTAGCCAGGGACTGACCCCACAGTGGTCTGCGGCAAGAATGGGGGATGGGTGCCAGTAGTCACCACACACAGAGAGCAACTTACAGTCCTTTACCATAATTTATTAGCCTCTTCCCCCTGCCCTTCCCTGGATGCTGAGTTTCAAAATAGTTATTTCAGACAATTCCTGACTCTATAATAGTTGTTTTGGTGGAAGAACTAGGTCCTGGAGCTCCCTACTCCAGCACCTTCCCTGGACGTACTGCCAAAGTACTTTTTAAACATAATTTATGTTTTATATTTTAATTTTTGTGGAGCTGTTGCTGTCAGGAAACAACAGCTGGCACACTCAAATTGGATAATTTGAGGAGAGTTTAATAAAGGGACTCTTCACACAGATGTGGAGAGGGTGTAGGGGAATGCAAGATTAGTAATATGGGCATCCTCAGCCCGAGACCTGAATGGGCAGGAGACAGCAGGGACCAAAATTTGGAAAGGGAGAGTCATGGAGAGGGCCTTCTTGAGAGGAGCTCAGCCCTGAGGATGAGAGACACAGGCAGACACAGCCTGCAGAGAGGAGACAAGGAGTGGAGGGTGGAGTCTGACTCTCTTCTCTCCCTCACAGCTCCAGCTGGTGCTCCCCACAGGCTAAACCCAATTGACAGAGATCCTCCTCCTATGATACAGTGCAGGGTGGAGACGGTGAAGGCACTAAGGGACCAAATGGAAGCTACCCAGTGCAGGATGCTTTTTTCAAAGAACAAGCATTTGATTTTATTGATGTTCTATCCTTTTTTTTTTTTAATTTCTAGTTCATCTTTCTTTTGGCCTTTATGTTTATTAATTCCTTTTCTGTAATTTTTTTGCTTTGACTTAATTGTTTTTTATAGATTGAGTTTATTTTCAATCTGCTTTTTGAAATGTGTTGAGTTTCCCTTTGTGACCCAATACTTGGTCAAAATTTGGTGATGTTCCATGTTAACATGGGAAAATGAATATTCATTCAGAAATGTTTATTGAGCATCTACTGTGCACCAAGAACTGTTCTGGGTTCTTAGGATCCATCAGAGAAGAAAAGAAAAATCCCTCCCCTTGTGGAACTTTCATTTTAGTGGGAGGAGGGAGATGATAATCAATACTTGTAATAAATAAGCACATTATAGAGCAATATTAGATGTTCTATGGAAAGTGATACATATTTTCAAAAATAGTGGAGCAGGATAAATGGGACCAGGAGTGCAGAGTGGGGGTACAGATTTCAATTTAATATAGGATGGTTGGGGCAGGTATCATTGAAAAGATGACATGGGGATGAGCGGACGGGAGGGGTGTGCGTGTGTGTGCATGTGTGTGTGCAATTCTTGCAGGGCCTATTAGAACTCTGTAGGACTTTTAAGACTTTGACTTTAACTCCCAGAGAAATGTTTTTGTGTGTGTATGTGTGTGTCCAGAGTTTTTATTGGGGTTCAATCACACAAACCATTTGGCTGCCCACTTAGCTGACCTCAATCCTCAGCCCCTTAGGAAGTTGAACAAAATGATATGACCCAAAACCCCCACCCTAAATCACATTGTTAGACTCTCCAGTGACCCAAGATCCCCAGACAAACAAAGCGTTCCTATTAGGTGTGAAACTCCAAGAGCTTAGAGAGTGCTCCTCAATCTGAGAATAAAGGCAAGACCTCTTTTGGGGCAAGGTTAAATTCTTTACTCTACATCTTCCTAAGTGAGTACTTAATGGCTCCACATTTCTTTAATGCCTATAAAATAGTTATAGTCAATGAAGCAGCAATTTTCAATGAGCAGAGTCATCTTAAAATAGAAGAAGGCATACAATTTCAAACAAACCTCTTATTGTTCATCTGCAATGGTTGTCCCAATAGACATCACCTTTTTTCCATTATTTACAAATTAGATTTGACGTTTTCGACTCTCATTTTTTTCGGTTATAAGCTTTCAGTTACAAATGATTAAAGGCTATAATTGTCCTGATTTCATCATACAGTGCTTCCATTTTAGGAAGCAAAGATTTCCTGTAGGCATGGCGCTCCCCAGCTGTCCAGCACAGTTCTCAGTATTCAGTCTCATTCCCTTAATTCTTCTTGCAAACCTTACAAACCTTACAAGAATTACAATGTAATTCTTCTTACATTGTTGAGAAAGACTCAGCTTACAATGATGCTTTGATTTATGTTATATATATATTTACCAAAAATGACCTCCAAGTTCCTTCAGAAGCCTTAAAAAGAGTTTTAATTCATCTCATTTTTTATTTTTTATTTTTTATTTTTGGTAGTATTATTGCTGCTTGCTCTCCGGTCATAGCATGTAACTAATTGAATAATAATTGAATTAAAGCTGCTATCCAATACACAGATAGGCTTTACACATTGCATAATGAAAATTGTAACTGACATCGTCCTCCTGGTGTCCTTCCCAGATGCCTCCCCAGGGCAGTGGACCATATCAGCTGCTGGAAGTGTTAGCAGCTAATGGCTCACAGCTGCCCACCTCAGAGACTTTCCCTGGCAGAAAAGGACCACTGACATGGAGGATTAAACCTCCAACCCACCCAGGGCAGACCCCAACCCATGGTTGACTGACATGGGGATACAAAAGGCTGGGATCAACTCTGTGGTACAATTCATGCTCCTGAGCTCTCCATGGAAGCAAGATGAAGCCAACTCCAGCTGAGACCACTTTCTTACTCAGCTCTTTCCCTTGCCCCATCTTGTTTCCCTCCCTCCCCTTTCTCCTGAGAACACTCCCTCCGTAAATCATATGTCTTTAAATACGTCTCAGGCTCTGCCTGGAGGCAACCTGGCTGCAACACTCTCTCCACCAGCTGTTCTGCCTTGTTCCATGAAGAAAGGAACCAGTCTGGCTGAAGTCATAGGAAAGTACATTGATCTTAAAATGCAAACTCCATGGGAGAAGAGAGAATGTCCATTTTGCTCTTCATGTATTCCCAGCACTTAGCACAATCGCCACCACACAGAAGATGCTAAAGGCATCCTGGGATCAGGCAACGTGGTTTTTCTCAGGGCGAGTGTCATGGAGTTACTTTTTAAAAGATACACAGGAAATGCCCTGTGGTGGAATCTTTTGTTTTAGACTAATCTAAAATCGTGACTTTTATTTTAGAGAACTACCCCTCTCTGTCTTTTGGTTCAGGTGGGGCTGGCCTCACCCCAGTCACTGCCGAACTGTGATGACACCACCAAAGAAGGCAAAATTTATAACCTAGTTGGAGCTTTCAGATTCAGTTGTGACTGAAGAACCTATAACTTTAAATCCTCAGTCTAATGAACCAATAAATTGTCTTTTTATGCTTAAGTTAATTTGTGTTGTGTTTCTGGCACATGTAACCCAAACAGTCTGGATTAATAATATATGCCCCTGTTTACATTGCAAAATATCTTCCCTTTCAACCTACCCCATCCCTGTAACAGCTTACATCTCCAGCAGGTGGTGGGATGGACGACAGGAGAAAGCTTACCTATGAAACCTTCTGATCTTTGCTGCCAATTCGAAGATGCTCATCCAAGGAAGGTATTTGTCCTTAGGCATCTTATCTGATAATCTCTATTATCTTTGATCAGCACTTGAAAACTCCCATCTAGATCAAAACACTCTATCTGACCTCTTGGGGCCAGAAAATATTGCATAGAATCCTAAAGTGACCTTCCTAGTGTCTACTTCAGAGAAGGAGAGTTAGTAGTCATATTTAACATATCCAGATAATTTTGGCTTAAATTGTTCAATTGATCAGGAAGAAACAAACAACAAAACCTAGAACTGGTCAGTGAGATTTGGCCAAAAATATGTTTTCACTATTAAGCTTTAGTGAACTTGTTCTCCCTAAAACAAAACAGCAGAGTCAACTGTATTTAGCCCTCCTTGGAGTAGGTCTTAGAAGGAAATAAGTAAATGAGCCATAAGCCCTTAATTCTGATGTCTCAGTCACAGCCCCATCAAGTTTCCCATGGATCCAACAATTGAAAATGAAGAATAGGGTGGCAGCAGTTTAATTATAGTTAAATCACATCTACCATGTACTACCATCACATGTTATGAGAGGCCTGTGTTTGAGGTTAGGGGTGGGAAAATGGGCTGAGTAGAGAGAGTTCTTTGGCCTCTTTGTTCTGACACTCAAATGACTGACTTCTCTTTTTAGTTGAGAGCTCAATTTATCAAGCCACAAGAAAGGACAAAGGGGAGTTTTTGTAACCACTTCTCCAGCTAAATCAGAAATGCCTCCTAGAACTCTATGATTTGAGAGGATCCAAGATGGCGGCTTAGAGAGGAGTGGAAGCTAAGTAGTCCCCCTGGAACAACGAAAAAAAAAAAACCAGAAACAACTAGTAAATTATCCGGAATAACTGCAGGGCGACAAACATGACCATCCACTCATTATACACTAACCTGAATTGGGAGTAATGCCAGAGATCACAGCATAAAATCTGTAAGTAAGAACTGCAGATCCAAATCGGGAGACCCCCTCCCCCACAGCCCGAGCTACAAAGCCTCATGGTGCCAGAGAGAAGCTTTCTCCCAGAGAGTGAATATAGCTCAGCTGAGCTCCAACTGGGGTTTTAATTAGCAAGTGTGAACTGCTCACTACGAGGTACGAATCCCCAATAAGTAGACAGAGGCTTTGGGTGACGACTGACCTTGGACGGCCGGAGGATCGCCTTGGACTAGCTCTGTTCCTTTTTCAACTCAGTGGAGAAAGCCTCAGCCATTTTCAGTTCCCAGTTCTGTGACCCAGACAAGGGTGTGGCACAGGCAGAGAGAGACCACTGAAATGCTAATGACCTCCCCCTAAGGTGTCTATCTTCTCTAAGAGGAAAGGGGTGGGGCCCAGGTCTACTACCTGCCTTTCATTCAGAACTTACACCAGTCAAGAATTATAGGCTAATCTTTGCATCAGGCAGAGAGCGCCCCTGCATGGCCCGGTGGCCCGGGGCTTCCCTTGAGGAGCGTCACGCACTAGTGACATAGCACAGCCTTCCTTCAGCAGAGGTCCTGGAAGATCACAGCAGAGAAGGGGGGCCCGCTCAGAAAACCCAGGGATGCTACATCAATGCCGGTGGTTTGTGGGTCAGCAACAGAGAAAATCTGGGGCAAAACTGAAATGAAGGCTTAGACTATTGCAAAAAGCCTTGAATCTCTGGGAACACCTGGGAGGTTTGAATATTAAAGCTGCCCTGCCTGCCTAACCACCCAGACACACGCCCCACATTCAGAGCAGACAGCACCAAAAACACACCCAAACTGAGTTCTCCAACTGAACCCCACAAAAATCATTTCCCCACGCACCACAGAGACAGAGTTGGGGAGAACTGACTTGAGGGGTATAGGTGACTCACAGACACCAACTGCTGGTTAGTTGGAGAAAGTATAAGCCACCAACTTGTATTTCTGAAAAATTAGATTGGTATTTTTTTTTTACAACTTGAAAGAACCCTATCAAGCAAAGCAAATGCCAAGAGGCCAAAAACAACAGAAAATTTTAATTCATATGATAAAACCAGATGATATGGAGAAGCCAATCCCAAACACCCAAATCAAAATATCAGAAGAGACACAGTACTTGGCACAATTAATCAAACAATTACAATCGAGGAACGAAAACATGGCACAGGTTATAAAAGACATGAAGAAGACCATGGAACAGGATAAAAGGGACATAAAGAAGACCCTAGAAGAGCATAAAGAAGAAATTGCAAAATTAAATAAAAAAATAGAAGATCTTATGGAAATAAAAGAAATTGTAGGCCAAATTAAAAAGACTCTGGATACTCATAATACAAGATTAGAGGAAGTTGAACAATGACTCAGTGTCCTAGAGGCCTACGGAACAGAAAAGGAAAGAACAAAAGAAAGAATGGAGAAAAAAATCAAACAAATTGAAAAGGATCTCAGGGATACTATAGATAAAATAAAACATCCAAATTTAAGACTCATTGGTGTCCCAGAAGGGAAAGAGAAGGGTAAAGGTCTAGAAAGAGTATTCAAAGAAATTGTTGGGGAAAACTTCCCAAACCTTCTACACAATATAAATACACAAAGCATAAATGCCCAGCGAACTCCAAATAGAATAAATCCAAATAAACACACTCCAAGACATATTCTGATCAGACTCTCAAATACTGAAGAGAAGGAGCAAGTTCGGAAAGCAGCAAGAGAAAAGCAATTCACCACATACAAAGGAAACAACATAATACTAAGTTGTAACTACTCAGTGGCCACCATGGAGGCGAGAAGGCAGTGGCATGACATATTTAAAACTCTGAGAGAGAAAAATTTCCAACCAAGAATACTTTATCCAGCAAAACTCTCCTTCAAATTTGAGGGAGAGCATAAAATTTTCACAGACAAACAACTGCTGAGAGATTTTGCCAATAAAAGACCTGCCCTACTTCAGATACTAAAGGGAGCCCTACCAACAGAGAAACAAAGAAAGGAGAAAGAGATATAGACAATTTTAACAGACATGTATAGAACATTACATCCCAAATCACCAGGACACTCATTTTTCTCTAGTGATCATGGATCTTTCTCCAGAATGGACCATATGCTGGGACATAAAACAAGCCTCAATAAATTAAAACAAACAAACAAACAAACAAAAGCAATTGAACATATTCAAAGCACAATCTCTGACCACAATGGAATACAAATAGAAGTCAATAATTTTTGAATTGTAACTCCACTGTTTACTTCCTACGTGATATAAAATACACAAACTTTAATGACAAATCAGTGGTTTTGAACTCAATGTAAAATATGTAATTTTTGACAAGAACTATATAAAGTTGGGGGAATGGAGGAGTATAGGTACATAGTTTATGGGTCCTATTGAAATTAAGTTGGTATCAAAGAAAAACAAGATTGTTATGGATTTAAGAGTTTAATTTTAAGCCCCACAGTAAACACCAAGAAATTATCAGAAAATATGACCATAGAGATGAAAAGTAGAGTATGGGTTAAAAGAAATGGGGGAAGGGGAAATGGGGAGTTAAGAAATGAGTTTTGGGTTGCAGTTTGAGGTGAAGAGAAATTTCTGGTAATGGATGGTGGGAAGGTGATAGCTTACAGCATTCTAAATGTGATTAATTCCACTAATGGAATGCTAGGGAGGGGGTGGAATGAGAAGATTTAGGCTGTATATATGTCTCCATAATTGAGGAAAAAAAAAAAAAGACAGTCTAAATAGATGACAATTGAATGCCAAGGATGACCCTGGATGGGATCTGAGGATGGAGGACAGGAGGCTCAAAGGGACACAGTTGAGACATAAGGAAAAGGAAATATAGAATGTAAGCCTTGTATCATTGTTGAATCTCTTGTACTTCTTAGCTGCGCTTAATGGGATTGCATAAAAGAATGTTCTTGTTCCTGGGAATTGTATATGTGAATTATAGTGTTTGTTCAGGGATGTGTGCAGCTAGCTCTCATATGTTCAGAAGACAGAGCAATAGATGATGGATGATAGACAGGGAGAGAGGGAGGGACGTAGGGAGGGAGGGAGGGAAAGAAATAGTGGTGTGACAACATGTTAAAGTTAGTGGATTGGGGTATTAGGGTGGGGGTCAGGGAATGCTGGAGTTCTGTGTATGGGGTTTGTATTGTTTTTGCAACTGTTCCTATAACTTTGAATTTATTTCAAAATAAAATGTAAAAAAAAAAGAGTAAAGGTCAGCAAAAGAAAGTTGAGGGAAACATTGGGGACTGATGGCTTGGTATGCTGAGCCCTATCTCTTGGGGCTTGCCCTTATGAAGCTCCTTACTGCAAAGGAGAGGTTAAACCTGCTTACAATTGTGCCTAAGAGTCTCCCCCTGAGTACCTCTTTGTTGCTCAGATGTGCCCCTCTCCCCCAGCTAAGCCAACTCAGCAGGTGATCTCACTGCCCTCCCCTCTATGTGGGACCTGACTCCCAGGGGTGTAAATCTCCCTGGCAACGCAGGACGTGACTCCCGGGGATGAATCTGGACCCAGCATCATGGGATTGAGAACATCTTGACCAAAAGGGGGATGCAAAATGAAATGAAATAAAGTTTCACTGGCTGAGAGATTCCAAATGGAGTCGAGAGGTCACTCTGGTGGGCATTCTTATGCACTATATGGATACCCTTTTTAGGTTTTAGTGAATTGGAATAGCTAGAAGTAAATACCTGAACTATCAAACTCCAACCCAGTAGCCTTGACTCTTGAAGATGATTGTATAGCAATGTAGCTTACAAGGGGTGGCAGTGTGATTGTGAAAACCTGTGGATCACACTCCCTTTATCCAGTGTATGGATGGATGAATAGAAAAATGGGGACAAAAACTAAATAAAAATAGTGTGGGATGGGGGGATGATTTGGATGATCTTTCTTACTTTTATTTTTTATTCTTATTCTTTCTGGTGTAAGGAAAATGTTCAAAAATAGATTGGAGTGATGAATACACAACTATAGGATGGTACTATAAGCAGTTGATTGTACACCATGGATGACTGTACACCATGGATGGTATGTGAATATATCTCAATAAAACTGAATTTAATTTAAAAAGAAAAGAAAAGAAAGTTAAAGGATGATGTGGGGTCCTTGAGGAGACACAACCATTCTTCATGAACACAAGGTGGACCATGAACAAGAGAGAGGGTAAGCTTTTGTCTTCTGAGAAAGAAGGAGGAGAAGGATGGGCAAGGATAGCCATAAGCGTGTGGGGAGAGAGTCAGGAAGTCGATTGAAACACTACCTGATGACCTTGGTTTTCTCAATAAGGGAGGAGGCTCTAAGAGAGGACTGAAGGTGGTGAATTGACCAATCTTTCTGTCCAGGATTCCCTGATGGCCTTCATACTGGTCATAGTATACTGGTGATACCAGATCCCACTATCACACTACCTTCTGTAGACTTACATTTAAAAAGGTCAGTCCTCCTTGGATTCCACCTGAAAGAGCATAGTTATTTAAAGTGTTGATTGCTTTTAGGAGGGCTCAGGGGTATGCAGGTTTTTAACATCCATTTTTTTCCTGTTTTTAACTGGGGCATAACATACAGTAAAGTGCATTAATCAAGTACACTAATCTTAAGCTCAGTGAAATCTTATACATGTATACACCCATGTAACCACCATGCAGGTCAAAATGTAAAACATTTCCAGCACCCCAGAAGGTTTTCTCGTGCCCTGCCCCAATTTATACCCCACCCCACACAGGTAACCACTATTTGACTTGTTATCATCCATGATTATTTTTATGTTTTTGAGCTTCATATAAATGGAATCATAGATTATTGTCTCTGATATTTTGCTCAATTTAATGTCTATGAGATTCATCCATTTTATGACATGTATCAGTAGTGTGTTCTCTTTTTCTTTTTTCTTTTTGCTGTGTTATATTCCATTGTATGAGCAGATCCTAATTTATTTATCCATTCTCCTGTTGATGAACATTTGCATTGTTTCCAGTTTGGAGCTACTAACTATGAATAAAGTTGCTAAAACAACAACAACAAAAAAAAGAACACTATGATTTGCCTCAACTCCATTTGAATAACTTTTTAAAGCTTGTCCTCTCAAAAAATATTTTGAGTTCCTCTATAGTTGCCTGATAGACTGTATGGAAAGATTTTAATTTTGTTTAGAATGGAAGAAATTGATTCTAAGTCAAGTTAAAGGAGGGCTTGAAATTTTTTCAATGTGATTTTATTGAAATATATTCACATACCATACAATCATCCAAAGTGCACAATTGTTCATAGTATCATCATATAGTTGTGCATTCATCACCAAAATTTTTGAACATTTTCACTATTCCAAAAAAGAAAAAGAAAAAGAACACCCAAGACATCCCATACCCTTCCTCCTCCTATTATTCATTTACTTTTGTCCCCATTTTTCTACTCATTTGTCCATACGGTTTTCACAATTACACAGTCACACCATGCAAGCTATATAGTTACACGATCGTCTTCAAGAATCAAGGATACTGAATTGCAGTTCAACAGTTTCAGGTATTTCCTTCTAGCTATTCCAATACACTAAAATCTAAAAAGTAATACCTATATAATGCATAAGAGTTATCTCCAGAATGACCTCTTGACTCCATTTGAAATCTCTCAGCCACAGAAACTTTATTTTCTTTCATTTCTCTTCCCCCTTTTGGTCAAGAAGACTTTCTCAATCCCATGATGCTGGATCCAGGCTCATCCCTGGGAGTCAAGTCCCATGTTGCCAGGGAGATTTACACCCCTGGGAGTCATGTCCCACATAGAGGAGAGGACAGTGAGTTTACCTGCCTAGTTGGCTTAGAGAGAGAGAACACATCTGAGCAACAAAAGAGGTTCTCTGGGGATGACTCTCAGGCACAATTATAAGTAGGCTTAGCTTCTCCTTTTCAGTAACAAGCTTTATAAGGTGAAGCCCCAAGATCAAGGGCTCAGCCTACTAAACTGGTAGTCCCTGTGCCAGTTTGAATGCATTGTGTCCCCCAAATGCCATTATCTTTGTAGTTTTGTGGGGCAGAAGTTTTGGTGCTGGTTAGATTTGCTTGGAATGTGCCCCACCCAGCTGTGGGTAATGATTTTGATGAGATGTTCCCATGGAGGCGTGGCCCCGCCCATTCGAGATGGGCCTTGATCAGTGGAGCTATATAAATGAGCTGACTCAGAGAGAGAAAACTCACGGAGTGCAGCTGGGAGTGATGTTTTGAAGAGGAGCAAGCTTGCTAGAGAGGAACGTCCTGGGAGAAAGCAGTTTTGAGGCCGGAGCTTTGGAGCAGACGCCAGCTGCCTTCCTAGCTAGCAGAGGTTTTCCGGACGCCACTGGCCGTCCTCCGGTGAAGGTACCCGATTGCTGAGGTGTTACCTTGGATGCTTTGTGGCCTTAAGACTGTAACTGTGTAGCGAAATAAACCCCCGTTTTATAAAAGCCTATCCATCTCTGGTGTTTTGCATTCTGCAGCATTAGCAAACTGGAACAGTTCCCAATGCTTGCAAGAATATCAGGAATTCCCCAGCTGGGGAAGTTTAATAATTCTACATTTTCCTCCAGTCCCTCAAGGGGGCATTGCAAACACTTTTTATTCTCTGCCCAAATAACTCTGGGTTGTATCGGGGCTTCACACTAACCTGTACAAACCAACTAGTTCTCAACCCTATTCAAGTTTTCTTATAATTATGGTGTTTGAGTAAATTGACAATACAAGTTAAATTATATACTGTGCTACATAAAATATAGATTTTGCCCCAAATAAATATCTTTTCCTTTGGTCCCACACAGAAGTTGGAGTTTTAAAACACAGTTAAAATCATCTTCTACCCTTTAGTCTGATTTACTCCAATCTCTAATGCTGCCAGAATGGATTGGCTTTTATAAAAGGAGGTTTATTTGATTACACAGTTACAGTCTTAAGGCCATAAAGTGTCCAAGATAATGCATCAGCAATCGGGTACCTTGACTGGAGGATGGCCGATGGCGTCTGGAAAACCTCTGTTAGCTGGGAAGACATGTGCTGGCATCTGCTCCAAGTTCTGGTTTCAAAATGGCTTTCTCCCAGGATGTTCCTCCCTAGGCTTCAGCTCCTCAAAAATGTCATTCTTAGTTGCTCTTGGGACGTTTGTCCTCTCTTAGCTTTTCCAGAGCAAGAGTCTGCTTTCAAAGGCCATCTCCAAAATGTCTCCCATCTGCAGCTCCTGTGCTTTCTTCATATTGTCCCTCTTGGCTGTAGCAAGCTTGCTCCTTCTGTCTGAGCTTATATAGTGCTCCAATAAACTAATCAAGGCCCATGCTGAATGGGCGGGGCCACACCTCCATGGAAACTATCCAATCAGAGTCATCACCCACAGTTGGGTGGGGCACATCTCCATGGAAACACTCAAAGAATTACAATCTAATTAACACTGATAAGTATGCCCACAAAAGATTACATCAAAGATAATGGCTGTGGGAAACAGGGTCTGAAGTTTCTCCTCTCCTTCCCACATGCTTGAGGTGGGGGCCTGGAACACTAGGCCCCTGCTGAGACAGAACACTGTCAAGGCACACCTTGTTAAAGTATGCAGGGATGTGAGAATGCAGCTTGGGAACTGTTGTCTGTTATTGTCCTTGAGATTAAGATAAGACCCATTTTGCAGACAGATGTAAACAACCATGTGAAAATGTCTACGTGCACAGAAAAGCATTTCTCTACCCTAAAAGCATAATAAATAAGGGTCTCAGGAACAGGACGCACACACTCGCCCAACAGGCAGTGTGTCCCCTGCTCCCAGTCTCCAAAAGATATTTTTGTCTCTAATCTTAATTTCTGCATCACCCCTGGCAACAAATGGCATTTGGGGGGATATAATACATTCAAACTGGCACATCAACCAAGTTCATTTAATTCAAATCTCCAATCAAATCTGATCTCCTTTTCAGCCTCTTTAACAATTGCTACACTGGACAATGCTGACAGTCACAGCTGCTGAACCCTGGCTCCGAGCCCCAGGTGCCACACTGACACTCGAAGCTCCAGGGACTGACCAGGTAACACACAAACAGCTCTGCATCTCAGAATTTAGAAATAACTGTTCTAGCTCTTGAATAGATGTGACTGCTGTAGGAACTTACAGTCTAGGAACCTTTACAGTAAGCCTTCCCCTGATAACTCATGCTCCCAGATTCCATTCTCAGAGTTTGCACATTATTGTTAGTCCATATAGTGAGGTATTATAATGTTTGTCTTCTCATTTCTGGCTTATTTCACTGAACATACTTTCCTCAAGGTCCATTCACCTAGTTGCTTGCCTCACAACTTTATTCCTTCTTGCTCTTGCCACTGCTCAATATTCCATTGTATGTATGCTTTCACACACTCTCATACACTCGTAGTGGGAATATAAATGGACTCAGTCATTCTAGGGAGCAATTTAGCATTGTGTTTCCAAACCTTTACAGTGATCATATCTTTGGGCCAGTTGTTGCACTTCTATAATTTATTCTTAGGAAAGAAATGGTTAATTAGGCAAATAATCAGCTATATGGAAGTTCAGTACAGTGTTATTTACAATAGCAAAAAATTGGAGACAACATGAAAGCCCCTGAATAGGGAATTATGATATATCCATGCAGTGCAATACTGCATTAGCTCTCTAACAAATAATGATTTATTATCTCTCAAGGTTTCTGTCAGATAAGACAGAGTAGGGATGACTTATCTCTGCTCTGTGATGTCTGGGACCTCAGCTTAAAGGCTGGAACGTCTGAAGGCTTGTCTGCTCCCATGTTGGCAGTTGATATAGGTGTCAGTTAATGGTCTAACTGGTCTGTTAGCTGAAACACACACATGTGGTCTTTCCACGTACCCTGGACTTCCTCGTAATACAGTGGCATAGTTCCAAAGGCAAAAAGAAAGAGAAAGCCAGGCAGAAGCCGTGCTGCCTCAGAAGTCATATGGTGTCACCTATGCTACTTTCTACTGATTGTGACAGTTACAAAAGTCTGACCAGGTTCAAAGGGAGGGCTATAACTAATCCTATTTTAGAAGAATATTTAATGGCATGGGAAAATGTTCATGATATATTATCAAGTAAAATGATCAGATTACAGAACAGTATAATCTCAGTTTGGAGGAAAATGGTATAGATGCTAAATATTAACAATGGATATCGTTAGATTGTGGGATTAAAGGAAATTTTTGCTGTTTTCTTTATGCTTTTCTGTATTTTCCAGTTTTCACAATAAGCATACCATCAATTTTGTAATTAGATAATAAAAGTAATATAATAATAATAATAACAAAAACCTAATAAATGTTATTTTAAATGGAATGAGCCACTCTTCCTTGGGGAACTACAGAACATCTTTACCTTATGTTGTCACATATTCACCCTCTCCTATCAAAGAATTCTGGGCTTTCCTCGTGTTGAAGGCCAACCCCACTGCTAGCATTCTTGAGTCCATTCTCACCTTTTTTTGAGGGATGTCACTCAATTAGCTATCCCTTTTCTCTCCTGTCTCTTCAACTACTTCTTCATTACTAAATCTTTCCTCTCTCTTTGCAAATATTCTCATGTGTCCAAACCTTAAAAATTAAAATGTTTCTTTGACTTCAATAGGTACTATTCCATGTCAATTCTGAAAGAACCAGTTTCTTACCTCCAATTCTTTTCTCAACTCTCCACAATACGGTTTCTTGCCTATTTAAGATGCTCTGCAGGAGGTCATCAGTGGCTGCCTGATGGACAAATGCGATGGAACCAGAGGTCACAACCAGAGGACTGTAGGTAGTCTCTGGTCCACGGATAGGTTTCTTCTGGGATTCGTAGCACTTCTAAAATTTCGAATGGATTCCAGCACTTAAAAATTGGGAAAGTTCATATAAAAATGCAGATTTCCAATCTGTTAAAAATGGAAACATCTGGCAATATTGGCTCCCTCTTCTTGCGTGGTGCTAGCAGGCTCTCCAGGACTTCTGAGGCTCCACTTGGATTCTTCACTGGTTGGCCTGTAGATACTTGAGCTTTTAGTAAAGCGACATTGAAAATGTCGTAATTACTGAATGTTATGGGTTGAATCCTGTCCCCCACAAACACATGTGCAGGTCTTAACCCACAGTCCTTAGTGGGTGTGAACCCATTTGTAAATTGATCTTTGAAGATGTTATTAGTTAAGGAGAGGCCAAACTGAAGTGGGCGGGCCTTAGTCTAATGTGACTGGAGTCCTCATAAGCAAAGGAAATTGGAAAAAGGAGCACTAGGAGCCGGGAAGAGGCAGTTGGGGAGAGAGACAGCCACGCGACAGAGGCAGAGGCTGAGCTATGGACAGCTCGCCAGCCGCCACCAGAACCCTGCAGTCTTCAGAGAAAGGATAGCCCTGCCAACACCTTGATTTTGGACTTCCAGCCTCCAAAACGGTGGGAACATGAGTTCCTGTTGCTTAAGTAAATTAGCCTATGGTACTTTGCTATAGCAGCCCTGGAAGCTAAGACACCGAGGTTAAGCTAAAATGTATATTAGTTTGAATTCCCCCAAAGAAGACCCTGAGACTAGCTTTGGGTGCAAGTAATTTATTTGAAAAGTGACCCCAGAAAGCGTGGTATGGGAGAGAGGAAGTGAGTGAGAGAAAGAGGAGCGCCAATAAAAGGTGCATTAATGAGCAGGATGCGGCTTTGGGCAACTGGGTTCTGCCCCTCTGGAGACTTCTGGGAGACTAAGTTGAACGGAAGGTGAGGAAGTGGGGGTTTACCCACCAGCTCCTGTCCCTCACTGCACCCCTCCAGGGGGCATTTACCCAGGGGACTTCTGCACCGTCCTGTTCCCCCAGCGAGTGAACGCCCCAGTCAGGCGGAGGCAGCTGTGCAAGGTAGGAAGCCGTGTGCACGTGTGGGGACCACAGGTGACCTCCAGGTCCCGAGACTGGCAGTGCCATTTCCCCCACAGTGCCTGGCACCAAGTTAGCGCTCAATACCTGTGGAAGGAGTGAGTGGCTGCAAGCTCTTGTGTTTCTCATCCTCATCCTGCTGGTTGACTTCCCACTAGAAATTAAAGGAATTTAAACCAGTAATTGTGTAACCTAAACTGTCTGTTCAAATCTAGGGTTGGGGGAGAGAGAGGGGAGTCGCTGAAAGCATCTGTTCCCTCCCCTTGGGCAGGCCACGGCTCCCTTTGGAAGTGCTTTCATTGGCTCCCCATGTGGAGTGTTGGATTTAATAGGAAAATCTATTTTTACTTGGTGATGCCTCTGGGTGTCCTTCTGCAAGGCCCTGGCCTGGGTCCAGGTTGCTGTGGAGCAGATTCCCATTAGCATGTGACCGTTGGGACAAGGCATGGGTGAATTAAAGCTTAATTAAAGGTGAAACCTCAGTGTGCATAAAGTTGCTTCCTCCAGGGTAGTTGGTGGTAGCTGAGGGTTTGAAAGGGCAGCAAAAGAGTCCTGGGTGACATGTAACCTTCCTCCTAGGCATGTGGGTAATGATCAGCCCCCACCAGGCGTTTTTGTGGGACACATTTCTTTCTCCCTTGCAAAGGGGACAAAAAGATGTTGAGGAATAGGGTAGTAAGAATAAAGACAGCCAGTGGGGAGGTATGGAATAGAAAATGCAGAGTGGCTTCTCATAGATTTATGATTAAGTTGGCACTCTGTTCCCATGATTTCCAGGCTCCAAGTCTCTTAAAGCAGTGACATGAGTTAAATCTTGGGCCTCTCAAGCAGCCGTCTTTGAAAAAGTATACAGACAAGAATTTGGGTGGATGGAACCGACTTCCATAGGCATCAGTGAGACTTTGCCCAGGGCCCTCCCTGCTGCAGGGGTAGTGGTATGGAGTCTGGGGTGGTTGATGCCTGCAGCTTCTGTCTCCCACAGCAGGTGCATTCAGTTTCTGCTACTTTGGACTTCCATGGCCAGGTCGTCCTGAGCACAGCCATGCTATGCTGCCCTCACTCACAAACCACTTAAAGCCAACCGAATTATTTACAGTGGGAAACGCAATTGACAAAAGGACCAACAGGAAGGGTTCCTTGGTAAGTCAAATTAAGAAAGGAAGGCACCTTGATGAATATACAGAAACAAAACAAAGAAGGCACCACGGGGTGACCATCCAAGCCTCTGAGTGCAGAGGTCAGCAGAACCCAGCACCCCCTTCCCCAGCCCACATTTTCTCCCCCTCTTCCCCAACAAGACTCCAAGCATGGCCATGGAAGGTGTTGCGGATTGAATCATGTCCCCTATAAAGACATGTTCAAGTCTTAACCCTGGGTCCTGTGGGTGTGAACCCATTTGTAAACAGGATCTTTGAAGATCCTATTAAGATGAGGCTAAATGGAACCAGGGTGGGCCTTAATCCTATATAAATTTTCCTTAAGCCAAGGAAATTTGGACACAGAAGTAGAAGCCAAAGGAGAAGACAGAAGGAGGTAGATGGTCAGCAAGCCATCACCCAAACATTACAGACTTCAGAAGAGGATGGCCCTGCCAACCCCTTGATTTTGGTCTTCTAGCCCCAAAACTGTTGTTTAAGCCAACCAGTGTGTGGTATTTGTCATAGCAGCCCTGGAAAACGAAGGAGACCTCTGCTTCTGGGAGACATCCTTTTCTGAGTTACTTTGTATCCATAATCAGGGAACATAGACTTCCCCCTCCACTTCTCTCAACCCTCAGTTACTGGAGAAGCAATATAGTTACAGAGAAAACTACTCAATACTTTTAATGGAGACTGATAATCTGGCTTTTACATTCACTGCCAAGCTGATTTAACTTCTCAGGCAAAATTCACTGGAAGATCGGAAGAGCCACGTTCCAGTCCTGGTGTCAGCCTCATCACATACTGGCTGTGAAACTATGTGCAAGGCCCAGAAGCTCCCAAACCATAGTTTCTTCATCCGAAATAGGGGTGAGGGCACCTGCCATAGCCACCTCACAGGACAGACTGGAGGCTCAAGGCCTGCAGAGTTAGGCCCTTTTCACAGCAAGATGGGAGTACATCATAAAAATATTATAGAGCAATGAAGACGACAGATTTTCACAGAAATTTGCAAAAGAAACCTTAGTCCAGCTGGGTCTGAGAGTGGCTGGACCTGGATGGACGGCAACAAAAGGTCCTCAGCAAATGGAGTTCGCAGATCTTGACAATAACTTCAACCATTGCAACAACACTGATGATAATAACAAAGTTTCGCAAGCGCTGACTCTGAACCTAGCCCATGCTCAGACCTTTGTTCATATAGCCTCATGTTCTCCTCACCGCAACCCCATGAGCATTTTCACCTTTGTGTTGGAGAAATTACGACTTCTCCTAACCCAGCCTAGTAAACTTCGGCTTGCCTACTGCTCCTGCTTCCTCACGGCCTCTCTCAATGCTTCCTCTCCTTCTAACTGCTTACTTCCCTATTTCCCTACTCCAACTTCTGAGAGGAAGAAAGCCCCTGGTGTGTAGGGAACTGATGTTTATGAAATTTTAGGGACCCTCTGTGAGAAAGGAATAAAAACACGTGAAGGCAAAACGAGGTACAGGGACTTGGAAGGATATGGACAAGTGGGAGACTTGGAGCTCACAGCACATCGTCTCAGGGTAAATCAGCCTCTGCTGAGCTCCAACAGGTTTTGGTTTTGGTGGCTTTGGGGGAGGTGACATCCTATAGTGCCAAACCTGATGGTTGAAAGTTGGTGCATTTGAGCATGGTCATTTCTGATGTTATCCTCTCAACCACACAGGGAAACCTGGTCTTCTTGGGGCAGACTTGACCATTGTGCCATCTCATGAATCCCACTTATCTTCTCCCAGAAGCTGGACTTCAAAGAAGTCTAAAGCCTGCACTCCCCAAGGATGTGCAGTGAGAGCTGCAGGCACCGGGTGGTGCAGGTATAAGGCGGGTGATGGTCAAGTGGTCATTTGGTGTCCTGCGTGTTCCTTGTTCCTTGTGTGTGCAGCTCCTTCAGGGATAATGTGGGGATAAAGGATGGTTGGACCCAGTCAAGGTGGGCTTTTAGAGGGCGCATGGATAGATAACATATTAAAACTATCACAGTCTTTCCATAGTTCCTAACACCCAGCTCTGTTTTTCCTTGGATAAATGCCTGGAAGTGAAAAGTTCTGAACATTTTAAGGCCCTTGACACACACTTTCACTTAAATGAAATTCGCTCAAATTTCATTCCAGAAAGTTGTATTAATTTACACTTCCATCAAATTGGATGAATGTGCCCATTTTACATCATTCTTATCAACAATAGATGCTATAATCTAAAACAATTGTATTGTATTTGTATTTCTTTCCATACAAAAGTAATAACAATGTTCTTTATAAAAATTCAAATGTGACGGAAACATACAATGGAGAAAATGAAAGCCCACCACAGTCCAACCATCCAGAGATAACTACCATGACTAACTTGATGAATATTCATCCAGATTTTTTGGTGCATATACTAAGATGTAGTTTTTGTTGTTGTTTTTAAAGCAAAAAAGGATGTCATACCAGATATACTGCTTCTAAACTAGCATTTTTTGGTGTTCTGGAATGATTATTTTCTGGGCCCTCTTCTCAATAAATTCTCCCCCTAAACAATCTCACACACTCCTGTGGCCTTAAGAATATTCTATGGACTGACGTTTCCCGAATTTTGTCATCTCTAAGGTCTAGACTTATGTATTAGTTAGGATTCTCTAGGGAAACAGAACCAACAAGAGATATCTGTAAATATAAGATTTTATAAAAGTATCTCACACAACTGTAGGTATGCACGAGTCCAAATTCCATAGAGCAGGGAGTGAACTGGCAACTCCAATGAAAGTATCTGATGAACTCCTCAGGAAACACTTCGCTGGCTAGCCGAAGAAGTGAAGGTCCTCTATCTGTCTCACTTATAAGTCTGCAGCTGACTGGATTAAATCCAGCTGATTGAAATCTCTCATTGTGGAAGACATGCCCTTCGTTGATATAATCAGTCACAGCTGCAGCCAATTGACTGCTCATTTACTAAACCAGCCTTCTGGTTTATTAACCAGCCACAAATGTCCTTGCAGTAACAGTTAGGCCAGTGCTTGCTTGACCAGACACCTGGGCACTGTCACACGGCCAAGTTGACACATGAACCCAACCATCATAACTTATAAATCCAGCTACTTGCTTGACATGTCTAATCGGATGTCTCTTAGGCATCTTAAACTTAACATATCCAAGACATCATTCTTGTTTCCTCTCCTGTCCCTCTACCCTAGTCTTCCTCCTTTCAGTAACATGACGCCCAGCCACCCAGCACTGAAGATTGGAACCTGGGAGTCATCTTTTCCTTGCCCCTTAGATTCAATATATCAGCAAATCCTGTTCTTTCATCAGAAGAAGTCTCTGATCCACCCTCTCTGCATCTTTTCTGCCATCGTCTCACCTGGACTATTGCAGTAGCCTCGAGTTGGTTTCCACACCCCCACTCCTGCCAGCCCTCCACTCCCCTCTCTGCGACCAGCTTCTTAGAATAAGTCACATCATGCCACTCCCCTGCTTAGAAACTGTCAAGGCCTTCCATCGATGTAGGATAGAAGTGGTCTATGAGGCCTGTCTGATCTGCCCACCTCTCTAACTTCACGCCTCTCTCTCCTTGCTGCCCTGTTCTCTAACGCTGGTCAGCTTCTCTTCTTGAAGCTTGCCACCTTCCATTCTTTGCCTGCCTGAGTCCTTCTCAGTTTTAATTTATTTAAACACTCAGTCTCCTATTGGTTGCTTCCTATTTTTTGGTGGTATAAATAATAGTGCTTCGAATATCTGAGTCCATTCAACTGTGTCACATTGTCTGATTCTTTCCTTGGTATAAATTCCCAGAAGTGAAATTGCTAGTGAGGGGAAGGAATACTTATGTTAAATTTTGATGTGAGAATGACAAAACACCCTTTACAAAGTTGTAATAGCTCCACAATCCTGCTGATTTTCCCCCATTTACGTCCTCATGAAGAAGCAGCAGACCGGAGACAAGGATTGTGACAGTGGTTTCTGCTGTTGCCAAGCAGGGAGTCATAGTGATACTAGGCGTAATTATCCTTAACTTACTGTTGAGGAAACGGAGGCTCTGAGAGCTTAACTGGCTAGCGCAGGCCACACAGCTGGAAAGTGGTGGATCCTGGATTTGAACTCAGGGCTTCTAATTCCAAATTGTGAGTCTTCTCTGAAGCCATTAAATTGATTCCTGTTGTTATGCCACTGCCACAAACCCTTGCTACCCAAAAGTGTGGTTGGCAGAACAGCATCACCAGCATCACCTGGGAGCTTGTTAGAAACGCAGAGTCTTGGGCCCACTCAGACCTCCTGAGTCAGAAGCTGCAAGTTAATAAAATCATCAGGTGATTGTCATTCACATTAAAGCTTGTGCAGTGCTCAGGAAGCTGTGGAGGGGTTCAAGTAGAGGTCACCTGTGAGAGTGTGTGTGTGTGCGTGCGCACGTGTGTGAAATGTGTCACTTGGAAAGGTATAACAGTTAAAAGATGCCACGTCCTTTCTCAGGTACCATTAACTATTTCCTCATACACCAGCCTGTTTTTCTGGTGGAGAATCATTCCCATCTAGTGACTCTAAACTTTTTAACTCTTGAAAGTCAGGTTTGGGAGAAAGGACCACTCATTTGTGATCCAAAAAGTCAGCCAGGTGGTTGAGCAAAGGAAAGCATCTCCAGGGAAGGTTGAGCAGCTCGCCCCGATGTAGGGAGGCAAACACTTCTTTCTTCTGCAAAGTCTCTGGACCTGTGGAAAAAGAGATCCTCAGAGGTGGCAATGCTGGACTTTTCACCTTTTAAACCAAAGCTTTTATGTTTTGTTTTCCCTTGAATGCCTGAAGCATCTGAGAGTTTAGCTGGTATCATATAATCTCTGTATCACTTCTGACTCTTGGCTCTCCTATAAAACAAACTCAAAAGCAAGCAAACAAATAAGCACATGAGAAATTAACTCGAAAAGGTTACTCGTAATTTAAGGGCCGGTCGTAAAAACAGGTCAATGTTGCCATCTCGTGACGACATATGAGTACTGCAACTACTCATTTTTCAACTAGTACAATTTAAAAATACAACAGGGCAATTGTGAATTACGCCACTATGAACGTTGGTTTGCATGTATCTGTTCAAGTCACTGCTTTCAATCTTTTTGAGTATATACCTAGAAATGGATTGCCAGGTCATATGGTAATTCCCAGGTGTCCATCAACAGATGAATGGATAAACAAAATGTTATATATAACTATATATGTTATATAAACATGTATATATCTATATATCTATATCTATATATATCTATATAAAAACAATGGAAAAGTACTTGACCTTAAAAAGGAATGAAGTTCTGATGCATGCTACAACATGGATGAATCTTGAAGACATAATATAGAGTGAAATAAGCCAGAAACAAAAGAAAAAATATTTCTTTATCTCACTGATATGAAATATTAGAATATGCAAATTTGTAAAGTCAGAAACTAGAACACAGGTTTACAGGGGCTGGGGTGGGTGGGAAATGGAGAGTTAATGTTTAATTGATACAGACTTTCTTTTTGGGATGATGGAAAAATTTTGGCAATGGAAAATGGCAATAGAGGCACAAATTTGTGAATGTAATTAGCCACCACTGAACTGTATATTGAAAGTGGATAAAATGGGAAATTTTAGGTTGCAAAGAAGTTACATAGAACTGTACTATATAACACAAACAGTGAGCCCTAATGTAAACTGTGGACTATAGTTAATAATATAACTATGATAATAAAGTTCCATCAATTGTAACAAACTTACCACATTCATGAGAAATGTCAATAAGGAAAACTGAGCATGAGGTGGGGGCATATGGGAACTCTGTACTTTCTACATGAGATTTCTGTAAACCTACACCTGCTCTAATAAAAAAAAAAGAAAAAGTACAATGTGGGATTTGTGGTTATTTTAGGCAGAGTAAAGATATCTCTGACACGCTTTCCTTTATGTAACAAAAACAACAAAGAGAACAAGAAATGCTAAGGAAATTCTGTCTTCAAGGAAATCAGTTAACAGCTGATATCCCCAAATACAATTATTGAAGAGAGTTTGCTAAGAGCAGGGGAGTGAACCAGGTTGAGGAGCATGTCAAGAGCAGGTGCATACTTCTGTAGATTTTGAGTAGAATGGGTAGAACACAGAGTTCCCCCATGAACATTCATTATTTAATGGAAATTAGAAAATATTTTGAAGTGAATAATAATGAAAATACTAAATATCGAAACCTCTAAGCATCTAGCTTTAGAAGTTAAAAAAAGAATATGACAAAGAAAGTGTAGGAAGGAGATAAAGAAAAGGATAGTAAATAGTGAAGCAGAAAGCAAACACATACTAGGGAGGATCAAGAGTGCTAAAAACTTTGTTCTTTGAAAAAATTAAAAACTGACAAGCCCCTAGCAATTCTGATCAAGGAAAAAAGAAACGTAGATAAGAATAAAACAGGCGTCATAACCACAATTCAGCAGCTCAAGGAGGTTAAAGCTCACTCTTTGTTCTCTAAAGGTAAACCAGGGGCTGCTGTACCTGGCCACAAGACTAATTAGTTCATTTTGTCCTTAGGCCAGTGTGTTGGTTTGAATGTATTATGTCCCCCAGAAAAAGCAATATTCTTTGATGCAATCTTGTGGGGCAGACATATTAGTGGGGATTAAGTTGGAACATTTGAATTAGGTTAATTGCATGGAAATGTACCCCATCCAACTGTAGGTGATAACTCTGATGAGATAGTTCCATGGAGGTGTGGCCCCACCCATTCAGGTGGGCCTTGATCAGTGGAGCCATATAAATGAGCTGACAAACAGAAGGAACTCAGTGCAGCTGTGAGTGACATTTTGAAGAGGCGCTACAGCCAAGAGGGACACTTTGAAGAATGCACTGGAACTGAGAGAGGAGCTTCAGCTTACAGAGACATTTTGGAGCTGGACTTTGAAGCAGACTTTTGCTCTGGCGAAGCTGAGAGAGGACAAATGCCCCAACAGCAACTAAGAGTGACAGTTTTGAGGAGCTGAAGCCTAGAGAGGAATGTCCTGGGAGAAAGCCATTTTGAAAACAGAACTTGAAGCAGACACTGGCCACGTGCCTTCCCAGCTAACAGAGGTTTTCCGAATGCCATTGGCCATCCTCCAGTGAAGGTACCCAATTGTTGATGCATTGCCTTGGACACTTTATGGCCTTAAGACTGTAACTGTGTAACCAAATAAACCCCCTTTTATAAAAGCCAATCCATTTCTGGTGTTTTGCATTCTGGCAGCATTAGCAAACTAGAATAGCCAGAAACAAGTCTTGTCTCATAAAAAGCCAATTGAAATTTCATTTTAGATTTCACCCTTTTAAATTTTTACATCTTTACCTTTTTATTTCCATAAAGTCAACATTTTCTCCTCTATTTTATACCTAATAAGTTAGCATTTATTATATAAATGCTAATTATGTGTCAAGCCCTGTGCAAAGTAATCTCCTTGGTGAGTCCCTGGGTTATTATCTTCATGTCCATTTCATAGATAAGGAAACTAAAGTTTGATAGACACAATAACCTGCAGCCAGAATGAGGTGGCACCATCGAGAAGTCAGGCCTTGGAGAAGGTCCCAGAGGGAACTGACAGCAGACTCAGGATTGAATCCAGGTCTTCTGACAAAACGTCCTAGTTGTATCCATCCTGCCTTGTGCCAAAAAGGCCACACTGAATGCTGTTCTTTTTTTCCCTCTCCTTTTCCAAATGGAGTATGAATATGCTTTGTGACTCGATGAATCCATGGATGCAACTTTGTTCCTTAGACCCAGGTACTAACACAGTCTGACTGCCCACAAGAAGGTCCCAAAGGCCTTTGTGGCCAAGTGGCCTCTAACTGAGGTCACCCTCTCTTGCCTGTTTTGGCAATGTTTATTTGAATAGGGCAAACATATTTTTACAGGTTTTAGATAAAACCAGATGCCACCTTAAGGGGAACTGTAGTTCTGCAAATGCCATTTTAATCAGAATAGGCTGTTCAACCAAACATTCTTGGTACACTGTGTGGTTTCTTCAAATGCAGTGATTCCCTATGTCATATTAAATCAGACAGACAATAGAGAAAATATTTAAACACCTTTAAACACCTTTTTTTAAAAAAATTTTATTTTGAAACAAATTCAAACTTACAGGAACAGTTGCAAAAACAATACAAACCCCATACACAGAACTCCAGCATACCCTGAACCCCCTCTCGATACCCCGATCCACTGACTTTAACATCCTGTCACACCATTTCTTTCTTTCCCTCCCTCCTTCCCTCCCTATCATCCATCATCTATTGCTCTGTCTTCTGAACATATGAGAGCAAGCTGCACACATCCTTGAACAAACAATATAATTCACATATACATTTCCCATGAACAAGAACATTCTTTTATGCAATCCCATTAAGCACAGCTAAGAAGTTCAAGAAATTCAACATTGATACAAAGCTTACATTCTATATTTCCTTTTTTTTTTCTTATGTCCCATCTGTGTCCCTTTGAGCCTCCTGTCCTCCATCCTCAGATCCCATCCAGGATCATCCTTGGCATTTAATTGTCATCTATTTAGACTGTCTTTTTTTTTTCAATTGTGGAAACACATAAACAGCCTAAATCTTCCCATTCCAGTCCCTCCCTAGCATTCCATTAGTGGGATTAATCACATTTAGAATGTTGCAATGCTATCACCTTCCCACCATCCATTACTAGAAATTTCCCTTCACCCAGACAGAAACCCTACACTCATTTCTTAACTCCCCATTGCCCCTTCCCCCACTTCTCATAACCCTACTCTACTTTTCATCTCTATGGTCACATTTTTGTATACTTTCTTTGTGTTTACCGTGGGGCTTAAATTTAACCTCTTAAGTCTACAACAATCTTGTTTATCTTTGATACACCAATTTAACTTCAATATGACTCATAAACAATATGACTCCATTCCCCCACCCTTATGTAGTTCTTGTCAAAAATTACATATTTTACATTGAGTCCAAAACCACTGATTTATCATTACAGTTTATGTATTTTAGATCCTGTAGGAAGTAAATAATGGAGTTAAAAATAAAAAATACAGTAGTATTGGTATTTATATTTACCATGTGATCTTTACTGGAAATCTTTATTTCTTTATTTCTTCATGTGGTTTCAGTCAATTGTTTAGTGTCCCTTCCTTTCAGCCTACTTAACTCCCATTAGCATTTCTTATAGGGCTGATCTACTGGTGATGAAGTCCCTCAGCTTTTGATTATCTGGGAATGTTTTCATCTCCCCCTCATTTTACCCTCCAGGTGTTTGTGAATTCTCCAGCTCTCTGATGGTTATTGGCTTCTATTTGCATTCCATTGTGGTCAGAGATTTTTAAATTTATTGAGGCTTGTTTATGTCCCAGCATACGGTCCATTCTGGAGAAAGATCCATGATCACTAGAGAAGAATGTGTGTCCTGGTGACCTGGGATGTAATGTTCTATATATGACTGTTAAATTTCTCTGTATCTCTCTCTCCTTTCTTTGTTTCTCTGTTGGTAGGGCTCCCTTTAGTATCTGAAGTAGGGCAGGTCTTTTATTAGCAAAATCTCTCAGCATTTGTTTGTCTCCCTCAAATTTGAAGGAGAGTTTTGCTGGATAAAGTATTTTTTGTTGGAAATTTTTCTCCCTCAGAATTTTAAATATGTCATGCCACTGCCTTCTTGCCTCCATGATGGCTGCTGAGTAGTCACTACTTAGTCTTATGTTATTTCCTTTGTATGTGGTGAATTGTTTTTCTCTTGCTGCTTTCAGAACTTGCTCCTTCTCTTCAGTACTTGACAGTCTGATCAGAATATGTCTTGGAGTGGATTTATTTGGATTTATTCTATTTGGAGTTTGCTAGGCATTTATGCTTTGTGTATTTATATTGTGTAGAAGGTTTGGGAAGTTTTCCCCAACAATTTCTTTGAATACTCTTTCTAGACCTTTACCCTTCTCTTCCCCTTCTGGGACACCAATGATTCTTAAATTTGGATGTTTTATTTTATCTGTCATATCCCTGAGATCCATTTTGATTTTTTCAATTTTTTTTCCCATTCTTTCTTTTGTTCTTTCATTTTCCATTCTGTGGTCCTCGAAGATGCTGAGTCATTGTTCAACTTCCTCTTATCTTGTATTATGAGTATCCAGAGTCTTTTTAATTTGACCAACAGTTTCTTTTATTTCCATAAGATCTTCTATTTTTTTAATTTACTCTTTCAATTTCTTCTTTATGCTCTTCTAGGGTCTTCTTTATGTCCTTTATATCCTGTGCCATGCTCTTCCTCGTGTCCTTTATATCCTGTTCCATGCTCTCATTGTCTGTCTTTAGTTCTTTGATTAATTGCGCCAAGTACTGCGTCTCTTCTGATCTTTTGATTTGGGTGTTTGGGATTGGGTTCTCCATATCATCTGTTTTTTTAATAGTTTAAGATTTTCTGTTGTTTCTGGCCTCTTGGCATTTGCTTTACTTGATAGGGTTCTTTCAGGTTATAAAAAATACCAATCTCTAATTTGTCAGATCTACAGCTTGGTGGCATACGCTTTCTCTAACTAACCAGCAGATGGTGTCCACGAGTCACCTATTCCCCTCAAGTCAGTTCTCCCCAACTTTGTCTTTGTGGTGTGTGGAGATCTGATTCTTGTGGGGTTCAATTGGTGCACTAAGTTTGGGTGTGTTGGTGGTGCTGTCCACCCTGAATGTGGGGCATGTGTCTGGGTGGTTAGGGAGGCAGGGCACCTTTAAAAATCAAAGCTCCCAGGTGTCCGCAGAGATTTAAGGCTGTTGCAAGAGTCTAAGCCTTCATTTCAGTCTTGCCACAGATTGTCTGCCACTGACCCACAAGTCCTTGGTATTGGCGTAGGGTCCCTGGGATTTCTGAGTGGGTCCCCCTTCTCAGCCGTGCTCTTCCAGGACCTCTGCTGAGGGAAGGCTGTGCCACATCACAAGTGTGCACTGGCCCTCCAGGGAAGTCCTGGGCCACCAGGCCGTGCAGGGAGTGTTCCCAGCCTGATGTAAAAATGGTTGAATGGGGCATGTTAATTTCCCCTTTTTCACACAGCTCCACCTTCCTAGCTCTGGGACAGTTAGCTGTGGGTGCACTAAAGGCTACCGTCCATGGCCGATATTGTGGCATGTGTGTGTGGTGCTGTGGGAAACACTCTCCGTCATACTGGGTTTCTTGGGGCAGCTCTGAGCTGTGGGTCCAGCCCTGGGCAGGAGTGTCCCCAGCCCACTGGAGAGATGGCTGCAAGGGGCGCAGTTTCTTTCTCATTTTGGCTCCCCTCTGCCCCCCTGGCCCTGAGACAATCAGCAATGGATATGGGAAGGGCTATCCTCCACGCCAGACACCAAGGCGTTGGTACAGCCCGCTCCGACCATGCTTCACTGCGCAGTTCTCCCTGTCGTATCCGCAGCTGCTCCCGGGGTTTTTTTTTTAAAAAAGAACTAGTCCATCTCCAAACGCCAACCTATGGTTTCCCCACACTGTAGCATGGCCGTCAGACTTTCAGCCAGCTCACTCACTCGTTTCAGAATGCAGACTCCCGGTTTCACCAAATGCACAGTCCCTGTGGATTTAACTGACCTCGTCCGGCTGGTGCATTGCTGGAACTGGTGTTCTGGGTCACTTTCTGGTTCTTATCTAGTATTTTTCACGGAGGTATTTTTTTTTTGCCCTGTCTCACCTAGCCACCATCTTAGGTTCCTCTCTAAACACCTTTAAACATTCATTCCTAGAAGATATGGCCTAATTAATGATCTAGAATGTGACCAATCACACTCTTGGAGGTGGTGAGAATAAGGGCAGGGCTAAGCAAAAGGGCAGGGAGGGGCATTGAACTCTTCCTACTAGAGGCCAGTGTAAAGTTCTAGAACTCTGAGCAAAGGGGAGCATGGACAATGGCCTGGGCTGAATGGTTTCAGGAACCCCAGGGGCAAACAGGGCATACAGGGATGTAAAACCAGGCCTAAAGGAAATAAGGAAATAGTCAGCCACAGTTCTATAGGACACCTGGCAGGAACATTCCCAGAGCAAAAATCATCCCCTTCAAAAATGTATATGCATTAGTAAGTTTAAATGTATCAATAAGTTCAAATATATCATCAATGTTCTCAATGAGACTATTTTGATAAATATGACTTCTTTTGTTAAAAATGAAAATAACTTTAATTTCAAAAGTTAGAGGTACTTGTGAAACACTCAGTACAGACGTGTATAAAGTTAAAATCTACTTGCAACCTCCTTCTTTCTTATTTGATAAAGCCCTTTAAGGACCACCAGCATCTCTGCTGCAGCACTGAGTTCCTTCTGTTTGTCAGCTCTTTTATATGGCTCCAGTGATTTAATTAGGACCCACCCTGAATGGGTGGGGTAACACCTCCATAGAAATTAACCAGTCAAAGGTCTTGCCCACAGTCAATTGGGTCACATCTTCATGAAAACATTCAATCAAAAGGTTCCAACCTAATCAACCCTAATACATCTGACCCTACAAGATTTCATCAAAGAGCATGGCATTTGGGGGGACATAATACATTCAAACCAGCACATGACCATTGCTTCCACGTCCCTCTCTCCTAACCACAACCAATGAAACTCAGAAGGAATGCAGGGGAGACAGTGGGGTGACTGACTTTGTATATTTAGCCAACAATGTAGTGTTTAAGGTATTAAGCATCTTACATGAATGATATCCTTTAATTCTCATGGGCGCTCTGGGAAAGAGGGACTATTTATTATACCCTAAGCTTCAGATGAGCAATTAACACTCTGAGCGGTTCGGTGACTTGTACCCGGTCTCACAGCTCTGAGTGACATCTGGAATTCAAACTTGGGTCTGCCTGGTTCCAGTTTGACTTCTCCAAACTGCAAGGGATATATCCCTACTCTCCCTGCCTAAACAGGCTGAGTCTGGAGGCAGGGTCTTGGGAAGTAGGGGCTATCAACCACTTTAGGAAGAATAATTAATGACATGGGAAATCGTTAATGAGAGTGAAAAATCAGCAAAATGGGTTATGAAATATACTGAACAGATTGATCCTACTTTCTTTATAAAACTAATGCACGAGGAAAAGACTATAAGGCTATAACACTAAAATGATAACAAAGGTTTCCTTGCAACCTCCTTCTTTCCTATTTGATAAAGCCCTTTAAGTCCATGGACCACCAGCATCCCTGCTATAGATAATTTTCATTCTTGTGAGTTTTTATGTATTTTTTGTTTTCCAAAAGGTCTGCAATAAAGACACACTACAGAGATAATCATAAAAAAGTTTGTCTTCTAATGATTTGTACGTCTAAGATCCAATATATAAAGCTGTCCCCTTCAAAGTGTAGCTAATGGATATTTATTTTCTTCTTCTATTTTTTTGAAGGGCTGATTTGTACATGCTTTTCAAAAATTGATTTGTAAGAAAGGACAGAACCCTTAGATATATATTGAAAATATTTCTTCCCTTATTTTGACTTTCAACTTTGTTTACTATCATTGTTTTAGATTTTATTTATATATTTTCACAAAACTAAAATTAAAAGTTTTTGCCAAATCAATTAATTTTTAAAGGTGGACACCACTGAACATTTAGGAAATGGGGGGGGGGGGGCAAGGAGGGAGACCCTCCCATAAGCATTAGGGAAAATAAAGTCATCCTTAAGTATAAAAGTCTTTCTTGATGATTTTTAAGTGTCTCTCATGTATTCTAGAATCAAGCTCAAAACTTTTTGTTGGTTTTAAGCTTTGTAATATCTTCTCTCGTCTATTAACTTTGCCTAGTGTGTATTTCATATAACAGAAGTCTTCAATTTTAATGAAGTTCAAAACATCAACTTGTTGCCTTATAGTTTGTGGTTTGGGGATCCTGCTTAAAAACTTCCTTTCCACCCAAAATTCACATAACATTATATTAGATTTTTTTGATTAGCTCTATATTTTTGCCTTTCACAGTCAGGTTGTTAATAAGCCTGGAATCCACCATTATTTATGGTGTAAAATAGGGACCCAACTTTTTCTGCATTTAGCCAAATTTCCCAACACCTTCAGATAAATAATCCATTCTTTCCCCCATGGACGCCACTTGCACATGTAGAAGGACTGTAATATGAAGATAACTAAGTCTCATCCAGCATCTAGGCAGGCTGGGGGGCACTAGGAAAATATCAGCCAATGGCCAAGGGACCTAGACCCCAGATCTTTCCAAGGCCCAGGTAGAATGTCAGGCATTTATCAGTTTTCTTTCTCTGGAACTGAGCTCTTCCCTCCTTCCCCCACTCCAGGGAGATGGTGGATAAGATGGAAGAGGTTAGCAGATTGCCAGTAATAGTTGAACTGAAACACTCCTATGACAAAAACCCAAACCATTTCCCATTTTAAGGGTAGATGCACAGGTTCCAAATGCCTTCAAAATTGAAAAGAACCCCAAACAACTTTATGTGATAATTAGACTGGAATTCCCCAAATGGTTAGTAGAGGTCAGAGAGAGGGAGATGTAGTCATTTGTTCAACAAATATTTATTGAGCATTTACTGTGTTTTAAGCACTGGGGGTGAGAGATAACAGAAGTATCTAAGGTTGGGTTTCTGTAGAGGGAGGCCCTAGATAAGATATACAGACAAATGGAATAGAATTGAGATCAAGAAATTAACCCATACATCTATGGCCAATTAATTTTAAAAAAAAATTTTTAATTAGTTTTATTTATTAAATAAAAAAACATTTTTTAATAAGGGTGCCAAGTCTATTCAATAGGAAAAAAAATAGTCTCTTCAACACAGGATGCTGGGAAAATTGGATATCCACATGCAAAAGAATGACATTCTTGACTGTTCGGATTACTGTGCATTTTAGTAACTTTTGAAATTGGTAAGTGTGAGACCTCCAACTTTGTTTTTCTTTTTCAAGATGGTTTTGGCTATTTGGAGCCCCTTTAATTCCATATGAATTTGAGGCTTGGCTTTTACATTTCTGCAAAACAGGCTGTTGGACTTTTGAAAGGGATTGTGTTGAATCTGTAGATCACTCTGGGTAGTACTGACATCTTAACAATATTAAGTCTTCCAATCCATGAACATGGGAAGCCTTTCCATTTATTTAGATCTTCTTCAGTTTCTTTCAGCAATGTTTTGTAGTTTTCAGTGTACAAGTCTTTCACCTTCTTGGCCTAAATTTATTCCCTAGATATTTTATTCTTTTAGACACTATTGTAAATTGATATATAGAAGATTTCTGTATGTTCATCTTGTACCCTGTAACTTGACTGAATTTGTTTATTAGTTTTGGTGGCTTTCATGTGGATTATTTTTGGACTTTCATGTTATTTCCAAATATAGTTTAATTCTTCCTTTCCAATTTTGATGCCTTTTATTTCTTTTTCTTGCCTAACTGCTCTGGCTATAGCTTCCAGTATAATGTTGAACAGTAGTGGTGAAAGTGGGCATCCTTGTCTTGTTCCTGATCCCAGAGGTAAAACTTTCACTCTTTCATCATTGAGTCTGATGTTTTCATATGTGTCTTTTATCATGTTGAAGTAAGTCCTTTCTATTCCTAGTTTCCTGAATATTTTTATTATGAAAGTGTGCTGGGTTTTGTCAAATGCCTTCCGTATGTCAAGTGAGATGATCATGTGGCATTTTTTCCATCATTCTATTAATGTGATATCTTACACTGATTGATTTTTGTATGTTGAGCCACCCCTGCAGGCAGAATAAATCCCACTCAGTTGAGGTTCATAATTCTTTTTTATTTTTTTCCCCAATTATTGATGCAGCCCAGCTTGGCCAGTATCATACCTGGGCCCACTTTGCTCTCCAGCTGGAAGGAGAGACCTGCTCTTGGCAGAGTAAGGAGTTAAGGCCCTGTCCCTCCCATGGTACCCGTGTCCTGACCCAGGCCCTCCACAACTTACAGACACCAGTCAGTCCTCCCCTTGTCCCCTTGGACTCCATTCAGACCCCACCCACAGACTGAGGTCAAGTTCCACCTTGAAGACAATTTTGCCAGTTAGAGAATTCTTCGTTAACAATTTTACCTTTTAGCCCTTTAGATGTCATCCCATTTCATCCCATTGCCTTCAGCCCCTAATGGTATCTGATGAGAAACTGGCTGTTAATCTTACTGAGAATGTGATGTGTCTCTTTTCTATTGCTGTTTTCAAAATTCTCTCTTTGACTTCATTTGTAATTTGTCTTGATATGGATATCTTTGAGCTTATCCTATTTGGAATTCACTGAGCTCCATGGATATGTAGATTCATGCCTTTTGTCATATTTGGCAAGTTTTTGACCATTATTTCCTAAAATGTTCTTTCTGGCCCCTTCTCTTTTCTCCTTCTGGGACTCCCATATGCATATGTTGGTTTGCTTGATGGTGTCCCAGTGGTCCCTCAGACTTTGTTCATTTGTCTTCATTATCATTTTGAGCATATTTAAGACAGTTGTCTGAAAAGTCTTTGTCTAGTAAATTCAATGTCTGGGATTCCTCAGGGATAGTTTCTTTCACCTAATTTTGTTCTTTTGAGTTGGCCATCATTTTCCATTTCTTTGTGTGCCTTGTGAATTTTCATGAAATCTGGATATTTGAATATTATAGTATGCTAACTCTGGAAATCAAATTCTACCCCTTCCCCAGGAATTTCTCTCTCTCTCTCTCTTTCTCTCTGACTATTGAAGTCTGTAGTGGTCTGTTCAATTTTTGCCAAGACTGTATTCTGTGTTGTGTGTGGTCACAGAAGTCTCCATTTCTTTAGCTTGTCTTCAGCTAATTTTTTAACAGAGATTTCCTTGAATTCCTGAAGCATTTTTAAGTTGCCTTTTTCCCAATTCAGTATTTCTTGATTTCTATAAACCTTTGATTGTTTTCCAGAGTTCTGGGAAAGTTGGTTCTGACAGTTTCTGCTTATTTTTCTGTTTCTTTGGGGTTACAGGAGTTTGGAACTGCCTATTCCACCATTTTGATGACCCATAATGAGGGGCTGATTTTGATGGAGCAAGTACACTTCATCCAGTATAAACTGGAAGACAGAGAGAATGCACCATTGGCTTAGATGGGTGGATCTGGAGTTGAAAATGTGAGGGAGCTTCAAAAATCTCAATGATGGATGAGGCAAAGCCTACAGCTACACAAGGTAGAACATGGAGGGTGAAGGTTAAAGGAGAAAAACCACTGTTTATTTCTCTAGCCACCATCAGCTGTTCTATGCAGATGTGTAGTAGTCATATGGTTGGATTTAACCAGGGTGGGGTTTTGACAAATGAGTACAAAGGAAGGAGAGGGAATCAAGAGAGATGAAGGTGTGTGCAAGGGGGAAATAGTGATGGTAAGTCAGGCTATTTCTGCTGGGTCATGAAGTCTGTGAAGAGAATTTTATAAGCTGATGCATGTAAAGCACTCACAGCAGGGAAGATCTAAGATACAAGTGTTGCGAAGAGGTTAGCAATTTTTATTACTATTGCAGGGAAGTGAGAAAATGAGGGGGCAATACTTGGTTAAAAAAAATGGAGAAGGGTGAAAAGATCAGCTGTTATGTAAGTTTTCTAAGGTAATACCTCTCCAGAGGGAATTTCCTGACCAGGAGCTCATCCAATGATGCCATCATTGATTCATGTAGAACCAAACCAAATCAAATTCCTAATGTACCATTTCCAGCTTACCACTAAGGTTTCATTAGCCATTCCCTACCTGTGGAAGTGAGATTTGCCAGAGACTCTCCCAGATTGATCTTCCAAGTGAGTACTATTCTGGGTTCTTCGGGCCTAATGGAATGGCATCATGTATTGTGCCTTAAGGACTTTTAGGGGATCCCAATCACTACTTTTCCCAGACAGTTGCTGAAAGTGACCCTACCAATGGGTGTGCCTCCAGTAGCCAAAAAGGTATACTAGCCTAGGTATTGGTCTAAGACAGAAGTTTAAATTGAGAACATTGTATATTTAGGTTATGTGTGTAGGTGTGTGTTTGTAGAAATTCCAGATTGTAATTCTTCAACAGGTGACATCTTAGGAAGTGACTTGTTTTCTAGCTTAATCACTCATTTTCTGGAGGCTTTAAACAGATGTCTCTGTTTACATTCAAATTTAATTCCTTCTAACAACACCGTGATAGACAGTAGTTGAAGTGACTTGATATATAACCAGGGTAAGACCATGAAAATTTTTTTTTCTCTCTCCAAGGTAAAAAGCAAATTGCAGTATTTTTATGAATTGTAATAATAAAGGATTGGCTAGATCGATTTCTGCACAACATCTGAGGAATGACAAAATTAAATCTGTTAGCTGGTGCTTTAGTGATAAGAGCAACAATTTAAATCTCCATAATTTATTGTGCCAAGAGCCAACAAGTATTTTAAAATTGGCCACAAGGGGGTGTTAAAGGACTACATATGTGCCCTAATCATCCTCTCCTCCCCACCCAGTCCTCCATTCCTCCACTCCAGTTCAATTCCTTACTTCCTGAATAATATCATTTCCTGGCAGCCTATGTTGTTTCTTATCACCAAATCTTGGTCCACCAACCAGGACACTAGGGGCTTACATTCAGTGTGCCTGACAACTCATGCAATGTTCTTCCTGATATTGGTATTCTGATTATCAGACTAATGTTTCCTGTGGTTTTTTTTTTTTCCCCATGTTTTTAACAAGTCGGTGACAATAAAGCCCTCAAGAGCGGACAGTTGTAACCGGGGAGTGGATGGGCCTCCTTTTCCTATTTGAAGAGATTATACCTTTAAAATTTGTCATGGTTGATATGGATTAAAATAATTTTGATTCTTTAATACATCCATCTCCAACATAGAGACAAACCTGTAGGCATGGAGGACCTTCAAAACCCTTCAGGCTAGAGCACAGGGTTGCAGCTGAAGCCTAACTTTGAGACTGGGTTCACTTAGATTCCCTGTATAGAATGGGGCTTCGAATTTTAGTCCCCTTTTGTGGCTTGAATGAATGGTGGCTACCTCTATATAATTGCTTTTTTGCATGAAAAGACAGTTCATTAATTTGGGATGAAGGTGCCATGATTCAGCATCATGCCCTCACAGGGAACAGAGCTACAGATCTACTGTTTCCTCTGCAATGCTCAGATTAGACTTATGAGCCACCTGATCCACACTGGCCTCCTCAGGAGCCAACACTGAATTTAAATTGTTGCTTTTAGATACTTTGTTTAGGTCAGATAATTCCACGGACTACATGTCATCTAAAAAACAATAATGCCTGGATTAGTAACATTCAAGGATGGTTTGGTATTCCCTCCTCTTACCAGAAATAATTTCACTGATTGGTTTTCTAGGAGGAAATGCAGCCATTCCATTGATTTGTGACTTTTCCCCCCTCCATGCTTCCACTATCCCCAAAAAACGGAGTATGTGCCCACACAACCACATGAAGGGGGTTGTCAATACTGAGGGTCCCTTATATGGGATTGCTCCTGCTCAATTCTAGTTGATTCACTGATCCCAGACAAGCACCATGTTGCCTGGCTCCTACCTGCCAGTCAGGTGAGAACTTGTTGCAATCTGCTGCAAATGAAGAATCCCCTGGTTTAGTTACAGCAGGACCACAACTCCCTCATTTCCTTCCCATGTGAATTTCTGACTAGTTCCTTAACTAGCCCACTCATAGGCCCACTGGAAAGAGGTCTGTTTGGGTGATTAGAGGTTGATTTTTCCTCAGCTGTATCCATCCATTCCTTTATGAGAGTTTCTAAGCAGGTAGAGCAGAGTGCTTCCTCAGGGTTTCTTCTGCCTTGGGGTGGGGGTTGTTGGCATGTTGGGAAGACAGAAAGTAGAGGACAATGACAATGCTGCCAATAGCCTTTTAATCCTGCTGGTCTCAATATAAAATTTCCTAAGGGCTTCTCCCCCCAAATCCTTGCCAAGTATAGAGGTTCAGGGACAAATTTACTTGTCCTCTACTTATTATTTTTCCATTTTGCACTCCAAAGCACTGGCAACTAAGAAAACTACAGAAAATTGTCCCAGATAGAAGGCACAGGAGGTAACCCAGTTTGTTACTTTTGCAGCATCTTTAAGACTATATTCCCTCCTTAAGTTATCCAATGCTTCCTAATATCTTTTCCTCTTAAGCCGGACAAGAACAGTTAACTTTACTTCCATGTTCTCAGGAACCTCAGAGGATCCTCTCATGGCTTTTCCACATGTATGGAGATCCCAAGTTTATTCTTTGACTAGTTTCAGTAAAACTGCAGAAATCTGTAGATATCCTTAATTATATCCTCTATTTCTATTGCACTGCTTAAAGGAAGAAGATAAGGGTACATGATCTGTTCTTGCCCTAAGAATAGGACTACCCTATAGGTGACAAGCCCAATCAGGTCTTTGGGATGCATAACCTAAAAGGAGAGTCAGGAGAAGAGTGTCTCATAAAATCCAAAGATTTTCATCCCATTCCTGGGTGAGGCCTGACACATGAAGTGGCAAGCAGTAGTTTTATTGGACAATGCCCAAGAGGTCTTTTTCTCCCCTTCTACAAGGCCTCCATGTCCGCTACCTCCTTTGTACAACAAATCACATCTTAACAGATAATTTTTTTCCTGGGCACTAGCTCAGCTCTTAACAGAAGTATTTAGGCAACATCTGAATATGCATATTAATGTAACTTTCTGCTTTATAATTTCCATAAAATATTTACTTTATCCATAGCACCTCTCAATTAGAGGTGGAATCACTAAATGCTACATGTAGAAAAATGGAGGGTTCTAATAAGTTAGAAAATTCTCCCAAACCTCCCGACCTAGATCAAATTTCATTGATGTTTTCCAGAAATGAGTTTACCAAATTTGGCACTATATTCTAGTGTACTCACCTCTTACAGTCCCAGTCTTTCTTGATTTGGGGTAAGATGCAGTGAAGAACGTTAAGAAAATCTATTACTTAACGCCTTTAAGAAGCAAACTATTTGGGGGCTGTTTTTGTTTTCCCAAAAGCAGTATCATCAAAATGTGGGGAAGGGCTCAGGTGGTACAGAATGTAGTGACCCAAGTGATGGACCTTCTTTTACACTATAATCATCCTACTGCATTAAGCTAAAAAGTATGAATTTGTGGGTGCATTTCTTTTTACTGTGGCTAACTGGTTTTAAGGGCCTACATAATTGAACAAACTAACTCCTGTTCAATGAAGACTAGAAGCTTGGAACCTAAGACGAGTTGCAGAAAGCTCATAATTAAGAACTACAAATTGTTACTTTTCCCATGTATTGTCACATGTGGCTCTCCTACCACTTCCCTTTGATGAAACACATACTAAAACCCATGTTACAGAGACCAAACATGGTTTTTCTGTCTGGAAGCCCTGGATTGGCACCCCAATTTTCTAGCACTTCCAGGGAAGTTAACCTGAACCCCCAAGTCTTCCATAATTCTGTATTTGCAAAGCTGTGTGCCTATGACTACACATACTTTAAGAGCCTATTGTAGTATTTGGAATTCAGAGATTTATGATGGCAGCACAGTAACATAATAAAAACACATAAAAGAAGTCTATCTGCAAATTTTAAAGTGTAAGCTATACTTTATACTCTTTTTAAAAATTTAACACTGCATTCTATGACAACTGCTAGAGGCTTGCAAAGAGCAGCAGCTCTGGCTGAGTTTATACTACTTTTCTTATTCTTCAGTCAGTAAATTTAAGGACACAAGCTTTGGAAGTTTAATACAATAAAGGTTCTCTTCTATCTTTGGATTTAACAGCAGCTAAAGCTAATTAGAAAGAATACTTTGCATAACAAAAATTCCAATTATGAAAGGCAAAATATAGGCATGTCTTGCTTAGATTTGGGAGCATAACTGCTCACAAAAGGATTCACAGACTTTTTTTATTGTTAAGCTGCAACATACATGGTTTAATACAACAAAAAATATTTAATCAAGTGAAAAGTAATAAACCAAACAATAAACACACAAAACAAAATATTTTCCATTGGAAACACGTTAAGATGAATACGGGGCTTCATTACCATCTTACTGCAATTTTCTTATGTGTTACTAAGCTACATACCCCATGTTTTCTGTAATCATGCAGATATGAATGGAAGTTTGAATGATTAAATAAATGAAAAGTCCATTTACTGCAGAGAATCATTTCACAAGGCAGCCAAACTGGATCTAGAGAACAAAAATCATTCAAGAAATTCTCCACGTATTTGGGTTCATTTTAGAATCCATGAACCTTAAGCTGTTCCTCCTTGACAATGCCAACCTGTAAAATAGAATCTAGTTTAGCAGAATCACTCTAAGGAATATATAAATTCACCTCTAAAATAGCATGGAGAAGTCATTAGAAAGCATCATTGTTACCAGCTTAAAGCAACAGTTACTTGCGGCATATATTGTTAGTAACAACGTGATACACATTTGAGAACCCTTCTGCATAGACCATTCTAATGTTGAAATAAACTGGATAAAGGTCCAGTTTAATAAATAGCAAATAGGTATTAAATATATATTTCACTCAATTAATTGATTTACTTCATTCACATGATTTTTAATAAGTAGGAAGCAAATTCACATTGCCTTTAAATATAACTTTAGAAGAAACCTCAAGGTTGCAGATAAATCACCCAATCACTCACCTCCAACAGAAACTGGCAAATATTTTTTCTTTGGTCACCTTGAAGCTGAATAACCTCTCCGTATTCAGGATGCTCAATCACAGTACCATTACAGGCAAATTTCTGGAGAAATATATAAATGTACAACGTAACTGAGCTGAATACAATGAATTTTGAGTTCTACCATACAACTAAAATTAACTATTTCAGTAGGCTTGAGTCTATATACATTTAAGAAACAGGTTTTGTCACCTGTAGTCCCCAAATTAAGTTAATTTGAAAATGATTCAGCAGATCCCACAAAACTAAAGGAAATGATTTCATGTGGAACATTAAGAACTAAGCATTTCACATGTTATGAGATTTTAACTGTTTATCTTGGAGGCCATGTAAATCTTAGATAGCAGACCAAACTGGGAGAATAACCAAATATATTGAGTGTTAATTTCAAGAAAGAACACAACTTTCCAGTCATTTTCACCCACACTGATATATTTATGTAAATGTGAAAACCATATTCAAATTCAAAGGTGTGAATCAATAACTAAACTTTAATCTTTCCTTCCTTATACCTTTACCTTTTTGAAAGCTTTCACAAGTTTCTTTTTGTCATAATCATCTGCAATGCCCTGAACAGTAGTCAATGTCTTTCTGCCGTTCCGTTGCTGGATTCTTATATGAATGTAATCCTCAGTCCCTGCCGGGAGTAAGTCGTCACCCTTAGTTGCATCAGCAAAGGGGTCTGCAAAGGGATACAAAAAAATTCAAGGAAGAAAAATATCTTTCCAGAAGTAATTTCCAGAAATATGATACACTACAAATCTAGACAGTAAGCAAAGAAGGTTTTAGTGCCTATGCTTTTTTTGTGGGTGGGGATGAGAGTGAGGCATCAATAAAACCTCAGAGGTACCCTACAAAAAGAAACATTTAAAGAAATATGTCCCTTGTAACTTGAATATTAATAAAATTTACAGGTGGATAATGTTTCGTTGAACATGGTCCTCTAATGAGGGAAAAGAGACTTTAAAACCTTAATTTTATAGCGACTATAAAAACGTGCGTCATCGTGATTACATTCTGATGTCAACAGAAACATTAAAATGAATCCAGCCTGATCATTTAGTAACTTCTTGCAAAACAATCAAATTAAAATATATATATTGCAAGAGATGTAATTTTACAAACTACTACGCAAGTACGTAAGACTGGACCACTGCCCTGTGACAGATCAGAGGCCTGTATCAGCATCTTTTACTTTACGTTCCCAAGAGCTGCTCAGAAACTGCTCTGACCCCGAATGGATGCTGATCCCCTAAACCCCTACACTAGCCTGGCATCCCCCTTCCGAGGGGCAGCGCACGTCCAGGAGGGTCGCTGAGATGTCAAGGATCCGGGGCGGAGGCGGGAGCCGCGTCAAGGCGGGGATAGGGCAGCGTGGGGTCTCCAGCCGGATCACCGGGAGGAGGGGTCGGGGTCGGGCGGCCGTCCTTGGGGCAGGGGTCTGAGACACCGAGGGTCAGGGTAGCCAAGGGCCCAGTCGCCATTTTCTGGGCGCCGAGACAAAGCCCCACTCGGGGTGCGGGGAGGACAGACAGGGGAGGGGACCCTTCCGGACGGTGGTCGGGGATGAGCGGCCCCGGGGAGGACAGGAAGGAGAGGCCAAGAAGCGAGCAGAGGAAGGGAGGGGGGCGGCGGCGATCAGATCTTACCGAAAGATTGGAGGTTCTGGATAGTGGACATGCGATACTAGTGTGAGGCCGGTGAGGGGATAAAATTCCTGCGGGGCCCGCCCGGATCACCGTGTCAGGAGCCTGTCTGACCAGAAAACGGAAATAAATAAGGAGATGCTTCGCCCGGGGGCTGGGATTCGACTGAAGTGGCTACGGCGGCGGAAGCCGGGAGGCGGCAGGAAGAGGCGACGGAGGAGGCGGAGGAGGCGGAGGAAGAGGCGGCGGCGTCGGCTACTGGGAAGCGAGAGAAGAGGCGGCGCTGCGGCTTCTCCCACAAAATGGCCGAAGGAGACTATTTAGCCGCGCCCGCTGCCTTCCCACGTGACGCTCCCGCGCCACGCATTCTGGGACTTGTAGTTTTCCATAGGTAGCAGGGCTCGGAAAATCTGGGGCGCGTGGATTTCTGAGACCGCAATTCCCAACAAGGAGTGCGGTCGCCGGCGCTGGGCGGCAGAGGAGGCACGGTATGGCGGGGTACAGTCTGGGGAGCTGCAGATGCGGCAAGAAGTAGCAAGTGTGGAGCTTGGTTCGTCACGCGCCGGCAGAATACTTTTGGACTCCCTTTCGGTCTTCCTTTTCTCCGTCCCGCGTACAGCGGCAGCTCCGACGGTTGGGGACTGGGGGGTGGGGAGGAGAGTATCCGTTAGTCAACTTGGAAAGTCCTGGTAGTGTAAGTAAAATCAGAGTGCCTAGTAGGCACTTGCAGATGCAAAACAAGCCTGTAGCTCCGGCTTTCTACTCGCCGGCCGCCCCCCGCATTCCTGCTTCGAAATTCCAGCTCCCTATTGCTGGAGCCATGTTGGTCCCCATAAAGGTTCGAGGTGGGAGTCTTTCCCCCCCGTTTACTCCGACCTTTGATTCCCTAATGCTGTGGTTCTCAAACTCCAGCGTTCATATCTGAGAGAGCTTGTTGAAACAGATTGCTAGACCTCAACCGCAGAGTTTCTGTTTGAGGAAGTCTGGTTGCGGGCCGGGAATTTGCTATTATAACATATCCCAGGTGATGCTGATGCTACTGGTCCCGAACCAAGGCTGAGGACCACTACCTGAACGTCTCCAGGGGTCTGGCATCTAGTGGGGGCCAGGTGTGTGTCAGCTGAACCTCTCGTCTTATATGCTTCATAAGGTCAAACATAGAGCCTTGAACAGGGTGGGTACCAGATATAAATTAAGGGTGAGCTCAACAAATACGTTAATTAGTAAAACCCCGGGTGTCAGAACTGTAATGTCTTCATATCAAGTCATACACATTCGCACTCAGAAAAACAAACCTGAGACTTTGCGAGTGGGTTCACCAGGCAGATATGCAGTCGTCAGACTTGGGTGGATTTCTGGAAGCAAAGGAAAGACTAAAATTTAGTGATTCTTAACCTTTTTTGTGTGTGCTGAAGCAGTCTTGTGAAACCTGTGGACACCAGTCCAAGAATAATGTTTTTAAGTGCATAAAATAAAGCATATAGTATTACAAGGGAAACCAATTATATTAAAATTAAAAACATTACATTCAATATGCAATTGTGTAAAGGCCAGGAACCACATGATCATTTGTCTGATAGAGGGAATGAAAAAGTGTACCACCAAACCCATAAATTATAATATGTTAGAAAGTATAACTCAGGAGGATAAAGAAAACCCTGCTCTATATCGTAGGCTGGTGAAAGCTATGAAAAAGTACAGCCAGGTAGACCCTGATTCCCCAGAGGGGCCAATGATGCTTAAAACCAATTTTATTGGTCAATTAGTTCCTGATTTAAGGAGGAAACTCCAGAAACTGGCCACAGAGCCACAGATCCCTGTAAATGATCTCATGAACACCACTTTTTCTGTCTTTAATAACTGGGACAGGGCTGCAGAGGAAGAAAAGGTAAGGAGGGACAGGAACAAAGCTCAGCTCATAGCGCTTGCCAAGAATGGCAAATAGGCTGCCTCAGGGCCACTCGGGGTCGAAGTCAGCCAGAACCTGCTATAAGTGCAAAATAATGGGGCACAGGAAGAAGGAGTGTCCTCAGGGATGCCAAGAGCTTCCGGGGCTTTGCCCTAGGTGTGGGAAAGCTGGACATTGGGCCCAGGAGTGTGTTGAGTTCCAGAGGGGAGTCGAAGCCCTCCCAAAAGCCTTGATGACCACTCCTGACCTAGACTGAGGAGGCCCAGGGGCCATTAGTGGCTTCCTGGACATCACCAAAGAATATCAGTTTTGACACACCCCGAGTGACCTGTGATGTGGCAAGTAGGACAGTTGATTTCTTAGTTGATACTGGAGCTGCTTAATCTGTTTTGACCTGTCACTCAGGCCCGTTGTCCCCGTGAACCTGTCCTATAGTAGGGGTAGATAAGAAGCCTAAATCAAGAACCTTTTACTCAACCTCTTCTTTGTTGAATTGGCTGTGTATTTTTAAATCACTAGTTCCTGGTGGTGCCAGAGTGCCCTACCCCTCTTCTAGGAAGGGTCTTGCCACAGGCATTGGGCACGCAAATCAACTAATAGGCTGCTTGTCCCCCCAAAGTCCTGAGGACCTTGGAGAAGAACCTGTAACCATGTGTCTGGCTTTTGCTGGAGCCAGAAACCCAGACAAGCTCATCCTTCCTGAATTAATCAAATCAATCCAGTAGTATGGGAAATGGAAATACCCAGGAGGGCCACTCATATCTCCCCAATCATAACGGTTATAAACAGGACCAACCCTTCCCCAAGAAAACTGAAGATATAATGGGTATCAAGCTCCTTATCCAAAAGTTCCTAAAAGTTGGCCTCCTAGTTCCTTGTCAGTCTTCCTGTAATATCCCCATCCTGCCTGTGAAGAAGCCGAATGGGACATCTGGTTGGTGCAGGACCTTAGGACTGTGAACAGCTTTGTCATTCCCCTTCATCCTGTAGTTCCCAACCCTTACACCCTTCTTAACAAAATCCCTAGCTCTGTCCTGTGGTACTCAGTCCTCGATTTAAAAGATGCCTTCTTCTGGATACCCCTATACTCAAACTCCCAAGTTTTGTTTGTCTTTGAGTGGCAAGGGCCGAGGAATACTACCCTGACCAAGCTTACTTGGACAGTTTTACCTCAAGGGTTTAGAGATAGCCCTCATCTTTTTGGAAATGCCTTAGCACAGGTTTTAGCTCATCTACACCTGGAATCTTCAGTATGTTAGATGATTTACCAGTATGCAGCCACACTTGGGACACCATCACCACACTTCATTTTTTGACTGAACAAGGATATCGGGTTTCAGCTTCCAAGGCTCAAGTTGCCTTACAAAATGTTCTTTATCTCGGGTTTGTCCTTACTGCAGGGGAACATTCTTTGTCATCCCAGAGAGTCCAGGCCATACTCTCAGTGTCTCTCCCTGGAACCAAGAAGTATATAAGAACCTTCTTAGGAATGGTGGGGTATTTCAGAATCTGGATACCTTGATTCAGGGAAATAGTACGACCCTCATATGAAGCCTCTGGGGGCTAGATAGTGCCCCCTTGGAATGGGAAGTGGAGCAAGCTGCTGCCTTCACTGGCCTTAAAAGGGCCCTTACCTGCCCACCTGCCTTAGGCCTGCCAAACGTGGAGAAGCCCTTTTACCTGTATGTTGTTGAGAAAAACGGAATAGCTCTAGGAGTTTTAGTACAAAAACTAGGGAATGTCTCTTGACCAGTAGCATATTTTTCAAAACTGTTAAACACCACAGCCCAGGGTGGCCACCATTCCTCCGAGCAGTGGATGCCACCACCCTACTTATAGAGCAAGCCACCAAGCTGATGTGGGGACAGACCCTAATAGTATGCACACCCCACCAAGTCAGACATTCTAGAGGCAAGAGGACATCAATGACTTTTAAACAGTAGACTCCTAAAATATCAAACCCAACTATTAAACACCCCCGAAGTCCAAGTGCAAGTCTTTACTACCCTAAATCCAGCCACCCTGTTGCCCATAGGCCCAAGCCAAGAGAATGCACCTCTTGAGCACTCAGATACAGAAACCTTAGCCCAAAATCACTCTAGTCGACCAGACCTAAAAGATCAACCCCTGCCCAATCCAGAGTTAGAAAGGTTTACAGATGGGAGTAGTTTCATGAGAGAAGGAATCAGGAGAGCAGGGTAAGGATATACTGTAGTATCCTTGCATGAGGTTATTGAAGCAAAGCCTCTACCTTCTGGGACCTTGGCACAAAAGGCCAAGTTTGTAGCACTTGCCTGTGAACTAACACTAGCAGCTGGGAAAAGTCAATCTTTATACCAACTCTTAGTTTGCTTTCCTAGTGTTACATGCTCACTCTGCCATCTGGAAAGAAAGGGGTCTGCTCACTAATGATAAGACCGCTATCAAGCAAAAGCAAGAAATTCTCCACTTGCTGGAAGCTATATTGTTTCTTCAGAAGGTTGCAGTAATCTACTATCAAGGGCACCAAAAGTCTGACTCCCTTGTTGCTAAAAGAAATGCCAAGGTAGACAGGGTTTCCAAAGCAGCCTCAGAAGGTATGACCCCCATAAAGACATTAATACCTAATATTTCTCTCCCACCTACACCCTCTGCTTACACACAGGAAGAGGAAAAACTAGCAAATAGGTATGGGTGTGCACAAGAGGTGGGTGGATGGCCTACTAAGGAAGGAAAAATTTTCCTACCTAGTGAGATTCAGTTTCTTAGGATGATGTGTTTAGCACTGAGGAAACCTCTTCAATTCGGTCTCTTTGAAATGATGTATGGGAGGCCATTCTTGATCGAAGACCTAGTGTTAGATCCAGAAAGCCATCATTTAACCATATACTTTACCTCATTAGGAACAACTCAAAAGTTTGTTCAGTACCTAGGAGCTCCATTCCTCCCAGCTCCAAGCCCCAATTTACCTCTACCTAAAATAAAACCTGGACAGTCTGTCCTAATTAAGACCTGGCATAAAAGTGAGCTGGACTCCCAACTCAAACCTAAATGGAAGGGGCCTTATTCTGTAATTCTTATCACCTCTACAGCAGTCAAGGTTAGTGGAATCTCCAGCTGGGTGCATCTATCCAGAGTCAAGCCTGCCTGTGAAAAGCTCCTCGACTCTCCAGTACAGAAGTCTTTTGAGTACCAACCGCTAAGGACTAAAACTTTTGTTTAAAAAACAAAGCTAAGTATACCTCTTTGCACCATGCTCCCTAAATCAAGCCTCCTTTTCATTCTTTTAAGCAGCCTCTCCATAACTGCTTCTGAACACGCCTTAAAAACCCACCAACTAAACCTGTCCAATTGCTCGATCTGCATGCACCAATATTTGGCTACTGTAGCATGGCCTGCTAACAGTACTTACTGGGGAACTGCAAATCTTACCATTTCCCCAACTCTACAACATACAAAACCATGGTCGCATTATACATGGGATCCTTTAGCTAACTTTCCAGGGGCACTTTCCTACCTTCTAGAGCAACTGAAAGTTCATCAACCTGCAACACCTCCTGTTACAGGAGTATACTCCAAAGTAATAATAGCCCCCAATTCTACCTTCCCTTTTTGTGTCAAATCCAATTCCACAAATGGTCCATACCTGGGGGAAATACCACCTAATCTGTGCAAGTCCATAATATACATCTGTCCAAATGGTCGCACGTGGGAACTTGAAGTAGCAAGCTCGGGCACCAAAACCCAAGCCCAAGGACACCCCCGGTCAGGAAGTCCTGCCTTCTGTCGCAGTCCCCACTATTTTCTTACTGCCAGGTTAGACGAGGCGGCAGCTATTTTTTTAAACCAGTCCTTAATTAATTGCCAGGACAAAACACAATTTTGTCAAAATAGACCCAATCCAAAGTTTTTTCTGAAAACTACTACTCAACAGGAGGAATGCTGCAAAGTAGATCCCAGTATAACTGGCCCCTTTGTTAATATGACCTGGCAAAATAAGAAGCCACCCGGCATTCTTTTTCATGATCACCCTGAAGCACCATCACCCCCTCTTTCCCCCTTAATTGCCATTCGTATGAGCCTCTCCAAAATACGCCTCCTCGCCCCAGAGGCCGACCCTAACCAACGTACTTGTGGAGTAGGAAGAGGTAGAGGCTGCATTACCTCAGTCTGTGGACATCTTGCTACCCTGTTCTTTGATGTCACCCTCAAAACAGAAGAGGGGCTGTTTTTTGTCTGTGGAAATAATACATACCTAACCCTGCCCAGCAACTGGACAGGCTCTTGCACTTTAGCCTATGTAAGCCCCAGCTCTACTACCTAGATGGTTCTACCCAAGTACCTCTCCCTGCCTTTCACTCGTTTTCTCGTCAAAAAAGAGCAAGCAATCCCCATCTTAATACCCCTTTTTGCTTCAGCATTCAGAACTGGTTTGGGAATTGGGGGTTTAGTCACTAGCCATCAGTTTCATCACAATGTTTCTCTTGAATGATCTCACAGTTTGCTACCCATGGCACAGGCCTTAGGTCTCCTTTGAACCCAAGTAGAGTCCCTAGTCCCAGTAGTTCTTCAGGATAGATGTGCCTGAGACCTGCTCACAGCAGCCCAAGGAGGAACCTGTCTCTCTTTAAAGGAAGAATGCTGTTTTTATGTAAATCAATCAAGACAATTCCAACAAAATATCAAACACCTAATAGACCAATCAACACGTCTCTGTGAAAATGCGGAAACAGATTGGGAGCAGCTTTCTTCCCTCCCTGGTCTGTTATCTTGATTCTTTCCTTTCTGGGACCTCTAATACCTTTGCTCACTCTCCTCTTATTCAGACCATGCATCTTTAACCTTCTTGTCAAATTTGTCTCCACCAGGTTACAAGCCATTCACAGTAAACTCATGCTGACTCATGGGTTCTGCCAACGCTGACTAAGGGCCTCCCGTCTCTAGCCCATCTAGAGTAGCTAGAGAGTTCTACACCCTGTCAGGCAGGGACTACGACCCCTGGTCAGCAGGAAGAAGCTCCAGAAGATAGACCGCCGCCCCTCAAGTACCCCATAAGAATAAGGGTGTATAACTCTCTCAGGGGGAAGTTGAGGCAGGTTAGACACAGAAAAAAGGCCTACAGCAGACCTTGAGGTGCCTTTGGGTTCAGCAGCAGGGTAGAAGCATCTGGAGATAACAGTTAAGTTCCTGAAACCCAGAGCTCAACCACAAGTGACAGACAACAACCTCTTGGAAACAATTGGTTGCTTAAGATAAAACAAGGATGGGAAAAAAGGGGTGGGGGGGCAGGAATGGAAAATTCCAGTCCCCAAACTGTACAGCTTGCCCATAAAAACCCATGTGCCAAACAACCTGGGGTGCATCTCTCCCGTGAGCATGCCCGCACTCACCCCTTGAACATGTAGTCTCTTTTCTTTAATAAATTTTATCGTTCCCTCATACCTGCTCATCTCAACTTTGAATTCCTTCTTGTGTGGAGACATTGAGCCTGGAACAGGGCTCTGGTGACACAGGAGCTCCAGTAACAGGTGTGGCCCGAGAATTTGCTATTATAACATGCTCCCAGGTGATGCTGATACTACTGGTCCCAAACCAAGCCTGAGAACCACTGCCTGAATGTCTCCAGGGGTCAGGCATCTGGGGGGGCCAGGTGTGTGTCAGCTGAACATCTTATTTTCCTGATATGGTCAAACATAGAGCTTTGAACAGGGTGGGTACCAGATATAAATTAAGGATGATTTCAACAGATAGGTTAATTAGTAAAACCCTGGGTATCAGAATTGTAATGTCTTCATATCAGGTCATACACATTCACACTCAGATAAACAAACGTAGAGACTGGGAATAGGTTCACTAGGCAGATGTTCAGTTGTCCAACTTGGGTGGATATCTGGAAGCAAAGAGATAGATGAAAATTTAGTGATTCTTAACCTTTTTTGTGTGTGCTGTAGCAGTCTTGGGAAGCCTGTGGACCCCAGTTTAAGAATAATGTTTTTAAGTGCATAAAATAAAACACATAGGATTACAAGGGCAGCCAATAATATTAAAATTAGAAACATTTCATTTAATACTAAAAGTATGCTTCTTAATGCATTAATTAACAAGATCTAGCAGCAGGTCTAATAACTGTTATTTCAAAAAGGTGATAAACATAAAAGACATTTTGAGATGTTTGCAGCATGAGAAATGGAATATGAAAATATTTGTAACTTCTATTGGTGCAAAGTGACAGGTCCTTCTAATACTACTGTACTGTTGCCTACATTCATAGTGTAAGGAAATGTTAAATGTTTTCCCATCCAATTTTAGGATCTTCCCCAATTTTATCCATGGACTAAGGGATCTGTAGACTTATGCCGGTTTGAATGTATTGTGTCCCCCAACTGCCATTATCTTTGTGGTCCTATGGGGCAGACATTTTGGTGATGGTTAGATTTGCTTGGAATGTGCCCCACTCAGCTGTGGGTGATGATTTTGATGAGCTGTTCCCATGGAGGCGTGGCCCCACCCATTCGGGGTGGGCCTTGATCAGTGGAGCTATATAAATGAGCTGACTCAAAGAGAGGAAACTGAGTGCAGCTGGGAGTGATGTTTTGAAGAGGAGCAAGCTTGCTAGAGAGGAACGTTCTGGGAGAAAGCCGTTTTGAGGCCAGAGCTTTGGAGCAGACGCCAGCTGCCTTCCCAGCTAGCAGAGGTTTTCCAGACGCCATTGGCCATCCTCCGGTGAAGGTACCCGATTGCTGAGGTGTTACCTTGGACGTTTTGTGGCCTTAAGACTGTAATTGTGTAGTGAAATAAACCCCCGTTTTATAAAAGCCTATCCATCTCTGGTGTTTTGCATTCTGCAGCATTAGCAAACTAGAACAAGACTCAAGGTTAAACATACCTGCATGTGATAGTCTTTTGTGATTAACGATGCTAAATTGTACCATTTATTGCAGGTTTACTATTTCTCTATCATAAGGCTTAAATACCGTGTTATTAATCTTCATAGTTACTCTGTGAGGTAGCTGCTAATCCATTTAGCAGTTGTAGAAATGGAGGCTTGTCTAAGTTAAATAACTTACCCCCCAGAAATCAAACTTTTAGGGATCTAAGTACATTTTTGGTCTTCTAGCCCTAATTTTCAAATGAAAAACACTTGTTATCCAAATTAAGGTGTAATGTTCTAGAGCTGGTTCCAAAACAAGGAAAGTTAAAAAAAAAATGCTGTTCATTTGTTGATTTCAGATACAGTGGTTTCTGTTTGTTCTTATACCTTCATTAAGTGTGTTTTAAAGTAAATTTTAAAACAGCTCTAGATGAAGTGCAGAATAAATAAAATACCTATTTCCTTTTTCATTTTTTTTACTAGATACCTATAAATATTTTGCATTACATTGTTTCTCAGAAGGAGCCAAGGGTGGTCCAATAAAGAAAAAGAAACATACATAAGTTAAAAGAAAAAAAAAATCCAGAAATCTTAGGGTTTTCCTGGCCATGCTCATCAGAACTCATTCTTTTTTAGACCTAGTGTTTGCATCAGAAACCCACAAGCTAAAAATCTTCGCTCAAAGCCAACTGTAAATACTGGTTGGATACAATTGTGCGTACTATCTTAAAGGCTTTTCTGAATCTGGTCATTCATAGCTTTTGTGTTTAAGACTGTGCTGTACAACTTAAAGTGCCTCTAGTCACATGTGGCCATTGAGTACTTGAAATGTGGCTAGTGCAAATTGAGGTGTGCTGTAAGTCTAAAATGCATATTAGCCTTTCAAAGACTTAAATTGGAGAGATGAAAGAAGACGGTGGCATAGAGAGGAGTGGAAGTTAGTTTAGCCCCCCGGAACAACTAATAAACAACCAGGAACAACTAGTAAATCTGCAATAACTGCTGGGGGACAACCGTGACTGTCCACACATCATACACCAATTTGGATTGGGAGGAATGCCTGAGATCGCAGCATAAAATCTATAAGTAAAAACTGTGGACTCAAGCTGGGAGCCCCTTCCCTCCATGGCAGCTGGAACTGCAAAACCTCACTGTGATAGAGAGCAGCACTCTCTGAACAAGCAAATATAGCTCAGCTGAGCTCCAACTGGGGTTTTAATTAACAAATGTGGACTGCTCGATACAAGCTACAAATCCCCAACAAGCAGACAGTGGGTTTTAGTGACAACTGACCTTAAAGAGCCAGATGACTTCTCTGTCCTGGGAGGGGGTTGCCAAGAGGACCAGGTGCTATCTCTGGCCGACCGGTGAAACTGGGGGGGGAGGAGGGGAGGGCATGGACTGGCCTGAAAGGGGGCTTTCTGTCCCTTTTTCTCTCTCTCAACCTGAGCAGCTCAGTGGAGAAAGCCTCAGCCATTTTCAGTTCCCAGTGCTCTGACTCAGATAAGGGTGGAGTAACAGAGTCAGAGAGACAAAGAACATATTTAAATGCAGATGATAACTCCCTAGGGGGTGTATCTTCCCTAAAAGGAAGGAGATGTTGCCCAGCTCTACTTCTCACCTTGCATTCAGAACCAAACCCCAGAGCCTGGGGGAAAATAGCCAAAACAGAAACTAAGTGGGCCACACCTCCTTACACCAGTCAAGAGTGACAGGCTGACAGGCACAGGAAACGCACAGTGGCTTGAGGCCTCACAGGGTATGTCAGTCTTCTAAGACACACCCTCAGGGAAACCTGATACTAAACATTTTCCCCTTCTGAGACCTGAGCCCATTCTGGAATGGGAAAACCCGACAGGGTTAACCAAGGAAACCAGATGCCTAGACAACAGAAAACTACAACCTACAGTAAGAAAAACAAAGTTTTGGCCCAGTCAAAGGAACAAACTTACACTTCAACTGAGGTACAGGAATTGAAACAACTAATTCTAAATCACTTCAAAAAGTTTAGGGAAGATATGGCAAAAGAGACGAAACATATAATGAAACACTGGGCATATGTAAGGTAGAAATCGAAAGTTTGAAAATACAACTGGCAGAATCTATTGAAATTAAAGGCACAACACAAGAGATGAAAGACACAGTGGAGACATACAACAGCAGGTCTCAAGAGGCAGAAGAAAACACTCAGGAACTGGAGAACAAGACATCTGAAATCCTACACACAAAAGAAAAGATAGGGAAAAGAATGGAAAAATATGAGCAACGTCTCAGGGAATTGAATGACAGCATGAAATACATGGATGTACATGTCATGGGTGTCCCAGAAGGAGAAGGGAAAAGGGGCAGAAGCAATAATAGAGGAAATAATCAATGAAAATTTCTTATCTCTTATGAAAGACATAAAATTACGGATGCAAGAAGTGCAGTGTACCCGAAACACAAAAGATCTGAATAGGCCTATGCCAAGACACTTAATAATCAGATTATCAAACGTCAAAGACAAACAGAGAACCCTGAAAGCAGCAAGAGAACAGTGATCCATCACATACGAAGGAAGCTTGAGAAGACTATGTGCGACTTCTCAGTAGAAACCATGGAGGCAAGAAGGAAGTGGGGTGATATATTTAAGATACTGAAAGAGAAAAACCGCCAACCAAGAATCCTATATCCGGCAAAACTGTCCTTCAAATATGAGGGAGAGCTTAAAATGTTCTCTGGCAAACAGACAGTGACAGAGTTTGTGAACGAGATACCTGCTCTACACGGAATACTAAAGGGAGCACTACAGACAGATAGGAAAAAACAGGAGTGAGAGGTTTGGAACACAATTTTGGGTTGGTAGTACAGCAATGTAAGCACACTGAAAAAAGATGACTGTGAGTATGGTTGAAAGAGGAAGGTTAGGAGCATGTGGGACACCAGAAGGAAAGAGAAAAGACAAAGACTGGGACTGTGTAACTCAGTGAAACCTATAGTGCTCAACAAGTGTGATAAAGTGTACAAATATATTTTTACGTGAGGGGGAACAAATGAAGGTCAACCTTGCAAGGTATTAAAAATAGGGTGGGATTGGGGGAAAAATACAGTCAATGCAAACTAGAGACTAATTAACAGAAACATTGTATTATGCTTCCTTTAATGTAACAAAGGCAATATACCAAAGCCAAATGTATATAAGAGGGGGACATAAGGGAGGGGTATGGGACTCTTGGCATTGGTGATGTTTTCTGACTCTTTATTCTACTTTGGTTTAATGTTCTCTCTTATTGTTGCTTCCTAGCTGCCATGTTTTTTTTTTCTTTTTTTTCCTCTTTATTTTTTCTTTTTCTTTTGTCTCTCTACCTTCTTGGACTCTTCCTCCTTCTTTGTAGAAGAAATGGAGATGTCCTTATATAGATAGTGGTGGTGGTGGTGAATATATAAATATGTGACTATACAGGGAACCATCAATTGTTTACTTAGGATGGAATGTATGGTGTGTGAACAAAACCGTCTTTAAAAAATGGGTGGATGAAGAAACCTTGAGGTCACTATATTGAGTGAAATACGTCAGACACGTAAGGACAAATATTGCAGGGTCTCACTGATATGAACTAATTATAATATGTAAACTCATAGACATGAAATGTTAAGTTATCAGGATATAGAACAACGCTAAAGAATGGGGAGCAGTTGCTTATTATGAGCAGAACATTCAACTAGGGTGAACTTATATGTTTGTAAATGGACAGAGGTGATGGTAGCACATTTTGAGAACAACTAAGAGTGATGAATGGTGTGTGAATGTGGTGGAAAGGGGAAGCTCAGAGTCACGTATGTCACCAGAAGGAAAGTTGCAGATTAAAAGATGGGTATGTATAAAACAATGAATCTTATGGTGGACAATGTCTGTGATTTAGTGTACAAATATTAGAAATCTCTCTCATGAACTACAACAAATGTATGACTGTGATGGTTAGGTTCATGTATCAACTTGGCCAGTTGATGGTACCCAGCAGTCTGGTCAAGCAAGCACTGGCCTAACCATTGCTGTGAGAACATTTGTGGCTGGTTAATAACCCAGCAGGCTGGTTTATTAAATTATCAGTTGGCTGCAGCTGTGACTGATGACTCAGTGAAGGGCATGTCTTCCACAATGAGAGAATGCAGTTGGCTGGATTTAATCCAGTCAATCAGTTGAAGACTTTTAAGTGAGACAGATAGAGGACCTTCACTTCTTCTTCGGCTGACCAGCGAAGCGTTTCCTGAGGGGTTCATTGAAGTTGACAGTTCGTTTCCTGAGTTCATGGAACATCTTCATTGGAGTTGCTAGTTTGCTGGCTACCTTACAGAATTTGGACTTATGCATACCCACAGTTGCATGGGACACTTTTATAAATCTTATATTCATAGATATCTCTCATTGATTCTGTTTCCCTAGGGAACCCTAACTAATACAGTGACACTATAACTAGAAGTTAATAATAGAGGGGCATATAGGAAAAAAAATAACTATTGCAAACTGTATACACAGTTAGTAGGATGTTAACATTTTTTCATCAACAGTAGCAAATGTACTATACCAATACTATGAGTCAGTAGTGGAGGGGGGATGGTTAGGGGTATGAAGGATTTGAGTTTCCTTTTTTTTTGTCTTTATTTCTTTTCGGGAGTAATGAAAGTGTTCTAAAAATTGTAGTGATGGATGCACAGCTGTATGATGGTACTGTGGGCAATTGATTTTACACTGTAGATCTTTGGATAATTGTATGGTATGTGAACAATCTCAAAAAAAAAAGACAAATCATCTTAATTTCACCTTTTTTTAAAAAATTTTATTTTGAAATAAATCCAAAGTTATAGGAAAAGTTGCAAAAACAATACAAACCCCATACACAGAACTCCAGCATACCCTTACCCCCCTCCCCCAATACCCTGATCCACCAACTTTAACATGCTGTCACACCACCGTTTCTCTTTCCCTCCCTCCCTCCCTCCCTCCCTATCATCCATCATCTATTGCTCTGTCTTCTGAACATATAAGAGCAAGCTGCACACATCCTTGAACAAACATTATAATTCACATATACAATTCCCATGAACAAGAACATTCTTTTATGCAATCCCATTAAGCACAGCTAAGAAGTTCAAGAAATTCAACAATGATACAAAGCTTACATTCTATATTTCCTTTTTTTTTCTTATGTCTCAACTGTGTCCCTTTGAGCCTCCTGTCCTCCATCCTCAGATCCCATCCAGGATCATCCTTGGCATTTAATTGTCAGTATCTATTTAGACTGTCTTTTTTTTTTTTTTTTTTCAGTTGTGGAAACATATATACGGCCTAAATCTTTCCATTTCACCCCCTCCCTAGCATTCCAATAGTGGGTTTAATCACATTTAGAATGTTGTAATGCTATCACCTTCCCACCATCCATTACTAGAAATTTTACTTCACCTCAAACAGCAACCCTACACTCATTTCTTAACTCCCCATTGCCCCTTCCCCCACTTCTCGTAACCCATACTCCACTTTTCATCTCTATGGTCATATTCTCTGATAATTTCTTTGTGTTTACTGTGGGGCTTAAAATTAACCTCTTAAATCCATAACAATCTTATTTTTCTTTGATACCAACTTAACTTCAATAGGACACATAAGCTATGTTCCTATACTCCTCCATTCCCCCTCCTTTATATAGTTCTTGTCAAAAATTACATATATTACATTGAGTCCAAAACCACTGATTTATCATTAGAGTTTGTGTATTTTATATCATGTAGGAAGTAAATAGTGGAGTTACAAATAAAAAATTATTGACTTCTATTTGTATTCCATTGTGGTCAGAGAATGTGCTTTGAATATATTCAATTGTGGTTTTTTTTTTTGTTTGTTTGTTTTTGTTTGTTTTTAATTTATTGAGGCTTGTTTTATGTCCCAGCATATGGTCAATTCTGGAGAAAGATCTGTGATCACTAGAGAAGATGTGTGTCCTGGTGATTTGGGATGTAAGGTTCTATATATGTCTGTTAAATTTCTCTATGTCTCTCTGTCCTTTCTTTGTTTCTCTGTCAGTAGGGCTCCCTTTAGTATCTGAAGTAGGGCAGGTCTTTTATTAGCAAAATCTTTCAGCATTTGTTTGTCTGTGAAAAATTTAAGCTCTCCCTCAAATTTGAAGGAGAGTTTTGCTGGATAAAGTATTCTCGGCTGGAAATTTTTCTCTCTCAGAATTTGAAGTATGTCATGCCACTGCCTTCTCGCCTCCATGGTGGCCGCTGAGTAGTCACTACTTAGTCTTATGTTGTTTCCTTTGTAGGTGGTGAATTGCTTTTCTCTTGCTGCTTTCAGAACTTGCTTCTTCTCTTCAGTATTTGACAGTCTGATCAGAATATGTCTTGGAGTGTGTTTATTTGGATTTATTCTATTTGGAGTTCGCTGGGCATTTATGCTTTGTGTATTTATATTGTGTAGAAGGTTGGGGAAGTTTTCCCCAACAATTTCTTTGAATACTCTTTCTAGACCTTTACCCTTCTCTTCCCCTTCTGGGACACCAATGAGTCTTAAGTTTGGACCTTTTATTTTATCTATCGTATCCCTGAGATCCATTTCAATTTTTTCGATTTTTTTCTCCATTCTTTCTTTTGTTCTTTCATTTTCTGTTCTGTGGTTCTCTAGGATGCTGAGTCATTGTTCAACTTCCTCTAATCTTGTATTATGAGTATCCAGAGTTTTTTTTAATTTGACCAACAGTTTCTTTTATTTCCATAAGATCTATTTTTTTATTTACTCTTGCAATTTCTTCTTTATGCTCTTCTAGGGTCTTCTTTATGTCCTTTATATCCTGTGCCATGTTCTTCTTCATGTCCTTTATATCCTGTGCCATGCTCTCATTCTTTGATTGTAGTCCTTTGATTAATTGCGCCAAGTACTGTGTCTCCTCTGATATTTTTGATTTGGGTATCTGGAATTGGGTTCTCTGTATCATCTGGTTTTATCAGATGCTTTAAGATTTTCTGTTGTTTTTGGCCTCTTGGCATTTGCTTTGCTTGATAGGGTTATTTCAAGTTGTAAAAAATTCCAATCTCATTTTTCAGAACTACAACTTGGTGGCGTACACTTTCTCTAACCAACCAGCAGATGGCATCTGCAAGTCACGGATTCCCCTCAAGTCAGTTCTTCTCAACTTTGTCTTTGTGGTGTGTGGAGAAATGATTCTTGTGGGGTTCAATTGGTGAACTCAGTTTGGGTGTGTTGTTGGTGCTGTCCGCCCTGAATGTGGGGCGTGCGTCTGGGTGGTTAGAGAGGCAGGGCAGCTTTAATATTCAAACCTCCCAGGTGTTCCTGGAGATTTAAGGCTGTTGCAAGAGTATAAGCCTTCATTTCAGTTTTGCCACAGATTTTCTCTGCCTCTGACCCGCAAGTCGCCGGCATTGATGTAGCGTCCCTAGGTTTTCCGAGCGGGCCCCCCTTCTCAGCTGTGATCTTCCAGGACCTCTGCTGAGGGAAGACTGTGCTATGTCACAAGTGTGCACTGTCCCTCAAGGGAAGCCCCAGGCCTCCGGGCCGTGCAGGGGCACTCCCAGCCTGATGCAAAGATGGCTGAACGGGCCATCTCCACCCCCCCCCCTTTTCGCACAGCTCCGCCTTCCCAGCTCCGGGACTACTAGCTGTGTATGCACCCAAGGCCACTGTCCACGGCTGATATTGTGGCATGTGCGTGGTGCCGTGGGATACATTCCCCGTCACACTGCGTTTCCTGGCATGGCTCTGGGCTGTGGGTACGGCCCCCGGCAGGAGCGTCTCCAGCCTGCCAGGGAGCTGGCTGCAAGCAGCGTGGTTTCTTTCTCCTTTTAGCTTTCGCCTCTGCCCCCCTGGCCTGAGGGAATCAGCAGCGGTCTCTCCTCCACTCTAGACACCGAGAGGTTGGCACAGCCCGCTCCTGCCATACTTCACTGCCTGGTTCTCACTGCCGTAACTGCAGCCGCTCTTGGGTTTTTTTGTTTTTTTTTGTTTTTAAAAAAGAACTAGTCCATCTCCAAACGCCAATCCCTGGTTTCCCCACACTGCAGCGCGGCCGCGGGACTTTCAGCTGGCTTACTCACTCGTTTCAGAATGCAGACTCCTGGTTTCACCAAGTGGTCCCTGTGGTTTTAGCAGAACTTTCCAGCTGGTGCATCGCTGAAACTGGTGTTCTGGGTCACTTTCTGGTTTTTATCTAGTATTTTTCACAGAGGTGTTTTTTTTTTGCCCTGTCTCACTTACCTGCCATCTTAGATCTCACCTTTTCTTTTTAATTACCTTTTTTAGTGTGGACAAGAAAACTTAAAATTACATGTGGTTTTCATTCTATTTTTATTAGCACTGGTTTAGAATGAAAAGATTTGACCCATATCTAAAGTCATCACAAAAGAAACAAACTGAAGCATTTAAAATTTAGTATTTTTAGTTCTGAGTTTAAAAGGAGATTAAAAGCCTAGTTTAAAAGGAGATTATTTCCTGTCTTATTTTAGAAAGGAGTTTAAATCACTTGTAGAGAACAGAAATACTGGCAAAAGAAATCATGGAAGATAAAATAAAAGTAGAATACTTGAAAAATAAAAGCCTCAAAAACTGGTGGTAGATCCCATCTGTGGCTCTGAACTTCCCAGCCATCAAGACAGAGGAGAACAGCTAGAAAAGCTATCTGTGTACAATATGAAAACATACCAGTTGAACAGGAGGAATGACTTTTCCTGGCCCTGAGCCACAAGACAGGTTTTTCTTGGGCCTTCCTGAAGAGGATACTGTGATGCAGTAGAGAGTATCCTTAGCAGTTTATCTACAATGAATATGATGGTGGGTTTTATGCAACTATTTCTTACATCTGCTATTCATGAAGAGGTGCTACCTGGTTAGAATCTTGGCTCCTCATCCATCCATAACTTGTTTACTACAGTGGGCATATAAATGCACCACTCAATGTTGCTTGCTGCAAACACAACCCTGAAAAACGGCCTGGGTAAAGAGTGGTCAGGCCCTTGCATTCTTGGCATACCCAGCAAGAACACGCAGGCACTCTCAGGGCCCATGAATGGGTTGCCTCTCCCAAAATTTGTTACTCTCCTTACTCTCCTTGCTTGAGGGAGAGCTGCTAATATGAGTGATCAGCTGTTGGGACATTAGATTGTCCATGTTTGCTAGTGGACAGCGCCGTTGTGTATTGAAAGGTCAGGCACCTGGATCTGTCTCACTTTTTCTCCTCTTTTCTCAAATGCCTGGGAGTGACAAGGGGCAGACCTAGCAATCTTCCTTCTCCCTTTTCTCTCCCGTGTCCTTGCACTCTCTCATCTCTTCAGATTCCTGCTTCCCATAGATCCAGCTGGTTCTGTGCGTTGTGTTTGGGGGAAAGGGAGGGAGATGGCCCCATAGGCCTCCAGCCTTTGCTTTCATAGTCCAGCTCAGCTTATCTAACAGCTCGCTGTTGGGGTTTCACAAACTTGGCTAACAAGAATGGTATTTTTCTTTTTGTCACTGACTCTTGAGAATATATCTTCCTGTGAATTTCTGGGGAAGTCAAGTGTATAGTTTGAATATACCTGGATCTAATGTATTATTTATGATGTAGAATTTAAGGATCTAGATTTAAGAGTTAGAGCTGCCATCTATCACTGTTCAGCATAACTAGCTGTGTACACTTTACCTTTCTAAATCTCAGTTTTCTATGAAAAAGGTCATAATAATTTCTACCTCATAGTGTTTTTAATTATTGCATCAAAAATCGTGTAATAAGCACTTGCTATAGTGCCTGGAACAGAAACCAAAGCTTTAGTTGTCCAGCACATTATTTGTCCAATGTATTTTCTGGTAGTTGTACGAAATGAGAATGCTTGGAGATTATTTCTGATATGTTGCTAAGGTGGTTGATAGAGCTTTATACATTGTCCTGCAAAAAATATATATATTTCTCTTTTCATTTCCAGAAATTCTGTGCTCTCTTGAAATTTCATTACAGCCACATTCACTTTGGCTTTTAGAATAAAATTTTGCTTGGAATGGTGGTAGTCCATTTATGCAACCTGATTACATTGGAACAGGCCAGGAAAGGAGTCTATATCTACAGAAATAAAACCCGTTTTGTGGGTATAGTTTGTGGCTATAAACTTCCAACATAGGAAAGGACAAAACACGCATTGTGAGGTGCCTGAAGTAAAAAGGCCCACCCTTTCTATGTTCAGGGAGACACTGGACAGCACATTCTGTTTTTCCCCAAAGGTTATTTTGTGCCTATTCCTCAATCAGACATGACCTTAGCATTGCCAGATCCATTCCTAGCAATACATGCTACTTTCTATTTAAAAATATATGCTCTTGGAATCATATTTGTTTACATAAAAAGTGTTTAAGTCTTTAGTTAAATAATTTTATTAATTGTAGGGATTTGTTATGAATGAACATGGATGACTGCCGATTTGGTCTTGATTGTAATCTCAGTTGAGCTGGAAATGGAATCATCTTAGTCCTTTATTTGGACCATAGAAATAGCTTTAATGGTAATATGTAGAAATATTCTTTTTCCACAAGCATATAATTACTTATCATTCAAACAAAGTGGCATCTTCTGTCATTTTTTCCATAATACATTTCCAGTGTAGAATTGAAACATTTAAAAGAAGGTTACTTTAAACAAGATGTCCTGCCTTGCAGTTTTTCTGCTAGTCACTTCAAGCAAAAAAGCCGATTAAGCTTCCTGAGAGACAGTAGGAGTAAATGTCTCAAGGAAGGGGATTAAGTTGTTTCCATCACTGTGACTAGTGCCTAACAGTGTTTGTCCATGGCCATTGTGGATTGCCCGGAATACCACCTGGGTATCTTTGCTGAAGGAATTTGATTTGCACATCCTCTTGCTATAGATTTAGAGAAGGCACTATGGATGCTTTTTTACATTTGCTTTAGCTGTGAGCTTCCTGAAAGTCAAGGGAAAAATAAAAGAAATGGGATAGACTGACTTTGGATATTGAAACTAGATGTTATGGAACGATGTCGTGAAACATATGACAACATGGATGAACCTTGAAGACTTAATGCTGAGCGAAATAAGCCAGGCACAAAAAGAGAAAAATTATATGCTACCACTAATGTGAACTTTGAAAAATGTAAAACAAATGGTTTATAATGTAGAATGTAGGGGAACTAGTGATAGAGAGCAGTTAAGGAAGGGGGAACAATAATCCAAGAAGAACAGATAAGCTATCATGGATAAATTTAACGTTCTGGGAATGCCCAGGAATGACTATGGTCTGTTAATTTCTGATGGGTATAGTAGGAACAAATTCACAGAAATGTTGCTATATTAGGTTACTTCCTTGGGGTAGAGTAGGAACATGTTGGAAGTAAAGTAGTTATCTTAGGTTAGTTGTCTTTTTCTTATTCCCTTGTTATGGTCTCTTTGAAATGTTCTTTTATTGTATGTTTTTTGAAATTTTTTGAAATTTTTTTTTATTTTTCATACAGTTGATTTAGGAAAAAAAAAACAAGGAAAAAAATATGTAGAGCGCCCTTGAGCAGCTGGTGGAGAATGCAGGGGTATTGGCCTGCCCTACCTCGATGGTTGCTAACATGCCCACAGACATAGGGGACTGGTGGTTTGATGGATTGAGCCGTTTACCATGGGATTTCCCCTTGGGAAGACTGTTGCTGCAAAGGAGAGGCTAGGCCTCCCTATAATTGTGCCTAAGAGCCTCCTCCCGAATGCCTCTTTGTTGCTCAGATGTGGCCCTCTCTCTCTAGCTAAGCCAACTTGAAAGGTGAAATCACTGCCCTCCCTGCTACGTGGGATCAGACACCCAGGGGAGTGAATCTCCCTGGCAACGTGGAATATGACTCCTGGGGAGGAATGTAGACCCGGCATCATGGGATGGAGAACATCTTCTTGACTAAAAGGGGGATGTGAAAGAAAATGAAATAAGCTTCAGTGGCAGAGAGATTCCAAAAGGAGCCGAGGGGTCACTGGTGGGCACTCTTATGCACAATATAGACAACCCTTTTTATGTTCTAATGAATTGGGGTACCTGGTGGTAGATACCTGAAACTATCAAACTACAACCCAGAACCCATGAATCTTGAAGACAATTGTATAAAAATGTGACTTATGAGGGGGGATAGTGGGATTGGGGGGGCCATGGGGATCACATTCCCCTTTGTCTAGTTTGTGGATGGATGAGTGGAAAGGTGGGGGAAGGAAACAAACAAACAAACAGACAAGGGCGCCCAGTGTTCTTTTTTACTTTAGTTGCTCTTTTTCACTTTAATTATTATTCTGGTTATTTTTGTGTGTGTGGTAATGAGGGTGTCAGGGATTGGTTTTGGTGATGTATGTACAACTATGTAATGGTACTGTGAACAATCAAATGTATGTTTTGTATGACTGCGTGGTATGTGAATATATCTCAATAAAATGAATATTAAAAACAAGCAAACAAAAAAAACACTGGATGTTAAGAGGACAGTGTTAATCAGAGAGGTCTTTCAGAAAAGTAATCTGTAGAAGGAGGGAAAGGTATCAAGATCAGTAGAAAGAAAATTAGTTAATTTGGTAAATAAAGGTATTTAGGAAGATAGATGAATGGATGGTTGATAGCTGAAAAAAAGAAAGAGAGAGAGAGAGAGAGTAGAAGAGCCAGAGAGAAAGGAGAGAGAAAGAGAGGAAGGGAGAGAAAAGAAGGAACAAAGAGGAAGGCAGCCAAGATTTTCCATGGAAAGGATTGCATCCACAAAAGGGAGGTGAGCCAAAGCACAGTGGATACATAACAAGTCGAGTTCAGGTCTTGGTCAAGGCTGATGTGTCAATACTTCACTCATGATTGCACAGGTGTACAACTTCGCCTTATGTTAATGGATTATGACGAGAAAAACTACCAATGAATTCAGTCAGCGGTAGTTAGAGGTGGAACCAAATGTGGTCTAGATTGTGCCACCTCGGGACATTTTGGGAAGAGTTAGTTCCAAGTAAAATGGTGAAGTCGTAAAGGAAAGAATTTAAATTTTGTATTAAAAAAAAGAGTTAAATTGTACCATTTTGCTCAAGAGAGCATCTGGTGCTTCTGAACTTTGGTTCACCTGCCTTGGGTTGGGGCCAGTGTAGGAAATAAACCATGTAGTTGCAATTGTTTGTTTTGCTGTTCTAGTCACTGGAATTTGTGGCATGGATTGTTGGTTGCTACTTAATAACTATTCTCCCTACAAGAAAAGTAAAACAGAATCCCAGTTTTATTCTGGGTTGCAGTGTGCCCAGCTAAAAGATTGTTCCACCTTTCCCAGCTTTCTTTGCTAGATGTTGCCAATGGGAGTAGGCTGAAGTGTTGGGTGGGATTTCCAAAAGGATCACTTAAAAGAAACTGACTCCGTTAGGAAAAGTTCCCCTTTTGCTTTTCTTTCTTCTCCCCTCCTGCTGCAGGGAGTACAGGCATGATATTGTAAATCCAACAGCCATCTTTGACCATGAAGTGACTGTGCCTACATGGATGTGCTGCAGCTGCTGGCGCAGAATGATTGAAGAAACATGGGGCCTTGGACTGTCTGTCTCTGGACTTGTCATGTGAGAGAGAAGTAATCCCACGTTTAAGCTTCTGGTATTTTGGGTTTTCATTTAAATGAAGCTGAACCTAACCTTAGCCTGAAGAGCATTGCCACCTGAATGGAACCCAGGACTCTGAAAGCTGAACTTGCACTCTCCCAGTGCCCTGTTGGAGTTGGCTGTGGCTTGGATTGTGCTCCCTATCCTAACCATCGTCCAGGAGAGTTGGGCCAGCTTAATGTGGGTTGTAGGAGGACACACTAGAAACAAACTGACTTAGTACATTGTGTCTCAGCAAACTTCAGAGGCCACATGGCAGGGCAGATGTCCTTTAACTATCTTGGGCTCAGCACATCTTTTCAATAAGCAATGATGACAGTATTTTAAAGGGAAGAATTAATCAAATTCAGCCTTGTTTATTACTTGCCTTGCAAGCAACACAAGCAATGCACCTGAACTGTCACCATGAAACTAGCAGTAGAGTCCCTGAAAGTTTTTTTTTTTATAAATCTCAAATTAAATAATCATTCTTTGATTTTTTATAAAACTTTGGTTTAATGTTGGAGATAGGCAAAGTTGACAACAAGAGCTGATGCAAACTGCTGTATCCCTACCAGATGTTAAATTATTAAAATACTTGCATACTGGATGGCAAATAGCTACTGCTCAACCTCCTCAACACCTGGCTTCTCCCTTTCAACCTGCCAAACTTCTCTGTGAATCAGCAACTAAAAGGTTAATGCCTGGCAGCCACGCAGTCACTACTCACTTGCAAAACTAGGCATTTGAGTCCACACAGCTACCCAATGTTTGTCTATGGTTTGATTGAAAACAGTACAGAGGAGATTTTGCTCTAGATAGTCAAAAATCCACCTCTGGGTCCAGTCAGGTCAGCATAAAAACTGAGAAGGTCAATCGCATTTCAGTTAGCCCCTGCTACCTTATGCCCTCTGGGGAACTGTTCTAACCAAACTTTGCGTTGGGTGACGTCATCAATCCAGAAGACAGGGGAAGAAACGGTACAAATGACACCCATCACTCCTGTCTTATAGGGATGTTGTTAAGAATATGTTTATTATATCACATTTTCTATTTGTAAGTATCCTTAGAAATCTGTTTATAAAGTGCCAGTTTTCCCTTCTCCCTATCTTTGTAAGTAGATTTACTCCAATTCTAGAATGTAGCAGAGAACAAATAAATGAATAAACAAACATATCACTTTTAAATATAATCATGAAAAAATCAAAGCATACAATCAAAGGAAACTAAATACGCAGGAACTTTGAATTCTTTTTCCTTAGGGGAATTACAATAGTATATTGAATTATAATTATGAAACTCAATTTTCAAAGCTGTGAAATAAAAACAATAACTTGTTACTGAAGAGAATTTTCTCTGTAAATTTTCAATTCCACAGACTTCTAAGATCTTCCTTTTTTACTACCATGTAATTGCAAATAAATACCTCAGGAAAGGAAAGTCCTTGAAGAATAAAATTTGGAAACTTTGCCTTAATTCTAAGATAGACAAAATAAATGCATATATTCATAAAAATGTTTTCATAGGCTTTGTTCTGATTTGCCTCTTACCAAATATGGGGAAAGAGTCTCTGTTCTTCATAATTTTCATAAATATGTAATCTGGGCATATTCAAGTATTTTATCTTCTGGGATTACATTTTCCTTTTTTCCTTTTCTTATTAAATGGATTCAACTCTCATGCATTGTAACTCTGAGATATTCTGTGCCTCTCCTAAGATTTCTAAGGATTCCCCAAGGGCTTACATTCTCATGGTCATCTCCTACTCTAGGTTCTTACTCTGGTTGAATTCTTTGTCCCAAATTATTTTCCAAAACACTACTAACAAGAGTTTTTATGTCTACCACTTTTATGGGAAAATTGGAGATAACTGAGGAGGCTATAGCATTGCACAGAAGGGAAAACAAAATTCAGTATTAGGCAATGGCTATTTCCATTACAGGGAAAAAGTTTTCTTCCTCCTGAGACCCCTTCCTGCCATCATGTTGCAGGTCCCCTCCTCTTTTCCATGTGTTTTGGGCAGCAAACCCACTCACCAGGAAAGATTAAAATGTTGTTACTTTGCAGGGCAATTTCATTTTCTCCCTCGTCCCTCTGTCCATCCCAGAATAGTGGTATATGCTGATGTCCCTGCCTTTAGCAATACTAAATAGTGGCCATGTGTGCTGGTTTGTATATATTATGTCCCCCAGAAAAAGCCATATTCTTTAATGCAATCTTGTGGGGGCAGATGTATTAGTGTTGATTAAGTTGGAGCCTTTGGATTAGGTTGTTTCCATGGAGATGTGACCCACCCAGTTGTAGGTGATAACTCTGATTAGATAATTTCCATGGAGGTGTGGCCCCACTCATTCAGCGTGGGCCTTGATTAGTTTACTAGAGCACTATAGAAGCTCAGACAGAAGGAGCTTGCTGCTGCAACTTACAGAGATGTTTTGAAGATGGCCATTGAAAGCAGAGTTTTGCTGACACTTTGGAGGTACTCCCCAGAGTTTGCCCTGAGAAGCTGACACAGAGACATTTTAGAGAATGCCATTTTGAAATACAACCTGGGAGCAAGCAGACGCCAGGCACGTGCCTTCCCATCTAACGGAGGTTTTCCAGATGCCAATAGCCTTTCTCCAGTGAAGGTACCCTATCGTTGATGCCTTACCTTGGACACTTTATGGCCTTAAGACTGTAACTTTGTAATCAAATAAACCCCCTTTATAAAAGCCAACCCATTTCTGGTGTTTTGCAAAACAGCAGCATTAGCAAACCAGAACACCATATTTTTGCGGTTAATTTTAATGACCGGCATTCTAAATATGTAACTTCACTGGAGCAATATGTGAAATGGAGAAGCTGAGTGACCTGTGGATTGTCCTGAAAATGAGTTGCCTTTTCCCAGATACAAATAGCAACCTTTCCAGTTTCCAGTTTAAGAAGTAAGCTTGGTTCCAGTTATAAATTAAGATGTGATGTTTGACCTGGCAATGCCATGTCCCCCAAATAAAAACAACTTTTATTTCTTATACCATATATGTAATTTAGCTTCCAATATTTAAGACTCTAATGGTGCTGTCTATACAGCCATTCTGGTTAAAATTTTCCAAACAAGTGTTTTAATATATATTATTTCATTTAATGAAGGTAAATATGGTAAGTGATAGTATTATTATCATTATTATCATCATCTTTTTTTTACATAGAAGGAAGGTGAGGCTGAGAGGGATAAGGACATTGTTTAGGCTCATGCAGCTTGTGATAAGTGGTTGTGCTGAGACTGAATGCGGGGCTTTTGATTCCAAATCTCATAATGTCTCCAACTAAACTCTTTGGATGACAGAAATTGTATAAATATGTTTCGTGATTCACAGAACTGGAGCAAACAGTAGACATAATTTACTGGGTGTTTGAAAAGTCAAGAAATGTTGGGATAAATTCATTTTTAAAAGTGTGTTAATTACATTTTCAAATAATGTGCTCATTATGATTTTCTTCAACCTCCAGAAACCTTTTCAGGTGAAATACCTCTAAATTTAAAGCAACAGGTCCAATTTTATTTTGAAAAAATACAATAAATTTGCTGTTTGTGTTTCTTAACTTTTGGACACACTGTAGTCTCCAGGTCAGTTAGAAAATATCAGTGAAAATCTCAACATATTATCATGAACACTTGATTGCCATGTTTATAATTTATATTAGCAATGTGTGATATAAATAAAATACTAATTGAAACATTATAAGGTAAGAAGATTTAAATGCTTATCATTCAGCATAGTCTAATTCTGTTACAGCAAAATTCATTATTAGGAAAATTTGCCTAGGCCAAAAGTAAAATCATGTCTTAAGACCTACCTACCTACTGTGGGAACTTGAGTGATAGTTCATTAAAAGCAACAGAAATATAAAGATTTATACTGTTTTTTTTTTTATCATTTTTTTATTGTGGAATATAACACATATACATGAAAGTGATAACTTTCCAAGTACAATTTAACAAGTCACTAGAGAGCAAATTTCAAAGAATATTATGGGTTACATTTCCCCAGTTTCAGTTATTTTCTTATTGTGAAATATAACATATATAAAAAAGGCCATAACTTTCAAATTACAATTTAACAAGTAGCTATTTAACAACTTTCAAGGAATGTTATGGGTTACAATTCCACCATTTCAGTTCTTTCCTTCTAGCTATTCTAATACCCTAGCAACTAAGAAAAAGAAAATTATATAGAGATTTAGTATTCATAATCCTTTGTTAAATTCTGTCTTGTCTGTTGCCACCCCTTCCTCTAGTTTAATCACTTTCCCGATCTTCAGGGATGTCTAGGCAGTGACCACCCTAACTTGTTCATGTTGAAAGGGGGTGTTGACATTATGGGAAAAGGGGATACATTTGATTGAGATTCTTGAAGAATTGTCTCTGGATTTGGGGACTTAGCTGGCATAGGAGCTCTCTAGAGGATTTAAGTTTCTGAAGAATAATCTTAGTGAGTAAAACTTTTATAGTGTCTCAGATGGGGACCTGGGTATTCTTTAGGGTTTAGAGGACTACTTTTGACTTGGACTTACCATACTATGGCCATTTGGCATTCTAGCTGAAGCTTGCATAGGCGTAACCTCCAGGAGAGCCTCTTGACTCTATTTGAAATATCTTAGCCACTGAAACCATATTTGTGTTGCCTTTGTTTGCCCCCTGTTGGTCAAAAAGGCATTCTCAACCCCTCAATGCCAGACTCAGTCTCATTTCTGGAATCTGTGTCCCACGTTACCAGGGAAACTCACTCACCCGGGGCGGGGGGCTGTCCCATGTTGTGGGGAGGGTGATGAATTTATTTGCAGAGTTGGGCTTAGAGAGAGACAAGCCACACCCATCTCCTTAAATAAATATATAAACATATATTTTTAGATGCTAGAGAGAGAAAGTCCACATTTGAGCAACAAAAGAGGTTCTATGGAGGTGACTCCTAGACATGATTGTAGGTAGACTACAATTTATGGCCCTTTATAACCATAAATTTCACGAGAGCAAGCCTCAAGATCAAGGGCTTGACTTATAAAGTAGGGGGTTCCTAATTTCACATAGCATATGTTCTGTCCATGATAATCAATCAATATCTCACATTATCATCACTTAGTTGTACAATCCTTATTGCTCTCCATTTTAAACAATTCTCATGACCTGAAACACCCCATAGTTCTTTTCAACTCTTAATTATTTGTCCCTAGTATTTGTGTGGTACTAATAAGGTATTCTTATTAATTATAGTCCCTAGTATGCAATAGGTAGATTTTTCCCATATACCTCTCTGTTGCCAACTCTCTGTACCATATACTGTCTTTTAGGAGAAGAGAATGGTGATTGGCTCATGATGACAAACTAAGCATCTTCACCATCAAAAATCCCTAATGGAATATATAATGGTACAACCAGTGTGGAAGACAGTTTGGTGGTTCTTCAGAAAACTAGATATTGAGTTACTTTATGATAATTTCACTTCTCAGTGTATATCCATAAGATCTGAAAGCAGTGACACAAACGAACATTTGCACACTGATGTTCACAGCAATATTGTTCACAATTGCCAAGAGATGGAAACAATCCAAGTGTCCTTCAACAGATTGAGTGGATAAACAAAATGTGGTATATGCATACGATGGAATACTATGCAACAGTAAGAAGGAAGGAGCTCCTGAAACATATGACAACAGGGATGAACCTTGAAGGCATAATGCTGAGTGAAGTAAGTCAGACATAAAAGGAGAGGTATTGTGTGTTACCAATAATGTGAACTCCCTGAACAATGTAAACTCAATGTCTTATATTGTAGAATATATGAGACCTAGAGATAGACAGAAGCTAGTGACAGGGGAATGATAACCTAACATGTACAGACATGATAATAAGGGTGAACTTAAAGGTATGGGAATGGACAGGCTGATGATTGTTCATTAATGGGATTTTAAGTATCAATGCCATGTTGAAAGCAGACATGATTGAAAGTGATTGTATAAAGGCAGGTATCCTACAGATTAGTGTTACAAATGTAAGTGTTTGCATGATATACTTCTAAGTTATGACACTGGTACAAAGAGTTTACAACAAAGTGGTATATGCGAAAACTACCCATTGTATATTATAGACTATATTTAACAGGAATACCTTACCAGTACTACACTAATACTAGAGATGAATAATTAGGGGTTGATAAGAGCTTTGGGATGTTCTGTGTTATGATAATTGTTTAAAATGGAGAGTGATGATGATTGTACAACCAAGTGAAGATAATGTGAGATACTGATTGTTTATCTTGGACAGAACACAGGTTATGTGAAATTAGGAACCCCCTACTTAATAAGTCAAGCCCTCGATCTTGAGGCTTGCTCTTGTGAAATTTATGTCTGTAAAAGGGAGGCTAAGCCTTACTATAGTTATGCCTAAGAGACACCTCCAGAGAACATCTTTTGTTGCTCAGATGTGGCCTTTCTCTCTCTAAGCCAAACTCTGCAAATAAATTCATTACCCTCCCTCCTTGGGACATGACTTCCAGGGGAGTGAACTTCCCTGGTGACACAGGACATGACTCCCAAGAATGAGCATGGCCCTGGCATTGAGGGATTGAAAATGCCTTCTTGACCAGAAGGGGGAAAAGAAAGGTAACAAAGTAAGGTTACAGGAGCTAAGAGATTTTAAATAGTGTTGAGAGGCTATCCTGGAGGTTACTCTTATGCAAGCTCCAGCTAATCATCCCAAATGGCCACAGTATGCCAAGCCCTATCCATCAGAAGTCCCAAAATACTTGGGTCCCTGTCTGAGACTCTATTAAATTTTCACTCACCAAGTTTATCTTTCAGAAACTTAAATTCACTGGAACATTCCTATGCCAGATAAGTCCTGAAACCCAGAGGCAATAGTTTCTTTAAGAACATCAACCAGATGCAATCCCCTTCCCCATAATGTCAACACACCTTTTCAATATGAACAAGTTAGGATGATCACTGCCTAGACACCCCTGAAGATTGAGAAAGTGATTAAATGAGAGGAAGGAGTAGCAATAGACAAGATAGGATTTAACAAAGGATCACGAATACTGAATCTTTGTATAAATATTTTTTTAGATGCTAGGGTTTTAGAATAGCTAGAAGGAAAGAACTGAAATGGCGGAACTGTAACCCATAACAGCCTTTGAAATTTGCTCTCCAACTATTTGTTAAATTATACTTTGAAAGTTATCACTGTTCTGTATATATGTTAAATTTCACAATAAAAAATGTATTAAAATAAATTTTAAAATATCCCCAATAATGTCAGAGACTTATATATTTGGAAAGAATAATTCCAGTGCAGGATAGCAAGATGTACCATCAATGGATTAGACATTTCCTTCCTCTTGAAAGGAAAAAACAGAAACAGGAATCAGTTGATTGAGGAAACCATATCCCTAAACACTTTCATCACTGAATTCTTGAAGAACATAGAGTAGGGAAGATGATTTTGAACCTGAAATCCTATATTCAGGCAAACTAACATGCAGAAAGGAAGACAAAAAAACACACATTTACAAAACATGCAAGGACTCAGAAAGTTTACTTCTCCATATGATCTGTGATGTTTATTCCCACAGACAGTAATGTGGAAGAACTCCAGAAGAATAGAAAATAAACCCAAGGAAGAAGAAGACATGGGATAAAAGAAATACAGGTGTATGAAGAAACTGGTAAAATTGTGGTTATGTCTAAATCTAAAATTATATGTAATGCAGGTGAAATATATTATGCATAATTTCTAGAACAGAAATTTCATGTCTATTTCAACTTAACAAAAGGCAGGAAACGGGAAAAAAGCAACAAGAAAGCATATAAATTAAAAGCACTAAATCATAATAAAGAAGTAAAAAGTCCACAAATACTAATATTCACAAAAAATGAGAATACGTTGTGAATTTCTATTAAAAGTCACGAATTGAGTTAAAAACTGTCTTGAAATTTGACAGTTAAGGTCAAATGACAGATTTTAAGAGGAATTGAAAGGGACATACTAAGCAACTGCTAATTGAAAAGTAGGGTGTAATGATCAGGAAAATGGTTTCAAGGAAAATCACATTAAAGAGGATAAAGAATATTTTATGTAGATCGAAATTAAGCCACACCAAGAATGTGAGTCATGAACTTTCATATTCCTAATGGCTCAACAAAAGTACATATAAAACAAAAAGGGAGAGAAATATAAGGAGAAATTGACAAATATGCATGTGACAGGTGTTTCAGAAATGGACAGGTAAACAGCAATTAAATAAAAACATAGATTTTTAAAGAATACAGTTAACATATTTGGTCTAATAGATATATATAAAACTTTGACCAAATGCAAATCATACCAGTTATTTTCAAACATCCATTACAAGTTTACAGAAAATGATTATGTGTTATTTCATAAACAGTCTCTACAAAATTTTTAATGTGGAAATCATATGGGACATATTTTCTGATAAAAATTCAATAAATTACTTATTGACAAAAGAATGCCTAAACAAACTATCTACTTGGAAATGTTTTAAAAGCCCTTCTAATTAATTCTTAGATTAAATAGGAACTCAAAATTGAAATTTTAAACTATAATAATATGATGTTTCTAATGCTTTGAATAAAATCTTGGTAAAAGGTCAAAGAAAAAAAACATTAATTTTAAAACTAGGACACTACACATTCTTACTTAGGAGATGCAGCCAAAGCAGTATTAAAGGGAAATGTGTAACATTACTTGTACTTATGAGAAAATATGGAGCATTTTCAACTATCTTTTCAATTCCAGAGCTAGAAAAAGAAGAGCAAAATAAGTCCAAAGAATGTGTAAAAACTAAAATAATAAAAAAACAAAGTTAATAAGTTATGAAAAATAAGAGTAGTGATTAATACAATATATTGATAAATGAACTAAATTTTGTTCTTTTAAAAAACTTAAAATAGACAATCCTTTGGTAGTTGTGATCAAGAAAAAGGCTGATAAAACTAACCTTGATAATAAGGAGAAGACATAACTGTAGACACAGATGAATTTTTTTTGATAATGAGGATTTTTATGATTTTAGGAATACATTTGAAAGCATAGATGCAAATTATGGCTTTTGATGAATTCTTGTAGTTAACTTACAAGGCAATAGAAAGTAGGAAAAGATCCTGTCCTAAAAAGGAACCTGGTCCAAACAGTTTTACAGTCAAGTTCATCAAATGTCAAGGATCCCAGTTTTGTATAATGTTACAAAGCATAGACAAGGCGGAAAACCTCCCAATTTATTTTATGATTCCAGTACAAAAGATGATATAAAAGAAATAGTTTACAAAAGCATGAAAATGAAAAACTAAGGAATAAATTTAACAAAAGAAGTGCAAAACTTATACTCTGAAAACTACATAACATTCTTGAAAGAAATTAGATAAATGGAAAGACATCCCATGATCATGGATTAGAAGACTTGATATTGTCAAAATGGTAATTCTCCCCAAATGGATCTACAGATTCACCATTGTCTCCATCAGAATCTCAGCTGGCTTCTTTGCAGAAGTTAACAGTCTGATCCTTGAATTCATTTGAAAATAAAAGGACTCAGAATAGCCAAAAGAGTCTTGAAAAAGAAGTTGGATTTCAAATATTACTACAAAGCTACAGTAACCAAGACAGTGTGGTATGGACACAAATATAGACATCTAGATCAATAGAATAGAACTGAGAAATGAACTCATATTTATGGTCAATTGGCTTTTTGGTATGGACACAAATATAGACATCTAGATCAATAGAATAGAACTCATATATATGAACTCATATTTATCGTCAATTGGCTTTTGACAAGGGTGACAATGAAGAATGAATAGTCTTTTCAACAAATGGTGCAGGGACAATTGGATATTCAGATACAAAAAGTGAAGTTATATGCCTACTCACACCATACACAAAAAATAACTCAAAGTGGATCATAGACCTAAATATAAGAGCTAAAATTATAAAACTCTTAGAAGAAAATATAGGTATAAATATTTGTGACTTTGGGTCCTGCAATGTTTCTTAGATATGACACCAAAAGCACAAAGAAAAAAAGAGTAGATAGATTGGCCTTCATCAAAATTGAAAACTTTTGCACTTCAAAGGACAACATAAAGAAAGTGAAAAGAATCTACAGAACGGGAGAAAATATTTGTAAGTCAAATATCTGGTAAGAGACTTGTATCTAGGATATGTAAATAATTTTACAATGCAATAATAAAAAACAACCCAATTAAAAAATAGGCCAAGTTTGAGTAGACATTTATCCAAAGAAGATACATAAATGGCCCATAAGCACTTGAAAAGATGCTCAATATGCTCAATATCATTAGCCATGAAGGAAATGCAAATCAAAACCATAATGAGGTTCCACTCAGATAGCTATAGTGAAAAAGACAGATAATAAATGTTGGCAAGGATGTGGAGAAATTGGAACTATCATACACTGCTGGTGGAAATATAAAATGATACAGCCCTTTTGGAAAATAGTCTGGCAGTTCCTCAAAAGGTTAAACATAGGTTTACCATATGATCTAGCAATTCCACTCCTAGGAATGAAATGAAAACCTAAGTCCACACAAAAATTTATACATGAATGTTTATTACAACATTATTCATAATAGCTGAAAATTGGTAACAATCCATATGTCCAACAGCTGATAAATAATAAACAGATAAATTGTGGTCTATCCATACAATAGAAGATTATTTGACCATAAAAAGGAAGGTAGTACAGATACATGCCATGATATGGATGAACTTTGAAAACATGTCAAGTGAAAGAGGCCAGTCACAAAAGATCACATATTGTATGAATCTGTTTATGTGAAATATCTAGATAGGAAAATCTATAGAGATAGAAAGTAGTTTAGTGATTGTCTATGGCTGGGGGTGTGTTGGGGGGGAATGAGGAGTGATTGCGTTTGGGGGTGAGAGTGTTCTAAAAACTGATTGTGGTGATGTTTGTACAAACCTGTGAATATACTTTAAACCATTGAATTGTACACTTTAAATGGTGAACTGTATGGCATGTGAATTACATATCAATAAAGCTGTTGCAAAAAAGTAAACAAAAATTAAAGGCCAGTTCCAGTTATTCACTGTCAATATATTAAATAAAATATTAGCCAATCAAATCAGCAGTGTATCAGAAAGTATCATTAACACAGAAGTGTCAGGATAATGGACCATTAGTAAGTATATCATCATAATTGTAGTAAAAGAAATTAGTATACAAGCGAGTCCACTTCCTAGAGTTGCCTTTCAATCAGTTCAGTTGGCGAGGCCTTGGGACTCTCAGAAGGGGAATGGAGGCCTGGTGACCTGTGAGTGGATGAGATAGAGACCTTGTATCTTTCATGTGGAGGAAATGAGTGCCCTTGACAGTGTGGACGAGAAAAGTTGACATCATAGTCATAAGTCAGCAAACTGCCAAAAGGCAGTCTGAATGGGGTACTGATAATATACATTTGGAAAGTCTCTTAGTATCATTTTGTTGAGACTTTGATGTTTCTGTTTACAGATATGAAGCACTATCATGTTGCTTTATACTGTAATTGTATCATTACATTGACAACTTAAAGGACCCAAGCTGTGTGACCATCTCAAGAGATGCAAAAGAGCATTTGATTTAAATAAATCACCTAGTTCTGCTCTCCAAGGTGCCCTCCTCCCACTCCTTTTTTCCCCAGTGAGGGAAGGGCCAAGGGCCACAGTGTAGGCTTAAGGCTGCCTGTCATCTTATCTCATACAATTTCTGGAAGTGGGATGACACAAGAGGTTGCTGCGTCTCATTTCAGGGATAGAGCAGTGACCTTTCCAAGTCTCAAATGTTTGCTGATAATTTCAATGTAATAAGAGCTTCCCTGAATTCTTTTCTTAGTTTACTTGCTATAAAAGCTAATTGATTCTGATTCTATTACTCTTGTTAAACAAGCCCTCAATATTTTTTTATATGTGATATACCGGCTTTGACCTCCATATTTCAATTCAGTGCCATTTCACTATTCTTTTTTTTTTTTTTTTTTTAATCTCACTTGCCCTTCCTATAGCATTTCACAAAGCTAACTACTCCCTTCTCTGTCACCACCCTTTACTGTGTTTTTTTCCCATATCACAGAGCACACTATTTCCAACTCCTTTGCTGGCTCCTTTGCTCAACCTGTGCTAGTGTCATCATTGGGACTGGAGGAAAACCAGGAGAGGATGGAAGTGTCCACATCCCCCCTGGGGTGAAGTGAAGACCCTCACCCTCTTAGAACTTGTGCATCAGTCAAAACTACCCAATCACAAAAAAAAAAACAACACAAATCTAGCATATCAAAGTAAACACATTATTTTCTACTTAATTGCTATAATTAGCTGTAAGGACATCATTAACCCATTAGCAGAATAAACAGATGGAATGAGATTTGTCTTCATGCATGAGTTAAGATGTGAAAATATTATAAATTGTTAGCCATAAACTCACTCACCATGCTGTATAGGTAGGGCACTAAGTTAGAAATAGTGGCAGAAATGGTTATCACCGGTCTATAACCTCTCTTAGTTACACAGAATGATACCTTTAGGTATCTCTCAGGGTAGCTAATTAAAAAGTGTGGAGATTGCAAAATCATTTCAAGTAAACAGCTGAGCAAAACTGAGTGCAAAAGGAAGTACCACTATTCCTCAGACCAGTTCCCCCATTTCAGCTAATAGAGCTGCCATTGACTCAGCAGCCCCAGGGGGAAACCTGGCTGCCTCTCCACACCCATTGCCCCCCTCACCACTCTGCTTCATCTGTCAGTCCAGTTTCAACCACTACATACCTACCTTCAGCCTCACCATTGCCCTGGGCCTGGGTGAGGAGATGGTTAGGGAATAGGGTTGTATGAAATATTAAGATTTTGGAAGGAACATGAGGGCTGTCATTTGTATTCTTAAAAAGCACCCCAGAGGATTCCGATTCTCCCCTATTTCCACACAGTTTAGCATCTTGAGGTATTACATAGAATCTCACATCTTCATAACAAGAGTAGACTTGCCAAACACCCAAATTCGAGAGAAATAAAGGAGCAAAAAGGCACATTGAAGGAGACATGAAAGATTGTGAAAGAATTTAGGGCAAGCCAGAGATGTGGTTTTGAGATACTTGACCTCCTGAACCTGTCTCTGAGTGATATGACTGCCAAGTCTGAAGGACATGACAACATTAGTGAAGTCTGTCTTAGTTCCCTTCCTGAATAGCAAGCTCCCAGAAGTCAAGATTGTATTTTTCTTTTTCTACGTATCTAGTGCCAAGTACCATGCCTGGCAATGGAGAGACATGTAGCACCTGTTGCTGAATTCAGTGAATGAATGTAGGTCTGTAATCTACATATGGATATTTTCATCAAGATGTTGCAGAAGCACTTTAAAATCAATGTGACCCAAAATTTATCTTTTTGTCTAGATTCTTCCATTTCCCATATTAATTAGTGGAATCCAGTCACACAATCAGAGCCCTTGATGTTTTCTAGTCTTCTTACTGCTTGACCTCTCAGTAGCCACTCACTCACTTCCTTCTTAAACTTCCCTGTTTCCTGAGGCATTACTCTCTTCTGGCTTTCCTTCTACCTTTGTGACTTCCCTTTCTCTGCAATGCAGTTCCACAGGTCCAGGACCCTTGGTGAGGGTGAGCTCATTTACGTACAGTTTCCAGTGCCATCCATATCTCAATAACTCCCAGATCTCTAACTCCAGCTCTGATATTTCCAAATGTAGATTCACCTACCTCCTAGACTCTCCACTTGGCCAACATCTCAAATTGAACATATCTAAAACGGAATCAGTATTCCTTGACTGTCCCCCAGCTCAATGAATAGGACCAATGTTTTCCATATTGTTCCAGTCACACCTGAGGCATCTTTCATACCTCAATCTTTCCCACCACCCATATTCTACCAATCCTCAAATCCTGTTTTTCACCTTCAAAATGTCTCTTGAATCCATCAAATTCTTCTTCTCTCCTGCCAAAGTTTAAGCCACCTTGATTCCTTTCTGGACTCTACAGGAAATCTCCTAATTAGTCTACTCACCATCACTTTGCCTGGCTCCAGTGAATTCTTTACACAAAAAATCAGAGGGATTAAAAGAAGTAAACCCACAAATAGGATCAGGTCATGTCCCATCTCAACTTTTGACTGGCTTACCATTAATCATAGATTAAAGATAAAATGTACTATCAATCCAGACATGTATGTGCAGTAAAGTGTTAACTTACTAGGTTTGGGATGCTCAAGCCCTGCATGTTCCAAAGAAAGGACTGGCCCTTGACAGCTCCTAGGAGGGAACTTCCAGGTTCTTTAAATAATGTGCCTGCTAAGAATGTCTTTGTATACCTGGAGCCTTCAGTTATGCTAGATAGCTTATACCAACAATGTGATTTATGGTGGGAGCCTTGGTTCACACTGTGTTAGTTTAATTTTTGGAGGTTCTAGAGACTGAGTAAATGAGGTCAGTCACACAGGTGCTGAATGACCCCCAATAAAAATCCTAGACTCCAAGGCTCAGGCAACCTTCCCTGGTTGGCAATACTTTGTAAGTGTTGTCACACCTTTTCTGGGAGAATTTAGCACTGTCCGTATGACTCCTCTGGGAACGGACAACTGGAAACTTGTACCTGGTCTTTCCTGGACTCTGCCCTATATGCCTTTATCTTGATTTTAATCTGTAACCTTTCACGGTGAACAGCTTTTCTTACTCTTGTGAGTCCTAGTGAATCATCAAACCTGAGGGTGGTCTTGGGGAACCCCTGACACAAATCAGGTCGCTTCCCTTCTGAACTTTTCAGTAGGTTACTATTAGTAATAGGTTAAAGTCAAAATGCTGTGTATCCATCCAGACATGCACATAAATGCACATAAGTGATACACTATGGTAAACAGGGTGATGATGGAGGAACACACAAAATGCTCTGCAGACGAAGGAGTGATTTACGCAGCTAGGTGGATAATGATGTCTTAAATAGTAGGTTCCAGCCCTCTGCTCAGGTGGAGAACTGTTTCTGGGCAAATGCCTTGGTAAGTGCTTAGCATGGAAAGTGGGATGCCAATGCTCCGAGTTTTCAGTGGAGCCACGGCTTCAGGGTGCCTTGAGGAGTTGGCCAAGCAATCCTGGAAGTCAGCGAGGAGGATGCAGGGCACTGCAGGAGTTTGGGTCTGTATGGAGATCCCACGATTGGGAGGGCAAAGAAGACTTTTGAAGAACAGGAATGTCTAAATTGGATTTTCAGCTGTTAGGTGATATGCTATGTATTCCACCCCACCCCCTGCCAGCTTCTGATCTGACTGCCAATCCACTCTTCAGTGAGGTCTACTATTAGAGGTAGTTGATGTTTTTTTCTTGTTGTTTTAAGTGAAAATGGTGAAGGGGTTGAATTTCATGCTAGGATTGTTTTGTTGCAGAGGCTACACACAAAGGAACAAAAGAGCAAAAACCATTGGTATCCATGGGCAGAAATTCACAGGTTTGGGAAAGGCGTCACAGGGAATAGAATTAGGGGTTTGAACCAGTGTGGGTTTGGACCTAGATTTTGTGCGGCATGGAGGCTTTCCCCCACCCCAGTCATTTAGTTACACTAGGATTCTCCTGGGCAGAGACCATCACAGAGGAGGTAACATTTGAGCTGAACTTTCTTAAAGTTCTAATTCTCTGATTTTCAAGTCAGAGGACGCAGTAGAGAGGACTCAACATAAAGTGGAAAGACAGAGTGGAGAGAGATTCTAGCTTGTTCAAAAGCCTGTTTTGAACAGAATGGTTTGTGAACCACAGAGGATAATTGGAACCCTTCTAGGATCAGTGGTCCAGAATTCCTGTAGGGTTACAGCCCAGCTCTCACCATGTCTGGAAAAGGCTTTCCAACCACATTTAAATTTGTCTTTTTAGTATGAGCCAAGAAGTCCATTTCCCTTAGCAATCAGGGACAGAGTGGAGGCCAAGAGAGCAGCATCCCATTTTGAGTCAAGATGACTCCTTCGTCACCAGTCATTTCAACAGTTGATGGGCACCAAGCTGACATCTGGCCAAGTGACATCAGCAGAGCTGTTGTGCCCCAGACAGTCAGCAGCATTTCAAAGGCCAGAGTCACTAGGAAAAATTGCTACAGGATACAGGAAAGACATTAAGAGTGTCATTTAAAGACAAAGAAGAACCTCTGTTTTGCCAGACCAAAGAAGATCTATTCAACACCAGGATAGTTCTACAAAGACCTAAGTTACAGATGGGATGGAAATGCTCCTTCATAAAGTCTGTTCTCAGTGGCGCGTTCATTGAATATTGTCTATGTTTGTTAGGACAAAAAATGCTTGCCCAGCCTTCCTCAGAGATGAGCATCTTTCACTGACTTCCCAGTGAGTTTGTCATGAAAACGAATGAAATAGTAGAGTAGAATAAATCTGAAAGGACAGGCTCTGAAAGTGCAAATTATTGTTGTTCCCAGGAAACAGGAGAAGGCATGTTGAAGACAGAAGTGCAATAGGAAACATTCATCAGCACCACTGCCTGCTAATAGCCTTTTCATCTTCAATTAAGTAATTACCACAGTGCCTAGTGAGTGGGGACAGCAATTACCTGCCTTTTCATTATGTCACTTCAGCCCCTAATGCCTCACGGTTGTGACACATTTACGGCTTTAACAGCATTGTCGCCTTTACACTCTCAGTCCTGTCTCCTCAGACCTCCGTGAGCAAGTTCAAGGCTGAAAACTTGGCAAGCTTGGTGGGGCTGTTTGGGAAGCACTGAGGGCATACACCCCAAGTTGCTCTCCTGGACCCGTGGAAAATTTTTAAGAGTTGACAGATGTGTGGGATACTCAGTGCACTTTTCCTGCCCAAGATGACTGCAGAGATTCTCAGGTGGCTTGACCTATAAACTTGCTGCCACCACCTGGCTGCTGGCTTTGGGCACCATGAACATGGGGGTGGGGGAGGCAGAGTGGGATGGGAGAGGAGGCTTTTACCTGGTTCACCAGCTGCACAATGCCATGGCAAGATTGAAGTTTAGCTCCTGACAGAGAGCCGCCAGGGTATTTGACGGAAATCCTTACACCTCAAGGGAGTCCATTGGATTGTTTATGGGCAACAGTAGTCTGATATCTTTCAAGAACTTTGGTTAATGTAGCTGAGTAAATAGATAGTCTGTTGCTGGGCTGGGGAGGGGAGACCAGGGAAGACAGACAAGACTGACAGAAAGCTTTTCTCCAGAGGGATGGAATGACACTCATCCAAGGGCCCTAATCCTTTTCTAAGGGTCACTAAGGAGGTTGGGACTCACTGGATTACCTCCTGACCTCTGTCCTTCTTTTAGCTGCCCTTTAAGCATTTAGTCAGATCTAGAGAGTTAGCACTGCTCCTGGTAAGGGTGAGGGTGGAGACTAGTCATATGGTGATTCTGAGTCATTAGAGGCTAGCTAGGTTTTCTAACAGGTAAATGGTCTCCAAATTTTTTGATCACATACTCCATTAGTAAAAACTGTTTGACAGTGCTCCACCAAAAGATGAATATATTCATTCATAAATTATTTACATATATACTCATCTATCCTTACACTGAATATCAAAAAAAGTTTTCAGATAAAAGTAAATATGAATAGACACTCTAATATTTCTTTCATCTATCTCAACTGGCTACCTTGTACAGCCCATATGCAGTCTGTACCACTTTGAAAACCACTGTTCTAACCTTTGGGCTTCCTGAGTCTCAGCTTTCTATGGGCAAAGGAAGGAGGGGAGGGCTCCACCCAGAGAGGAGATGGGTCATGGCTGGACATATGGGCTGTGTTAAAAAAAATCAGTTTTTAAAAAAGGGTGAACTCTTCTTTGGTTTACCAATGATGGCAGGATAGGGTGATGGCATTCAAGAACTTGGCATTAACTCTTGCTCAGTCCAGACATAACTTTTTTTTTTTTTTTTTTTTTTTTTTTTAATCATCATTTTATTGAGATATATTCACATACCACGCAGTCATACAAAACAAATTGTACTTTCGATTGTTTACAGTACCATTACATAGTTGTACATTCATCACCTAAATCAATCCCTGACACCTTCATTAGCACACACACAAAAATAACAAGAATAATAATTAAAGTGAAAAAGAGCAATTGAAGTAAAAAAGAACACTAGGTACCTTTGTCTGTTTGTTTGCTTCCCCTACTTTTCTACACATCGATCCATAAACTAGACAAAGTGGAGTTTGGTCCTTATGGCATTCCCAATCCCACTGTCACCCCTCATAAGCTACATTTTTATACAACTGTCTTCGAGATTCATGGGTTCTGGGTTGTAGTTTAATAGTTTCAGGTATCCACCACCAGCTACCCCAATTCTTTAGAACCTAAAAAAGGTTGTCTAAAGTGTGCGTAAGAGTGCCCACCAGAGTGATCTCTCGGCTCGTTTTGGAATCTCTCTGCCACTGAAGCTTATTTCATTTCCTTTCACATCCCCCTTTTGGTCAAGAAGATGTTCTCCATCCCACGATGCCGGGTCTACATTCCTCCCCGGGAGTCATATTCCACGTTGCCAGGGAGATTCACTTCCCTGGGTGTCTGATCCCACGTAGGGGGGAGGGCAGTGATTTCACCTTTCAAGTTGGCTTAGCCAGAGAGAGAGGGCCACATCTGAGCAACAAAGAGGCATTCAGGAGGAGACTCTTAGGCACAAATACAGGGAGGCCTAGCCTCTCCTTTGCAGCAACCGTCTTCCCAAGGGTGAAACTTATGGTAGAGGGCTCAACCCATCAAACCACCAGTCCCCTATGTCTGTGGTCATGTTAGCAACCATGGAGGTGGGGTAGGCGAATACCCCTGCATTCTCCACAGGCTCCTCAAGGGGGCACTACATCGTTTTTTTTTTTTTTTTTTTTTTTTTTTTATCCTTGTTTGTCTTTTTTCTTTTTTTTTTTTTTTTAACTTTCCCTTCTTTTTTCAAATCAACTGTATGAAAAAAAAAGTTAAAAAGAAAACAAACATACAATAAAAGAACATTTCAAAGAGACCATAGCAAGGGAGTAAGAAAAAGACAACTAACCTAAGATAACTGCTTAACTTCCAACATGTTCCTACTTTACCCCAAGAAAGTTACATACTATAGCAACATTTCAGTGAACTTGTTCCTACTACATCCATCAGAAATTAACAGACCATAGTCATTTCTGGGCATCCCCAGAACGTTAAATAGCTTATCTGTTCTTCTTGGATTATTGTTCCCCCTTCCTTAATTGCTCTCTACTGCTAGTTCCCCTACATTCTACATTATAAACCATTTGTTTTACATTTTTCAAAGTTCACATTAGTGGTAGCATATAATATTTCTCTTTTTGTGCCTGGCTTATTTCGCTCAGCATTATGTCTTCAAGGTTCATCCATGTTGTCATATGTTTCACCAGATCGTTCCTTCTTACTGCCGCGTAGTATTCCATCGTGTGTATATACCACATTTTATTTATCCACTCATCTGTTGATGGGCATTTGGGTTGTTTCCATCTCTTGGCAATTGTGAATAATGCTGCTATGAACATTGGCGTGCAGATATCTGTTCGTGTCACTGCTTTCCGATCTTCCGGGTATATCCCGAGAAGTGCAATCGCTGGATCGAATGGTAGCTCTATATCTAGTTTTCTAAGGAACTGCCAGACTGACTTCCAGAGTGGCTGAACCATTACGCAGTCCCACCAACAATGAATAAGAGTTCCAATTTCTCCACATCCCCTCCAGCATTTGTAGTTTCCTGTTTGTTTAATGGCAGCCATTCTAACCGGTGTTAGATGGTATCTCATTGTGGTCTTAATTTGCATCTCTCTAATAGCTAGTGAAGCTGAACATTTTTTCATGTGTTTCTTGGCCATTTGTATTTCCTCTTCAGAGAACTGTCTTTTCATATCTTTTGCCCATTTTATAATTGGGCTGTCTGTGCTATTGTCATTGAGTTGTAGGATTTCTTTGTATATGCAAGATATCAGTCTTTTGTCAGATACATGGTTTCCAAAAATTTTTTCCCATTGAGTTGGCTGCCTCTTTACCTTTTTGAGAAATTCCTTTGAGGTGCAGAAACTTCTAAGCTTGAGGAGTTCCCATTTATCTATTTTCTCTTTTGTTGCTTGTGCTTTGGGTGTAAAGTCTAGGAAGTGGCCTCCTAATACAAGGTCTTGAAGATGTTTTCCTACATTATCTTCTAGGAGTTTAATGGTACTTTCTTTTATATTGAGATCTTTGGTCCATTTTGAGTTAATTTTTGTGTAGGGGGTGAGGTAGGGGTCCTCTTTCATTCTTTTGGATATGGATATCCAACTCTCCCAGCCCCATTTGTTGAAAAGACCATTATGGCTCAGTTCGGTGACTTTGGGGGCCTTATCAAAGATCAGTCGGCCATAGATCTGAGGGTCTATCTCTGAATTCTCAATTCGATTCCATTGATCTATATGTCTATCTTTGTGCCAGTACCATGCTGTTTTGGCAACTGTGGCTTTATAATAAGCTTCAAAGTCAGGGAGTGTAAGTCCTCCCACTTCGTTTTTCTTTTTTAAAGTGTCTTTAGCAATTCGAGGCATCTTCCCTTTCCAAATAAATTTGATAACTAGCTTTTCCAAGTCTGCAAAGTAGGTTGTTGGAATTTTGATTGGGATTGCATTGAATCTGTAGATGAGTTTGGGTAGAATTGACATCTTAATGACATTTAGCCTTCCTATCCATGAACATGGAATATTTTTCCATCTTTTAAGGTCCCCTTCTATTTCTTTTAGTAGAGTTATGTAGTTTTCTTTGTATAGGTCTTTTACATCTTTGGTTAAGTTTATTCCTAGGTACTTGATTTTTTTAGTTGCTATTGAAAATGGTATCTTTTTCTTGAGTGTCTCTTCAGTTTGTTCATTTCTAGCATATAGAAACATTACTGACTTATGTGCATTAATCTTGTATCCCGCTACTTTGCTAAATTTGTTTATTAGCTCTAGTAGGTGTATCGTTGATTTCTCAGGGTTTTCTAGATATAAGATCATATCATCTGCAAACAATGACAGTTTTACTTCTTCTTTTCCAATTTGGATGCCTTTTATTTCTTTGTCTTGCCGGATTGCCCTGGCTAGCACTTCCAGCACAATGTTGAATAACAGTGGTGACAGCGGGCATCCTTGTCTTGTTCCTGATCTTAGAGGGAAGGCTTTCAGTCTCTCACCATTGAGTACTATGCTGGCTGTGGGTTTTTCATATATGCTCTTTATCATGTTGAGGAAGTTTCCTTCAATTCCTACCTTTTGAAGTGTTTTTATCAAAACGGATGTTGGATTTTGTCAAATGCTTTTTCAGCATCTATTGAGATGATCAATTGATTTTTCCCTTTTGAGTTTTTAATGTGTTGTAATACATTGATTGTTTTTCTTATGTTGAACCATCCTTGCATGCCTGGAATGAACCCCACTTGGTCATGGTGTATGATTTTTTTAATGTGTCTTTGGATTCGATTTGCAAGTATTTTGTTGAGGATTTTTGCATCTATATTCATTAGGGAGATTGGCCGGTAGTTTTCCTTTTTTGTAGCATCTTTGCCTGGTTTTGGTATTAGATTGATGTTAGCTTCATAAAATGAATTAGGTAGTGTTCCATTTTTTTCAATGTTTTGAAAGAGTTTGAGTAAGATTGGTGTCAGTTCTTTCTGGAAAGTTTGGTAGAATTCCCCTGTGAAGCCATCTGGCCCTGGGCATTTATTTGTGGGAAGATTTTTGATGACTGATTGGATCTCTTTGCTTGTGATGGGTTGGTTGAGGTCTTCTATTTCTTCTCTGGTCAGTCTAGGTTGTTCATATGTTTCCAGGAAATTGTCCATTTCTTCTACATTATCCAGTTTGTTGCCATACAGTTGTTCATAATATCCTCTTATAATTTTTTTAATTTCTTCAGGATCTGCAGTTATGTCACCTTTTTCATTCATTATTTTGTTTATATGGGTCTTCTCTCTTTTTGATTTTGTCAGTCTAGCTAGGGGCTTGTCAATCTTGTTGATCTTCTCAAAGAACCAACTTTTGGTGATATTTATCCTTTCTATTGTTTTTTTGTTCTCTATTTCATTTATTTCTGCTTTAATCCTTGTTATTTCTTTTCTTGTACTTGGTTTAGGATTGGTTTGCTGTTCATTTTCTAGCTTCTTCAGTTGATCCATTAGTTCTTTGATTTTGGCTCTTTCTTGCTTTTTAATATATGCGTTTAGTGCTATAAATTTCCCCCTTAGCACTGCTTTTGCTGCATCCCATAGGTTTTGGTATGTTGTGTTCTCATTTTCATTCATCTCTATATATTTAGCAATTTCTCTTGCTATTTCTTCTTTAACCCACTGATTGTTTAGGAGTGTGTTGTTTAACCTCCAGGTATTTGTGAATTTTCTAAGTCTCTGATGGTTATTGACTTCTAATTGTATTCCATTGTGGTCAGAGAATGTGCTTTGAATAATTTCAATCTTTTTAAATTTATTGAGGCTTGTTTTATGTCCCAGCATATGATCTATTCTGGAGAAAGTTCCGTGAGCACTAGAAAAGTATGTGTATCCTGGTGATTTGGGATGTAATGTCCTGTAGATGTCTGTTAAATCTAATTCATTTATCAGATTGTTTAGGTTTTCAATTTCCTTATTGGTCTTCTGTCTGGTTGATCTATCTATAGGAGAGAGTGATGTGTTGAAGTCTCCCACAATTATTGTGGAAACATCAATTGCTTCCTTTAGTTTTGCCAATGTTTCTCTCATGTATTTTGTGGCACCTTGATTGGGTGCATAGACATTTACGATTGTTATTTCTTCTTGCTGAATAGCCCCTTTTATTAGTATGTAGTGGCCTTCTTTGTCTCTCAAAACATCCCTGCATTTGAAGTCTATTTTATCTGAGATTAATATTGCTACACCTGCTTTCTTTTGGCTGTAGCTTGCATGAAATATTTTTTTCCATCCTTTCACTTTCAGTTTCTTTGTGTCCCTGTGTCTAAGATGAGTCTCTTGTATGCAACATATTGATGGTTCATTTTTTTTGATCCATTCTGCGAATCTATATCTTTTAATTGGGGAGTTTAATCCATTTACATTCAACGTTAAAACCGTGAAGGCATTTCTTGAATCGGCCATCTTATCCTTTGGATTATGTTTGCCATATTTTTCCCTCTCTCTATTAATATCCTTTATTGTACCCATACCGAATCTCTTTAGTACTGAACCTTTCTCCAAGTCTCTCTGTCCTGTCTTTGTTTCTCTGTCTGTAGGGCTCCCTTTAGTATCTCCAGTAGGGCAGGTCTCTTGTTAGCAAATTCTCTCAGCATTTCTTTGTCTGTGAAAAATTTAAGCTCTCCCTCAAATTTGAAGGAGAGCTTTGCTGGATAAAGTATTCTTGGCTGGAAATTCCTCTCACTCAGAATTTTAAATATATCGTGCCACTGCCTTCTCGCCTCCATGGTGGCTGCTGAGTAGTCACTACTTAGTCTTATGCTGTTTCCTTTGTATGTGGTGAATTGCTTTTCTCTTGCTGCTTTCAGAACTTGCTCCTTCTCTTCTATGTTTGACAGTGTGATCAGTATATGTCTCGGAGTGGGTTTTTTTGGATTTATTCTATTTGGAGTTCGCTGAGCATTTATGATTTGTGTATTTATGTTGTTTAGAAGATTTGGGAAGTTTTCCCCAACAATTTCTTTGAATACTCTTCCTAGACCTTTACCCTTTTCTTCCCCTTCTGGGACACCAATGAGTCTTATATTCGGACGTTTCATATTATCTATCATATCCCTGAGGTCCATTTCGAGTTTTTCAATTTTTTTCCCCATTCTTTCTTTTATGTTTTCATTTTCCATTCTGTCATCTTCCAGGTCACTGATTCGTTGTTCAACTTCCTCTAGTCTTGTACTATGAGTGTCCAGAATCTTTTTAATTTGGTCAACAGTTTCTTTAATTTCCATAAGATCATCCATTTTTTTATTTAGTCTTGCAATGTCTTCTTTATGCTCTTCTAGGGTCTTCTTGATTTCCTTCATATCCCGTACTAGGGTCTCATTGTTCATCTTTAGTTCTTTGAGTAGCTGCTCTAGGTGTGTCTCTTCTGGTCTTTTGATTTGGGTGCTTGGGCTTGGGTTATCCATATCGTCTGGTTTTTTCATATGCTTTATAATTTTCTGTTGTTTTTGGCCTCGTGGCATTTGCTGACCTTGATAGGGTTCTTTTAGGGTTTGTAGACCAGTTGAAGTCCTTATCTCTAATTTATCAGATCTACAGCTTCGTGGAGTACACTTTCTCTAACTAACCAGCAGGTGGCGTCCACGAGCCACCTGTTCTCCACAAGCCAGATCTCCCCTGCTTAGCCTTTTTGGTGAGTGGGGGAGTGAGTCTTGTGGGGCCCAATTGGTGTCCCAAGCTTGCGTGTGTAGTTGGTGTTGCCTGCCCTGTATGTGGGGCGTGTTTCTGGGCAGTCGGGGAGGGGGGGTGGCCCTAACAATCAAATCTCCCTGATGATCCTAGAGTTTTAAAGCTACTGCAATAGTCTAATCCTTCAGTTCAGTCCTGCCACAGTTTGTCTCTGCCACTGACCCACAAGTCTTTGGTATTGGCGTATGGCTCCTGAGACTTGCAAGTGGGCCCCTCTTCCAGGCTGTGCACCCCGGGTCCTCTGTTGAGGGATGACTGTGCTATGTCGCAGGTGAGTGCCGTCCCCCCAGGGCAGTTCTGGGCTGCTGGGCTGTGTTGGGAGGCTCCCAGTCTGCTCAAATGATGGCTGAATGGGGCTCTGTTAATTCACACTGCTCCCCCTTCCCAGCTCTGGGACATTCAGCTGAGGTTGCAGGGAAGGCTAATGTCCACGCCCAGTTTTGTGGTGTGTGCCTGTTATTTGAAGCACTTCCGTCACACTGGGTTGTCTGGGGCAGCTCTGGGCTATGGGGCTGGCGATGGGCAGGAGTGTTTCCTGTCCACCAGGATGGTGGCTGTGAGCGGACACCCCCCTTTTCTTGGGAAGTTGTGTTGTTTAGTGAATTTTCTCAGCCACTGGATTATTGCCTTTTGTCTCAGAGCTCTCTTAGTTCTGCTCTTGACTTGATGTGCCCAAATTTCATTTCTTTGAAGCTTTCTGTATTGAGCTTCTTAGAGTAATTGTTTTAGAAAAAGCAAAAAGGATTTAAAAAAAAAAAAAAAAAAAAAAAAACGGCCCTCCTCAGAGATCTAATGGGTTATTGAAATGCTAATAGACAAAGCAACCAGGGCCATTAAGGAAAAGTGCCCAGGGCAGAGAGATCAGCCTTGCTTCGGGATTTGCATATGCGCCTCAAGGCCTGATCTCCGCCCTTCCCCTTTCTGTGTTCACCAGAACTCCAAAAATCCTCTGCTTTTATTTTGGAGTTTTTCGTGTTGTTTTTTTTCTATGCCTGTCTCCTCTCTGCTGGGCTGGCTGCTCTCAGAGTCTCTGGTGTCTGGCCTCAGTCTATCTATGGTTGGAGTTTGAATCAGTAGAATGAGTTTCCGGTAAGAGCAGCCACTGCAATTCTCCCTTCTCCTTCCTGGAGCTGACAGCCCCTCCTTCCCCGGGACTGAGCCTGGCAGGGAGGGGCGCGGGTCCCCTGGCCGCAAAAACTTACAGATTTCGCTGATCTCAGCAGTTCCACGTTTTCATGAGTGTTGTATGAAGTATGCCCAAAGACAGATTGCTCTGTGGTGTCCAGTCCACGCAGTTCCTGCCTTTTTACCTACTTTCCTGGAGGAGTAACTAAAACATACAGCTCACCAGTCTGCCATCTTGCCCCGCCTCCCCAGACATAACTTTTTAAATGCCATGGCTAAACTTTGGCTAAACCAAAGTTGCTGGTGTATCTCATGGGGCTCACTGGGTATAAGAGTCTGTGGATACAAGGGTTTGTGCTTTTAGACTTTGAGGGAGCAGACACCTGGACTTTTCATTCTCTAGAAGAGGGGCAGGTGGAGTAGAGGTTTTGTGGAGTCTCCTTCTCTCCCACCTTGATGTTGGGATTCCCCCCATACCCTTCAATTTTTGGGGGATACTCACCCCACCCCTGGGATGGACAGGAGAGGGATTGCTCCCAAATTGTGTAGGATGTTCAGTTTGGTCCCATGAGCATGGGGAAGCCACAGCCCAGAGCCAGGACAACTACTGCCACCCAAGGTGAACCAAACATGTTTCAAGCATGTGCTCTGTGCAAGGCTCTGTGCAGGAGAAACATAATCCAGTTCCTAAAGAAGCATAGAGGCCACTGCAGGAGAAAGATGTGCAAACACATGCATGCAGTGGAGGGGATGTCTTGGTTTGGGTTTTCCTAAAAGCAGACCCTGAGTCAAGCAGTTTATTTGGGAGGTGATTTCAGGATACATGCTGAAGATGTAGGAACGTGAGAGAGTGGAGGAAGAAAAGTCCACAGAAGAGGTACAAATGAGCCTCTGTGGGTATCTGGGCCTCAATTCCACAGAAAACCCTTTGAGAGACTGTGTTAAACCTCACTACTCAAGGTGTGGTCCAGCAGCACTGGTCTCACCCGGGAGCTTGTTATAAATGCAGTATCTTGGGCCTCACTCCGGACCTGCTGAATCAGAATTAAAGTTCGAGAAGCTCTGCCTTAAATCTTTCATCCTTACCAAACATGTCAACTTTGATATAAAATATGTTTTGGTATATTTTAGGATTTTGGATCCTTATGAATCATTCCTTTAAGGTTTCTGATGTTTGAAATAAATATAAAGTTTCCCAGCACCTTAGAAAGCTCTTTAAAATGCATCTCCATTTACCTGCACTTTATCATAATTATAACTCAATTGTGGAGACAGAAGGCTCACTCAACCAAATGTTCTGTAAAATGCAAATTTTGTATGGGAACTACTTTCCCTGGAGAAAACAGAGCGGCTGTCATGCAAGAAGATATTTCTAAAGGAACACACCAAATGTCTCCTGTTACTTGAGCAAAAATTTCCATGAATATAGGGCCCTTTGGAAAGGGCAACACACACACACATTAAGAGAGAGAGAGAGATCCTCTCAAAGATGTACCAGGAGTTTCATTATAGATTATAAAATGTCAAAAACAAGTAGCTGGATAGTTTGCTTATACTTCCTTTTTACTGATATGTGACTTTGCTTTTGCTATTGACTAATCATCTCTTCAGCCCTAACACAAGGCTTAACGAAAGGCGCTAAAATTAATTTTCCAGGTAGTGTATTTGCTATGACCACCATAATGCTGCGTACTAAACCATCCGAAAGTTCAGTGGTTTAAAACGGCAATCATTTATTCTTGCTCATGTGTCTTCAGGGTGGATGGGGTGGCTCTGCTGGTCACGGCTGGGCTCTGCTGAGGTTGGACCAGCGGGCTACCTGTAGCATGTTCTCATAGTGAATGGCAAAGCGTTTTGGATAAGGGCAACTCTGAAAAACACATTTTCAGCCTCTTATTTATCTCTTCTTCTAATGTCCCATTGGCCAAAGCAAGTCACATGGCCATGCCCAAGGTTAAGGGTTGGAGAAGTATGCTTCACCCAGTGTGAGGCCAAAGCAAGTCACATGGCCAAGCCCAACTTCAAGGGGGAGGGGAGACCACCCCTCCCATAGAGTTGGGTGATAAAGGAAGTGAATGTTTGCAGAACAATAATCTTTTCTACCATGAGCAAGAAAATTGAGACAGTGTTTCACTTGATAAGACATGGTGCTGATATTCAAATGATTTCATTATTCCAAGAGAAAAAGGAGGAAAGCGATCATCTAGTACCTATAATTACCAAACATTTTGCTGAAGATTTTCTCATGTGTTATTTCATTTAACCTTTTAACAAAACCATGAGGAAGATATCTGTAACCCATTTTACAGATGAGGTAAGAGGCCATAGAGCTGGTAAATGGCAAGTCAAAGAACTGAGCCTGTTTTTTTTTTTTTTTTTTTTTTTTTCTGGCAGCCTACAAATGTTTTAAATATTTGGTTACCTTTTTTTTTTTTTTTTTTTGTCGTGGCAAATCAAGCACTTATTGCCTAGGGAAAAACATTATCTTCACCCATTTATTCCAGAAGCTAGAAGAGCTGTAGATTTTCTCTGAATATAGCTGACTGTCAACCCCTAGTCTCTTGATACAGAGATTGTTGATACGGAGATTTTTGAGGCACATGCTTTGTGGGTTTCTGGGTTTTGGAAGCTGAATGCTCATATAACTTGGGTTATGGAGGCTGAATGCTCACGTAACTTCACTGTCTCACATGTCTTGCTATCCCATAGGGTTGTAGGTGTGGGTTGTGGGGATGGGGAAATGAGGAGTTTTGGCCAGGAAATGCCTGTCTGGAGAGGATTTCAGATGGATCTATTGATGCTCTTCTCTCTCTGCACTCCCATCTGAAATCTAAATGCTGGCTGGTTTGTTATTAATGTTCAGCAAACATTACTGTGTATCCTCTCTGTGGCAGACACAGTAATGCTAATGTAGAGGAAGGGAGATTAGTGACTGAGGATGACCAGATTCCTCCCATGAATCTTGCTTTCCCATTACAAAAGCAAAATCTTACATATTACTCCAGAAAGGAGAGAATATTGGGAATAAGAAGAGCCATTAGGAGAACATTTTCCTGATCCACCTTAAAGTTTATGTTAGGAAATAGTTTAAATAGAAGGCTGAGGGGTTGGGATGGGGCCAGACTCTCTGCAATGTCTAGGGCACAGGCTCTACCCTCTCCGAGCACCAGGGCAAACTCACCCTTTCCACACATATGGGTGGGCTAGCTCTTTTGGTCCAAGAAGACGTCTTTGGTCCAGTCCTCAGCTTCCATGATTCTGCCCTTGAAGAGAGTTTTTCCTTCAATTTGTCCCTTCTCTGTTCCTTTTAGTTCAGGCTGGCAATGGTTCCATCCATACAAATTACACAAAAAAACTTGCTGGTTTTGTATGTAGATTACAGGGGTTCAAACCATTAGACAAAAGAACTTCCCACAGATCCTTCCTGGATAATGCATTTCTAATACTTACTTCCATGGAAATTGCTGATAGGTTCCATGTTCAGTTAAACGCTCATGTGGATCACTGTTCTCTGGGACTTGCTTTCCAGAAACTTTGAATTTTCCAAACCATCAATTTATGTTTTTTTGTGTGTGTGTGTCCAGGAGTTCAATTCTCAGCTTATCCCTTGCGTCTCTCATTTTACTATAAGCTGCAAGGAGAAACCAGGCTGCACTTTCCACACTTAGCTCAGAAATCATCTCAGCTAAATAAATAAGTACATCGCTCTCAAGTTCTGCCTTCCATCTTACATCAGAACTCAATTTTGACAAGTACTCTGCCACTTTAAAACAAGGATCACCTTTCCTCTAGTTTCCAACAACACATCTATTATTTCTGTCTAAGGTCTCACTGGAAGTACCTTTAGCATCCACATTTCTACCAACAGTCTCTTCAAAGCAATCTAGGCCTTTTTTATCAAGCACCTCACTGTTCTTCCAGCCTGTACCCATTACCCAATTCCAAAGCCGTTTCCACATTTTTGGTATGCGTCATAGCAGCACCCCACTTCTGGTACCAATATCTGCTCAAGTAAATACCATGAAATAGTTTGGGTTAAACAATGGGAATTTATTTGCTCATGATTTTGAGGCTAAAAGAAAGTCCAAATCAAGGTGTCATCAAGGCAATGGTTTCTTCCAAAAGGCTGAGGCGTTCTGGGCTGGCTGCTGGCTATCCTTGGTCCTTGGCTCCTCTATCATGTGGCCATGCACATGGCGGCCTCTACTCGCCTCTCTGTTCTCTTCTGTGTTCTGTTGGATTTCAGCCTCTGGCTGCTCCTTATGACTTTCTCTCTCTGTGTCTGAATTTCACTCCATTTATAAAGGACTCCAGTAATAGGATTAAGACCCATCTTGATAGAGGTGGAACACACATTCTTAACTGAAGTAACCTCACAAAAAGGTCCTACTTAGAATGGGTTCACATTCACAGGAATGGAATAAAGAACATGTTTTTCTGGGGTACATACATATTCAGACCACCACAGTTAGGTGGAACACATTGCTAGGGTCCAGCAAGATAAGTGAAATATGACTGATGGATTTAGCAACATAAAGTTGTTGGTGACCTGGCAAGAGTAGTTTCAGTGAAGCAGTTGGGGAAGAAATAAGAAGGGGCAGAAGATGGGTTTTAAAATTAGTGAGAGAAAACAAAAGGAACAAAATTAGTGGGAGATCAGAAAGTGGTAGTCAGTAATATGCACAAGTTGTCAATAGGCTTAGCTGTGATGAGGGGAGGGAGATAATTGCAGGTTGAGAGAAGTCTTGGAGTGGGTGTATGATGGATCCAGAAGACTGGTTTGTTCACTCTGTTTGGATCTTCTGAACTACCTGGAGAAGGGTTCATGGTAAAGATGAGAAGAAATAACACTTCTTGAGCACCACCATATACTGAGAATCAAGGTAGGTGCTATGCTTAATTTCATTTAATTCTCACAAGAGCCCTATTTTAATCCACATTGAAAAAGATATAGAAATGGAGACTAATAAGGTTATTTGTCCAAGGCACTGCTGCCTATAACTTCATCCTCAGACTGGTAACAAGATGGCTGTGGAGATTTCAGGCATTACCTCCAGACCTAGAAAATTAAGAAATAACATTTCTTTATTTATTAGGAGCAAGGTAACATTTTCCAGAAGCCCCTAGAAGACTTCCCCTAAGTATCACTGTCCAGAATTGGTAGCATTCACTGACATACATCCCATCAGCATGGAGATGGGTCAACCATAACCTGTTTGACAAATTCAGATCTACAACTTGGAGTTGGGAATGGTGACAGCTTTCTCTGAAGCATTTGGCTTAATAGGGGAGAAGTGGTGTCTTAGTTTCCTAGGGCAGCTGTAGCAGAGTACCATGAAGGGAGTGGCTTAAAACAACAGAAATTTATTTTCTCACAGTTCTGGAGGCTGGAAGTCTGGATCATGGTGTTGGCAGGGCCATGCTTCCTCCGAAGTCCGTAGGGTTCTGGTGGTGGATTGCTGTCAATCTATGGTGTTTTTTGGCTTGTGGAATAACTTAATCTCTGCCTCTGTCACATGGCTGTCTTTTCTCTGTCTGTGTACAAATTTCCTCTCCTTATGAGGACACCAGCCAAATTGGATTAGGGCCCACCATAATCTAGTTTGGCCTCATCTTAATAACATCTTCAAAGATCCTATTTCCAAGAGGATCACGTTCATAAGACCAGGGATTAGGACTTCAACATATCCTTTTGGTTGACACAGTAATAGGTGGATAATAAAGCAAACTTGGGTTTCTTTTAGGAAAGAGGAGGGGGTTGGGAGGACATTGGATAGAGCAACAGTGTATCCCATCACAAGGCATTATGAACTTGAGCAGCATGATCAGATGTTTCAGAAAGATAATTGAGGCTGCAGCGTGAGGGGTCAAGATTGAGGGTGGTCAAGGTTAGAAGCCATGAATGCAATCTAGGAGAGAAAAATGATGTGGGATTGAACCAGGGCATGAGGGATTGGGATTCAGAGGAGGCAAAGGGTTTCAAAAGTATTTAGGAGAAGGCAATGAAGTCGACAGGAGTTGTTGATTGATACAATGAGGTGGGTAAAAATTAGAGAGGGTAATTAGATCTTGCAGGAGGAGCTAGTGGGAACAAAGGGTGCTGATTCTGGTTTCGGACTAGTTGAGTTTTAAAAGTCTATAGGTAGACAAACTCCAACCCAGAAGTCTGGACTCCTGAAGACAATTATATAATAATGTAGATTACAAGAGGTGACAGTGTGATTGTGAAGACCTTGTGGATCACACCCCCTTTATCTAGTGTATGGATGAGTAGAAAAATGGGGATGGAAACTGGAGGACAAATGGGGTGGAATGGGGGGATGATTTGGATGTTCTTTTTTCACTTTTATTTTTTGTTCTTGTTCTGGTTCTTTCTGATGTAGGGAAAGTGTTCAGAGATAGATCGTGGTGATGAACGCATAACTGTGTTATCATACTGTGGATGGTGGATTGTGTACCATGGATGATTGTACGGTGTGTGAATGTATTTCAATAAAACTGAATTTAATTAAAAAAAATTGCTGTGTAGAGTGGGTGGAGAAGGCGCATACATGAAAGAAATGGACTCATTCTCCCATGCAACTTCTCCCATGAATTAGAATATCTACAAGATCATATCCTTATGATTGAATAAGCTTCTCATCTCTGCATCTTTGGCCAGATTTATTCAACACACTAGAATAATTGCAGCCCCAGCATATGAAAGATGAAGATGTTTTTAAGGATTTAGACTGTTCTTGGGACAGAAGAGGGAATTAATTTGTCTCTATGGTCCTTTGAATAAATATGGAATTTTCACTTTACCCTAAAAAAAAAAAAAGTCTATAGGTAGAGATTGCAGCTACTATCCAGCAGACAGTTGTGTGTACAATTTGGAAGCTTGGGATAAAAATCCAGTGTCTGTGATTTCTAATTTACTGCTCCTTGCACCACATAGCCTGGGTTTTAGTTATGTTCAAAATGATTCACGCTATTAGCATTCTTGAAATATGAAGTCACTCTGTTGTTGGTTTGGGATAGCCAAATTAGAGTGGGCCAGCTAGGCAAGTGCAAGGAATGCCAAACTACAGTGGGCACTAACACATCACAGGAACTACAACTAACTGGAAAAACTTGTAGGTACCAGAACTCCTTCCAAAGAAGGTCCTGACAGGTGGGGAGGAATATAATAATAAGCTGCTGGAAGTAAGGGTGGAATAGTGAACCACCCAGGACCTCTATCACTAATGGGCATGCAAAAATAACCTTACATGTTGCTCTACTGCGTTCACAAGTGCAGAGGGACATCCCCCACTCCCACCCCCCAAAAGCGCCATGTGACTTTGAGGCCAAAGGTGATTTTCTTGGGAAAAGAGACGGTAAATGCTGCTGCCAGGGCCCACTTCTCCTCTATCCTTGCCCTTTGTGGACTCTGCTTCTCTTCTAAATGAACACAGAATGAATATTTAAAGAATATCCATATGGAGGGATGTACAATTATTAGCTTGTCTGGACACCCACAGATTTGGTTGATTGGCCTGAAGAAGTCAGGATAAATTCCACCTACCATATTTCCAGGACATTTAATTATCCTCCCTCCCTTAGCCTGATGTCTATCAAAGAAGTGCTACATTCCACTTTTGTGCTGTGAGGGGCCGGCTATGTGTGTATGCAAATCTTGGTCTACAATCCCACATCAATTTCATTCAGATTTATCGTGGTAGAGTAAGTCAATTAGAGATAAGGTAATCACAGAATAATTTTGTTTGATTTTGTGTTACCCTGAAGTACATATAATAATTGTAACTTGGAAAACCACACATTTTCTTGCTGGGGGCCTTATAGAATTTTCTTTTATGAATAGATAGGGATGATTTGTGGTTAGTGTACCAGTTATTTTATGCACATTGTGGCATCCCCATCCACTGTAATGAGTCCCTTGTTCTTTAATAAAATAAAGATACTGTAATGGTTGAAGCAACTACATATTTTTTCAGTCCTTAGACTTGTTGAGGATCAAGAATATTTCTTTTTCTTTTTTTCTATTTCTTTTAAAAATTCATTTGAAAATGCTGACTAAAAAAATATATATTTAACAGGCAATAGGTAATATAGTTCCTAGTGGTCAAAGAGCAAATGGCACAAAAGGGAATACAGTGACAAATTTCGCTCCCACTCCAAGCCACCCAGTGCCCCTCTCTGGAGGCAACCAGTATTACTGTGTTTTGTTTTGCATAACCTTAGGACTTTTCTTTATATTAAATTATGTTTCAGAAAAAGTCCCATCTCAACCAGACATAATATAGCTTTACTATATCCTCAGGAAAACTTGGTTCTGGGGCTTTGATTTTCTCAGGTGTAAAATGGGGTTGCAACAATCCTCAGAGGAATGGATGCATGGCACAAGGATGCGCAGTGCCTGGCACATAGCAGGAATTTATTAAGGAAGATTGCCTTTCTTTCCTTGCCATGTTAACAAATGGAATGTTTTCCCAGCTTTGTGCTGGATCTCTAATTTGAATCCGGGCATTCCAGCTGCTTTTGCTTGACTGATTTCTGCATCCCACTGTCTTTTGGTATTCAGCCGAGAAGCTGCCCAGGGGTTGGTGGTACCCGCCTGCATTGCGCCTCCACTCTGCGCTGCTTGCCTGCCGCAATATCTGCAGCCTGACACTTCATAGATGAACATTTTCAACCACATCCTATCACTTCTCCCCCTGCTGCTAGACACAATTAAAACATATTTTTACCTCGGACCACATGACACTGCTGGCTGTGGTCCACCATGTGCCTGAACACTCTGGTTATTCTAGAAGCTGTCTGAGTGAAATATTACTTGGAATACGGTGGGGAGAAGGTGCAGTAGCTAGGGTTTGGTTGGGTTGTCGCTCACTGAAGGACATGTTCTGTCTCAAATTCCTCTTTGCCCAGCAGCCCAGTTAGAGACAGCCTTTCTCATGAATGGGAAGGAAAGGGCTGGTTTCCAGGATCTGAAGGAGCTTGGTTTGAATTCCAGTCCCCCCCGGCTTCCTAGCTCTGTGGCCCAGGACAATTATTTTAACTTCTTCAGGCATCAGTTTCCCTTTCTGATATGGGGAATTGGATGGGTGGCCCTCTCATATGGGACAGAGAAATTTTCCATTTTCACTGTCCTCCTTAGATCTGGAGTATCCCAGGTGTAGGTGAAGGTCTTAAAATAAGTTGATTCCTTTTCCCTTTCTCCTAGGTCCGAGGTTCTCAAAGTGTGGCCCTTGGACCAGCAGCATCAGCCTTACCTGAGAGCCTGTTAGAGATGCAACTATCTGAGCAGCAATTCAGGCCCACAGAGTGAGAAACTTGTGTGGGGTCCAGCAATCTATAGGTTTAACAAGCCCTCCAGGTGATTCTGAGGCACACTCAAGTTTGAGAACTACCATGTCAGGCCACCAGGCAGAGCAGGCTCTTGACTTCTGTTAGTATTTTCATTCACTCATTCATTTCAGGTTAGTGGAGTGTCCTTATTCCTATTTGGGGATGGCAGGGGCCAGGGTCTTGCTTGAGTGCTGTGGGTAGGCCACTTCAGAAGCCCAGCAACTTCCACTGAGCCTGCAAAACACTCTGGGAGAGTAACTGTCCTCCTTCCTGCTCAGTTACTGAATCCTCTTGGGGGTTGGCAGGGGCTTCTCCATGGATGTCCAGGTTTACCTCCAGAGTCTAACATAGGGTTTCTCAATCTCAGCACTATGGACATTTTGGGCTGGATAGTTCTTTATTGAGAGAGGCTGTCTTGTGCATTGTAGGATGCTTATTTAGCAGCATCCCTGGTCTCTACCCATTAGATGCCGGCTCCTACTCCCAACCTCCCAGTTGTTACAATGAAAAATGTCTCCAGACATTACCAAATATCTCCTAGGGGGCAAAATCACACCCCTCCCCACCATGAGGACCTAGGTTTCTTCCTGAGTTACCACCCTAGTGGCATTGGTCACTGGAGGAGTCTTATGTCTTGGGAGACTCTGCAATGGAGAGGTGAGTGGTACAACTGGAAGGAGCATGGGTGTGGGGCAACAGTGACTTTGAATCTTGGCCCCTCCAATTACTAGCCATGTGACCTCTTTCCCTATTCCCTCCTCACTCCCAGTCTTCTCTAAATAGAAAGTCACAAACATGCAAACTTTATTTTCATAAATGACTTTTACTTCTTTATCATTTCTCTTGACAGTAATTTTTGGCAATGTGCATATAACATGAAGGCAAGCATAACTTTCAGAAGTCATCAAAGATAGTGCTCTATTGTCCTCATTTTCTTAAACCATTAAAATATTTCATTTATAAAAATTAATCTAAATATAAATATTGACACTAAAGATCAAAATCACTTGATGACAAAATAATTCTTCTGGAGCTATAACATATGCTTATGGTTTTTAATAGTAAAGTAAATCTTTGCACTTATTTGGCACAAGGAAACCTTTATAAAAATTCAAAAATGCCATAGAGCAGGCTTCTTCAGTTTTTTTTGCAAGGCTTACACAGTACACATTTGTCAAAGAAAACCAAATATTTTAACACTAACACACCAATTGTTGCTTTTCATGCCACTTAAAGAAAACACTCTATTTGGAACTCAGATCTTTTTGTTGTTGTTGTGTTTTTAAAATTTGTTTTGCTCTGAATCACACCAACAGAACAAAAAGCCAAAGATTTACTTAATTTCAAATGAGTCATTTCTGTTGGAGAACACGTACACAGCATTAGCAAGGCTCATAACACACATGTGGGGCAGCAACTCAAACGTCTAGAAATGTGCATAGCAGCAAAAGAACACAGACATTGACAACAGCACAAGGTGAGGCTTTGTATGGCATTCCAATTGTGATTAGCCTAGAGGTGTGACTTGGGGCAAACAAATCTCTCTGGCCCTCAGCTTCCACATCTGAAAAATGGGGATGCCTACTGAAGAGGCTTGCGATAAAGATTAAAATGAGGGGGGTACGCTGCTTCCTATAGAGCAGGCACTCCACAAACATCAGTCATTCCATTCCCTTGCCTCCCGCCTTTTGCCTCCTTCTGCAGATTCAGAATATCTCAGGGTGAGCGTAATAAAACATTGCCAATGCCCAATTAAATGAGTGCAATTCCAGTTCCATTTGCTTTTATAAACATACTCTAAATAGTCATGCATTCGAGATGGGTATAAACAGACTAGAACCTTCTGGAGCCAACTTGTGTCCATTACATCACATTTTGCCCTCACTCTATTCATACCTGTAAGGCTATTCTGTAACCATATTTATCTTTAAGATCATTTTGCTACTTTGATGAATATTTATTTATTGGGAAATAAATTTTGGAGGACAAAGACTTTCTCATGTCATCTTCTGTGATAATCCATTTACCTAAACCTCATTCAGATATATATGGTCACTGATAAATCATCCTGTGTTGGTTTTGGACAGTGCCCTAAAATTGAACCAATGGTGACCTTTCTCTAGCCTTTAGAGTAGAGAAACTCTCAGGAAGTCCAGCGAACAACCATACTGGTGCATTCTCAAAGACATGTTGTTTCAGATAGACCTGGGGCTGGGAGCAAGTATGTGGTAACTTCTAGGCATGGCATGGGTAAGTCACAGCATTCCATTCTGTGATTTGTGATTGAAAAGCAATGGAAATGACAGGTAGTGTGGTGGGCTGGGAGCTTAGAAGTAAGGAGGTGACTGAAGGGAGACCTGATTGTTGAGTACTCCCCAAATTAGACTGTCCCTAGGACTCACTACAGGGGCATTTTTGTTTTTTATTTTTTCCTTAACATTTGCAAGACAAAGATGCTTGTGAGAGATTAATAAGCACTGATGATGAATTAAGTGGTAATTCCCACCTCCCTTCCCCCACCCTCCAATAATTTTCCTTTGGATGAATTGTTGACTTGTAATTGTAGTTGAATCAAAAGGATCAAAGGGAAAAACATAAGATCTTAAAAAGACAACACACACAGTAGCAAAGCGAACAGGGAAAAGATGCATCTGTTGAACATGGAGCTCTGCTGTTGGAAGCCAGCATCTCGGTTTTCTGTCTTGGATTCCCCTGGGAGCCTAAGGCAGAGAGCAGGCAAGCCCGCAAAGCTCAAGTCTGGGCCTGCTTTCGGGGTGAGGTATCAGGGCGGCCCTGTGCGATGGTGCACCGTGGCTTCCCCAGGCCCTCTCCTTGGCTGGAAATCCACACAGTATTCGATGGCTGTTGGGTCAAGGCACTGTCGTGTACGGCCGGAGGCAGTGGGTCACTGGCAGTGGAGCTCCCTGGCACTAATACAGCAGAGTGGGCTCCTGCGGTGAGACATTGAGTGCAGTCATCAGCCACTAGCAAAAGGAGACTAGGCCATTAAAAGCAATGTTTCTGCTTTTAATATCAAAAAAGGAATTCATGCTCATTGACCAGCTAAATATTTCACAGCAATTAAAAAGTGATGTCAGTTTGTACCTGGACTTCTTAATCCATCTGAAATTTCTTTTGAATATGGCAATAAATAATTATTTAATTTGATTTCCTTCCCATTCACCACCCCATTGCCAATCTCCCAGTATAGTTTTTTTTTTAAATAATCCATACCTTCCCAACTAGTTTCTAATGTTTTTTCCCTTTGAATTGTAGGTTTACAGAACAATCATGCTCTAATTCTTTTTTTTTTAAAACCATACAACACATTCTTACATGGGCTTGTACCTACTCTGAGCTTTCTATCCTATTTCATTAATCTGTGAATTTCTTTCTTACAGCATTTTCTTTGTTTTAAAATCTGGCAAGAAATCACTTTAATTTTGTAAAATGCTTTTACCTATTCTTGCCTACTTATTCATATCTGAACTTTAGATCAAAGTAAATTCCACTGAGATTGGGATGAAAATTGGATTAAACCATAAATTAATTTGGGAAGAAACAGATTTTCTTATTAACTGTTGATGTGATTTATTAATCAATATCCCAGTATTAAATGTATCCTTGCATTTCTATAAAATCTACCTGGTGATTTATTGTTTAATGTACTGCTGGGTTTAATTTAGTAATACTTTATTTAATCAGTTTCATCCCCCTAAAGAAGTAGGCTTGGCCTGTGGTTTGTGTGTGTCTGTGCGTGCCTTTGTGTGCCTTGGCGTATGTGTGTGGGTGTGGAGCATGTGTACATGCTTACCAGCCATGGGAGGTTTTCGAAGTTGTGGGTTATGATGGCTTTACAACATGAGTTTTTTATTTTTTTATTTTTTTCATGCTTTGGAATATTTTACATAGCACAGGAATGAACTCTTTCTTAAAAGTTTATCAGCAAAGCTGTCTGATCACAGAATCTGTTTTTGAAGATTTAATAAATTTTTCAATTTATTTTAATTTCTTATGTCACTTTTTACTAATATTCTGATTTCTGATTCCAATTTTATTAGAATTAAGATCTTAAAATTTATTAGCATGTTTTATATCTCATTGTATATTTAAATAAAAATTTATATCTCTGTCATGGTCTTTAATTTTTTCTTGATTTGACTTACAAAAAATTTCTATTTTAATTTTTCCAAAGAAAAAACAATAGGGCAACACAATTTATAATGCCATGGTAGGGAGGTAGGCCAGAAATAAAATATGAATTAGAGAATTTGAATAATATAATTATTAATATTTAATTAAGATGTTTATCTAACTTTATACCTTACAGAGGATTCACTTTCATTCCATATATCAAAGGACCTTTTCCACAAATTGATTTTACTGCAGTTCACAAAGAAAAATCTCATTAAATTCCAAAAAGTAGAGAGACTAAAGTTACATTCTGTGACCTCAATGTCAAAAATGGTCTAGAACAGTGCTGTCCAATAGAACTTTCTGGGATAATGGAAATCTTCCGCCTCTGCACTGCCCAGTGTGGCGGCCAGCTAAGCATGTGTAACTGTTGAGCACTTGAGATGCAGCTACTGGGTCAGAGGAACTACTTTTAAAATTTTACTTAATTTTAAATTTAAATAGCTACATCCCATTTGTCTTGATGTATGCAATGTCTTCATTTTCTAATTACTCAGTGGATTTGCACACTCTCACACTCACATTGCCCAGGGACTACTGAATTAAAGAAAAAAGCAAATCCATAGAGGACTTAGAAAATGAAATACTGCATATATCAAAACACAATGGATACACATTAAACAACACAGAGTCAAATTCATAATATCAAATATTTCCTTGTTAGTAAAGAAGGAAGAAGCAAAACAAATGAGCTAGATATTGAATTCAAGATAGAAAAGATAAATGCAGGAGCTAATTAAAACAGAAAACTTATAGAAATAATCATAAGTCTAAGAGTTGGTTCTTCGGAAAAAAGAGGGATGCATACAAGACAGCTGAATAATCTGCGTTTGCGTCATTCTTAATCTAGACGTGGCCTGCCTTTAGCATAACTATTATCACTGAAGCAGCTTCCCTGGATCATCATTTTCTAGCATCAAGTGTTTGCCAAAATTCTGCAGCTGTTTAGGCAAACAATCCATTAGCCCTCTTTATATGACCTCCAGAGTTTGTGCAAATTATCTACTGCCCATTGCTTTGCCACATTTAGGGGCAGCTGCTGACTGTGATCAGAAACACAGCGAGTAATTAATGGCTCACAAGAAATTTAAGGAAGAGTAAATATGGATTGAGAACAGAATAAGAACTCTTATACCTCAACCAGATCTTACACTCCTGAGGACATAATTTGATTTCTCGTATATCGAACCGGGTTCCTACGAGGAGCTGGAGTTAAGAGTTGAGAGGGTGTATCACATAGCAAAGGGCATTCTCTTAGCCTCCCCACTCTCCAAATGGACCACAAGACCATGAAGGCTTCTGATGGGGAACCTACAGAGGTAAGGGCTACAGGATGGAGGTGTAATCAACAGGGAAAATAATGGTCATTAAGACAATGATGACATTTACCATCAAATCCTTGGTGGTACTTTTCTTTTCTTTAGTCCTGTCTCTTGAGGAGCCTTGGAAAATGAAGTTGCGGTTAAATGTTTTGATGGTGGTCACTGAAGATGCTTCAGTTTTTTCAGCTAAGAGGAAACAAATGGAAACGAGTGTTACCTAGAAGCTGGACTGATTGAGGACCAGCTGGCCAGACTGCCTGGGTTTTTTTTCTAGATTTGGAATCTCATTGCTGTGCACAGGTCTGACTGTAGAATCATTCTATTTTGTGTTTGTTTATATGATGGATCATATAAGTCAAGGCCTTGTTGGCCACTTTCTGGGAAAAGTTAACTCAGAGATAATCTAATACAGTCCATAAATCCTTATTTGCAACTCTGAACTAAATAGGGCTCTAAAATTTACAAATCTTCATAACTCTGGAGCCAAAATTCATCTGATGGCAAAACCTGACCTTAACTGACATGTGGCCATTTAAAGTCCTTGTCTACCCTACTGTGAACATTTTTATGCTTTGCTGTGGAACATTAATGTGTTTGATTATCAGATGCTGCTCCAGACACCATGGGGGGGTGTTATGAAATATATAGTACATGTACCATATTACCTTTTTAAAATTCAAGAAATTAAGAAATCTGAAACACATATGGACCCAAGGTTTTAAATAAGGGATTGTGGACTTTGTATAGAGTTTTATAGAATAAAAAGTAAAATACAAAGTTAGGCACTCAGTAAATTTTTTTTTTTCTAGAACATCTTAAATTTTTAATCCTTTCTTTACAGGTACCTAGACCACTTTTGATTAAGAAAACTGTAGAAAGTTAGTAACTCCCACGAACGGGACACCAGGCGGTGGCACGTGTCAATTCTCCACAGAGTCCTGCTTTGTGGGCTGTCTGACTGCAAGGCTCGCGGTCTCTGCTCACCCTGGCTGGAGTCAGTCGCGGCAGGTTTCAGTCCACATATTTCTTTGTAAACTCTTCTGCGTTCTTACAGAATTTTTTATGGTCCTTACGAGTATTCTCCGGCTAGTATTCTCCAAAGCAGGTGCTCGGGCTGGGGGTCGTTCACCAGTGCAATGAGGGACTGCATGACTTGGTGGGTTTTGGTGGCTGGCTTCCAGTTTTCAGCACTAATTACCGGCAGACAGACCTGCCCCTTTTCATCGATGTTTGGGTGGTAGATCTTTGTTTTAAATGTGATCTTCGGTGGTTTGAATGGGTACTCTGCTGGAAAGTGGATTTTGATTCTGAAGGCCCCCTTATCATATGGAGGGTTGTCAGGAACAATAAGCCCTTGCCAAGTCAATATAGCTTCATCAACCTGGATGTTACGGAAGTTTTTCATCCCACATTTGCAGATTTCTTCAAGCTCCTTCATCAGCCTCCTGCTGGCTGCCATCTTGGATCTCAGTAAATTTCGTTGAATGATAACTGGCAGCACCAATACTCAAAATACTCCTCTGACTTTATTCTCTAATTTGTAAATCTAAATTTCTTTTTTTGGAATCATTACTGCCTGGCTCCTGAATCTGGGGAAATTGTTGAAAATGTCCAGCAGATGAGGGTGACACCACTGGCACTGCTGGATTCCCTGCTAGGTGGGGCACTGTGACAGACGCTTTCGGTGTCCTGCCCACATATCCCTGGCAGTCACGGTTCCAGCACATTCTGGCAGCAGCCCACTGCAAGCACCGTCAGCTCTCTGGTTGAGGGTTTCCCCTGGTCCCACGCACAGGTCAGGTCGGAAGGACCAGGGAGTTAAGGCCTCAGGAGTAACTCTCAGTTGATGATGGGGGAGTTGAAGGCCAAATGCCCCAGCTTCCTACCTTTTGAGCAGGAAACTCTGTGTAGCCAACACAGTCCCCCAGAGGTCCCCAGCAGGACTGAGCCTCAGAGGCCCATAGAAGTCCTCTACTAATTAAAGCACCTTGTATTGGCCTACTTTCCTTCCCTGAATAATTTCTCTCCTCCTCTACCAGAGCTTCCTGGAATCACCTCCCAAATAAACTACTTGCACTCACATCCTTATTCCAGGGTCCACTTCTGGGAGGGGACCCAAATCGTGACTAGATTCTCCACAAGAGCCATTCTGGATGAGCCTCCCTATTTGCTCAGGTCCTTAAACCCAGATCTCTGAGTTCCTCAAAGGAAATGATTCAGGCTTAATTCTTGGGTAGCTTTGTTGATTTTAATGTAAACATACCTTTCAGTGGTGGGGCAGGCAGTTTTCTCCTTTGCTGCCTTGATGTGTCTATGGTTTGTACCTGTAAACAGAACACAGTGATCAGCGCACCCTTAAAAAGCCAAAAGGTATTTTACCTTCTGAGTTTCCCAGGGAGTGAGGGAGTGAAGGGTAAATGCACCTGGTTCCTTTGCTTCTGTTCCCGTTTTCTTGTGAGGCGCCCGCACGGAGCTATGTTTAATCCTGCAATGGTCAGGGCTGAAATCCGGCTCTCGATATCGGAAATCTTAATGCAGCAGAAAGAGAAAAAACAGAAGGGGAGAATCTTTATTAAAAGTATTATGAACCTACTAAAAACAAATCTGCTTCAATATATGCTCATTCACGCATTCATTCAACTTCTACCAAGCACTTCTCTATTTAGTACTGTAGAAAATAAAACATAGGCCTTTCTTTGTAAACTTAAATTTCTAGTGTGCCAGCTCTAGAGCATGTCAGTAACCCTGTGAGTGCGCCCAGGGATAAATGGTACACTTTGGGTACCATAGCCCGGGGCCACCTCAGAGCAGGGACGGCCTGGGAAGGTGGCCAGGGGAGGTGTCCAAAGGACACAATAATGGAATCGAGCTTTAAAGGGCAATAGCTCCTGGTTCTTCCACAACTCCATGGATCCCAAACCACACTGTCAGGTTTTAGAACAGAGGTCCAACAGTCCCTGGTTCAAGTCCATCTCACCATTAAGAGGCCTTGAGAAACTCCTTCCCCTCTCTGGGCATCATTTTCTTATCTATACCATGGGAAGGTTAGAGGAGAGCTCAGATTTCCTACCAACAGCGTCTGAAGGCAGATATAGACAGTAAGAGCCTGCTCTTTGCCAGGAAAGGACCCTGGTCCTCCCCTGTCCCAGGGATAAAGAGGACACAGGCCCTGCTCTTAAAAAAGGGAGTTACTACATGCTAAACACCATGCTAAGCATTTTAAATACATGCACTCATTTATCTCTCAAAATAATACTATGAAGTAAGTACTATTCCCCTGGTTTTACAGATGAAGAAACTGTGACTCAGACGGTTAAGTGGTGTACTCAATATCTTACAGCCAGTCTGGGGCACAGCTTGGAGTTAACCCCAGTGCCCAAGTACTTGTTGCAATGCTACATTCTCAGAAGTCTTGGCAGGGCAAAACATGAGGACACTGAAACTGGCTGGAAAAATCCAGCCCGGTGGAGGGAAGAGGTATGGATCACAGCTGTCCTGTTGAGACAGCACAGCCTGAGCATTGCTGGGGCAACAAACCTGTCACCTGAAGGTGGCCCAATGGCCTGTGTACCTACCCTAGGTTCTCCCTGCCTCCACTATCCCCTCAACTGTTTTGTGCTGCATAAGACAAATCCTAATTCTACTGTCACTTACTGAGGGCTTCTTTGGACAAAGGTGGTATGGTGGATGTAGAGAGAAGGGGGTTGAAGGGTCAGCAAATATAGGAGATGCTCACCCCTACCCCAGGGCTGGCAGTCTTGGTCAGAAAAAGAGAGGAGGGAGGTGAAAGCCAAGTCTGTGGCAGCTGGTGAAAAAACAGACTGAAGTTTGGCCCCAAGAAGGGGCAACTGCGCAGCCCCAAGTCCCAGATGTCTTTCTATTCTGACTCTGTAAGTTTCACATTGAGAGTTGTATTCCTTTGGTTTGTAGACCAATAAATTGCACAAGTCTGAGAAAGGTTACAGGCTAAACTTTTATCAGTCAATTGTGGAATCAGATGCCCACATTCTTTCCTGGGAGCAATTTTGCAAGCAATTTTGCTCAGAGGACCCTGGGAGACAGGTCAAAGGCAAAGCAAATTGCTGACCTCCTGATTTTGTTGTCTATAGAAGTATCAGTGAACCAAGGATCTTGTACTGAGCTTATGTTGCAGAGACCAGTGTTTTTCAAACTTGAGTAACATATGGGCTCCTTTAAAAGGAAAAAATTATCATGGTCCCCTGAGTATATGTCTGCAGACACCAGTTTGAGAATTAGTGGCTTAGTCCATGATCAGATCTGATCCACAAAGTCAGAGGCCAAAGTAAGATCCATGAAAACTATAAACCAGTGACTTCACAAGTTGTGGAAAATATATGGTCCAGTTCTGAAATAGCCAGATCTAAATCCTGCTTGCTCCGCATGCAAATATTGGCCTGAGAAATCTATGCTTCCAACTGCATTCATTCACTGAACCCATTTTTTATCAAGAGCCAAACCTGTTCCAGGTATTGTGCTAGGCACTGGGGTTACTGTAATAAACAATACTGCTATAGTCCTGCTCTCATGGAGCTTTTAGTCTATTTTGGGGGGGTGGCATGGCACTAAATAATTCATCAACAGTGTGATAAAGGCTCAAGAAGGTGGTCTTGGGTGGAAAGGGAACGCACACAGCAAGGAGCCCTCCTATAGGTCAGGGAAATTGTCAAAGAGGAAACTGACGTAAGGTTTTAAAGGGAAGTCCAATATATTAGCAAGACTTGCTATTTGGAATAGAAGATGACTGCACTTTAAAAAGAGGGGATTCATTGGATCCACATAGAAAGGCCATAGCCATGTAAGCATGGTGGAGATGACAGGAACTGACAGACACATGGCCTTGAAAAATGATTCTTGTGGAAGCTGGGCTCCCTCTCCTTTTGCCCAGTGGCTCCCCATCTGGGTGGAGAGGAGAGTTCTCACCTGGAGCTCAGCATGGTGGACCTGGGCTGCCGCTGTGGCCACCTGGTCCTCCAGAGCTGTCAGTTCTGTCTCGTCAGTGCCACTGTGGATGCTGCGGGCAGTGTCCTCCAGCTCATTCAGCTGGCCCTCCAGTCCGTACACAGTGCCTGCCGCCAGGTACACCTGCAGAGAAGGGCACAGTCTTCTTTGAGCTCAGGTCTGTGGACTCGGGACTAGTGGGCCTCTTCAGGGCACCCTGGTAATTCCGGGTAGTGACAGAAAATGGGGCTCAAAATTGGGGGAAAAAGACGAGGATCCCCAATTTCCCAATTTATAAACATTCTTCACACTTACATGGTAGCATGAGGTCTTGCCACCCCTCTCACTGTCAACCACACTCCCCTCCCAACTTCTCTGCAAGGGAAAGCAATTTGTACATTTTGAAAATATAATAAAACAGTACAAAATACATGGCATCTGCTACATAGATTGTGAATTTTATTTGTCTATGCAAACCATAATGTCAAGACAGAAAAAACAGAGGGGAACCTCATGATTTGGTTTTTCCAACAAAAATTTCAATTGGTACTTAGTAATTGAGAAAAATTCAGGAAACATGAAAGAAGTGAAATTAATGTAAAATAATTACAAATTTTGGGTGAATTATCTCTGAGTAATTATCTTCTGCTTGCTTGAAACAGGTTAAGGGAATTAAAATGAATCTGAAATTTGTAGTAGAAAAATACTTTATTTCTTAAAGAAATAAGTAAGATGAAATAAAATAAGAGGCATATCAAATCAGTTTATCTATCAGGACAATTTTGTTGAGTTATTGAAAATTAGAGAGCAAGTCAGGTAAAGGAAAAGAAATATTTTCACTTATGAGTTTATAAGAGGATTCACATAAAAATGAGCAAACAGACAGTAAAATCACTGAAAAGTTCAGACACAGGGATGCTGGCCAGAGTGAATGAAACAAATGCTTCCTCGGTCTAATCAACAATGTGATGAAACAACCAACAACACAAGGAAGGAGACTTATCTAAAAGGAGATTTGTCCTAAAGAGAGGTTTTGAGGTTTAATCAATGTATAGAAAGTTCTAAAGACATAATTGCAGCAATTCAGAGTTGATTTGAATGAAACACATGGCCAGGCCTTTCACAGTTCCTCTAACTTGAGTTAAAAATGGAACAGAGTTGGAATGAGAGAATCGAAGATGAGCCAAGGGCTTACGCACACGTTATGCACATCTTTTTGCACTGGGTGATGGCTGAGTGTTGATGAGGAGGGGAAAGTGCCCTGAGCTGCTCTGACTCTGTCACTGTCTTGGCATGATTCACGGATCTGTGTTAAAACTGATGAGTTTACAGAACATTTCCAAGTGGAGTAAAGGCAGCAGCAGGAAGCTATACAGTTTGATGAAAACAAATTTGACTGTGCATCACCAGGCACAATTAGCTGAGCTGCAGGAGGTTCCAGCAGTGACTGACACAGTGGACACCGCGTTAAATGCCTCCTTGACCATATAGGGGGCCAAAAATCAAACGTTGGCTGGAAATTGCCATTTTTCAGATTGCCTTTTGTTTTACTTTTTTTTTTTTTAACAGATGCATTTATCATTTAAAGAAATACTGTTTCTAAAAGATCTTCACAATTTTACTGTATCCTTTGTCTTCAAAATGAGAAACAACTTTTTAATGTTTGTCATATGAGATAAATGATGAATATTGCAAAGCTATTTGAGTAGATAAATTATTCAAATAAATTAGGTCTAAAAAGTTTGCAGTTGAAAAATTTTCCTTCAGAGGGGAAGAAAATTGGGGAGTGGGGGGAGAGGAGAGAAAGAGAGAGAGAGATAGAGAGACAGAGAGGGAGGGAGGGAGAGACGAAGAGAGGAAGAGAGAAGAAGACAACAATTTGGAGTTTGGTTACTTTGCTTTTCCCTGTCCACACCAAAAAAAGGTAAAATTATTTTCATAAGATAATTTAAAATATAAACTTACAGTTTTATACCATGAAACAAAATTGGAATTACTATTTGTAAATGAAAAGTTGAAGTGTGGAAATAGTTAAACATAATGTAACTTTGGTCTTGGAACCTGATTTTACCAGAAACATGCAAAGTTCAATGTCATCACACTCTATGGCTGTATGATCCTACTAACATCTTGCTATTTACAACTTCAACATGGTCATCTGCTAATTCCTTGTTTTTTTTCTGCCAAGACAAGACAATATGAAACAACTCCAAGCCCTCAGCAAGGCCAGAATATTCATCTTTTACTTTTTGTTCCCCAACACCCTATTTTCCTGGTGCCAGAGGGAAAGGGAGATTCAGTGGTTTGGCACTAGAACCTGCTGAATAGGAAATTATGGCCAAACTGATCGTGACTAAAGGACTGCAAGTGGATGGGTAGGTGGAGGATGATGGTGACAACGGTGGTGATGCTAACACTTATTTATGGTTCCAGGCATTGAGCCAAGGGTTTTATGTGGCTCATCTCATTTAATGCTCACGGAAACCCTTCAGGAGGTATCATTATAATCACTGTGGTAAAGATGAGGACCTTCTGACACAAGGGGGTTCCCTCAGCTGGGAAACGGTGGAGCCTGGATTTGAGCTCGGGACGGTGATGCCAGATCCCACACTTTTATCTGCTCTGCCCTCTGATGCTGTGATACTTAATCTCAGTTGGACTGTTATGATATTTTACATATCAAACTTTAGCTTATAGTTACAAGAGTTCTTGTGGTCATAGATGGTCATGGCATTGGCTCTGTTGCTGGGTGGAAATAGCAAACGTTAATATGCTATTTAATGAAAATGTTATTCCAGCCTTAAAAGATAACTCATTTGAAAATATTAACCTGGAATTGCTTGCTTCGTGAGTCCACTCTTGGAAGGACTCATGGTTACCATGTCTGAATAATCTGTCTTCTCCAAACACTAGTCCGCAGCAACTGGCCTCTATTTCAACAAACCTTTCTCAAAGAGGTTTGAGGGATGAGAATAGGTGTTTCGTTAAATAAATACTTTGTGATCATACACACTAAGATAAATAGTATTAAGCACATTACTGTGGGACTACTCAGAGCCTTTAATGTGCTAATATGTATCTCAATTTTCCTAGAGAGCATATGCAGATTTTCCAAATTTATTTGACTTTAGAGTGTCTCGTTGGACTTGGGTTCCATGAAATGTGCTTTAGGGAACTAAGGTTAGACAATAACTGATAGTATTTCTTTTCTTTCTCTCTGAGGGCAGAGAGGCCACCTAAATAACCATGACCATATCCACAAGTTCTACTGTCACTTCTCTCTTGTGCTGTGGGGTTGTAGAAGAGCCTGGAGAAGGAGGACAAATATCTTCTGCCAGGTCCTGAAGTTGGTGGCAGAGTGGGGCTCCCTGTGGGCCGATCCACGGTGTCTGCTGCTGCAAGTGTATATCATTTGGGCAAAGCCTTTGATGTTGCTGAGGATTATGGAGCAGGGCTAAAAGGAAGTTGGGACTGTCCCTCCACTGTCTCTGGGGAGTGGGGATTAGGGAGTGCAGCATGCTTTCTCTGTCAATTAGCAAAGATGAGAATGAGGGGGTCCCTCAGATGGGGCTGGGGAGAGAGAAGGAGCCAACCTGTCCCTCCCACTCACAACCCTGCATAACTCCACACAGTGGCCTCCCTACTACTCATGCCTCAGGTCTGAGAGGGGGGATGCTAGTTATTCTTTGTCCATACCCAGATCCATTTTCCACCCCTCTGTCCTGTTCTGTTCCATGTGCGGCCACCTGTAGGAACTTCAACACCAGGGCTCCCTGGCTGGCTGGGCTAGAGACACCTGCAGCAGGAGAAAGGCAGGAGAAGAAGAAAGCTAGACTATTTCTTCTCTTGCTTTCCTCCTGCCAGGGCATCAGGGTTCCAGTTGGCCATGATTACAGGTCCTGCTGACTGGCCCTCATCCAGACTCCAGCCTCCTCAGGGGCATCCTTTCTTTAGGGGAGACACGAGCTGATTTCATGCTGCTAATACCAGGCTATGGGTGAGAAGTGCCAAAGCTGAGAGACAAAGGGGATTCTAAAATTCTAGTGCCATCTCCTCTCCTTTGCTGTGGGGAGTGGACAGCCTTGAAAAGGAGGACAATCCCCTAATTAAGTAGATTAACAGGGCAGTTTATGAAGATAAGAGATTCAACATATGAATATGACATTTATCTTTATCTTACAAAGCTCTGCAACCTTCAGAAGTATTTTTAAAAGGGAACATTCTCAATCAATTGTTCTCCTTTATCTCATTGTCTTGGTCTATGCTATGGTAGCCAGTGTTTCCGAAGGCAAGAATAAGTTTTGCTGAGAGGCAGCTGAGGAATGAGGGAGAGCTCTTTATAGCACAGACCAAAAGAAGCCACAATTTAATTAAATCCACTGCATCCAGAGACCAGTTTAGAACCAACCCGGCCCTTCTCCCGCTGCCCCTCTGAATTCCATCCTGGAAAGGGCAGAATCGAGCAAGGTGCCCTTGGCTCTGTGATCTGGGAAATTAAAGAGATGAAGAAAAGAGCCTTCTCTTTTCTGGCTCAAAAACCTACAGAATTCAAAGCCCCAGGAATATTTACCGAGCTCCTTCTGAGATGAAATTGAAAAGCTGGGGGTAGGGGAAGCCAGGAGGAGGGAAGGAAGGGAAGGCAGTTAACTCTCTGGGAGCAGGAGAGGCAGCGGAGAGGGTGCCGGGCAGGGGGGGAGTCAACTGCAACATCTGGCCTCTCCAGCCATGTGTCCCTGCTGGGGTTTCTGACATCTTGAATGAGTGGGTAAGTGGATGTGTTTAGAACTGAAACTGTTAATGAACCCAAGAAAAGAAACATAATGTGCAAACAAAAGGATTTCATAAAACAAAAACTCTGAACAAGGTCATTGCATTTTTCAACATTCTCCTTGGAGAATGTTTTGTTTTGTTTTGTTGGGTGTGCCATGAGAACTGACCATTGCCATTTAAATCTGGATATATTCATACGGGAGCCTAGCTGTAAGTTTTTTGATGGCACACGTTGTAAAAAATACATTCCTTTCCTGGTGAACCATATCTTTACTTTAATGTTTCCAATTTTGTGTGCCCAAGATTAGGGCTGTCTAAGGACCACCAACCCTGAAAGAATTGTATTATAGACACATTTAGAGAACAGAGATCCTGAACATCAGAGGTAAAGCATTTCTGTGTGTGTGTGTGTGTCCTATTGTCTCATGTGATGAGATACAATGTCATCAGCTTCTTTGCATATGTTCGTCCTAGACAGGGTATGTCCACACCCTCTTACGTTTTCCTCCAGGGAAGTCAGCTGCTCATCCAGTCTCATTTGGTCCGTCCCAAGAGGAAACGTCCCCTTCTCTCTGTCAGGAGGGACTGATGAGAACTCCAAGGGTCCTGTAGTCTCTGCTATCAATTCCTCTGTGGCATTGATGACTTTCAGGACTTTTGTGGAGATGTTGCAGAGAGAAACAGCAGAAAACTTCTGTTTGGTCCAATAACAGAAGGGGACAAAAGACAAGAACAACACATTAACGATGACATGGAAATTTCCTCGTTATCATGGTACTTGCCTTTATGGACTGAGTCCATCACAATACACATGTGTGCCACTATGCTGAAGAAATGAGAAGATAAAAACTCTACTCAGTCTCTAAGCCAACACTGCAAATAAACTCACTACCCTTCCCCCTACATGGGACATGGCTTCCAGGAGTGTAAGTCTCCCTGGCAAGGTGGGACATGACGCCCAGGGATGAGACTGGTCCTGGCATTGTGGGATTGAGAAAGCCTTCTTGACCAAAAGGGGAAAAAGAAATAAACAAAATAAAGTTTCAGTGGTTAAGAGATTTCAGATAGAGTTAAGAGGTCATTCTGGAGGTTACTCTTATGCAAGCTTCAGCCAGATATTGCAGATTGCCAGAGTATGCCAAGCCCCAACCAACAGTATTCCTGAACACCCTAAAGAATACTCTGGGCTCTAAGACTCTATAAATGTATTACTTAATAAGTGTAATTTTTTCAGAAACTTAAGGCCTCCAGATTGTTCTTCTGCCAGATAAGCCCTGAAACCCAGAGGTACCAGTCTCTCTAAGAACATCAACCAATTTCATTCCTCTACCCCATAAGGTCGACACCCACTTCCAGCACAAAGAAGCTAAAATGGTCATTGCCCAGATATCACTGAAGATTGAGAGAATGATCAAATGAGAGGGAGGAGGTATAAATACGAAATTAGGTTTTAACAAATGATTATGACTACCTACTCCTTATACAGATATTTCATTTTAGTTTCTAGTGTATCAGAATAGCCAGAAGGAAACATCTGAAATTGTTAAACTGTAATCCAGTAGCCTTGATCTTTGATAATGACTGTATAACTATATACCTTTTATCATGTAACCATGTGATTGCAAAAACCATGCAACTAACACTCTATATCCAGTGTACGGGTAGATGAGTAATAAAATAAAGACATGCATAAAAAAATAATAGGTTGGGAATATGGGGAAAATTACCCTTATGTAAATTATGGGCAATAGTTATAGTACTACTTTAATAAATCTTTCCTCAATTGTAACAAATGTAACTACTGTTAAAAAATAGAATTAAAAAAACATGCTATCATCAATTGTGACAAATTTTCCATGCCAATGCAGGTATTGGTGGTGGGGTGGTGTATAGGAATCCTTTATTTTATGTATGATTGTTCTGTAAACTCACAACTTCTCTAATAAAAAAATTAAAAAACAAAACAAAACAAAACTCTACTCAGGAGAAGGGAACTTGGATGAGGCCTGACTGGACCTGACCTAAATTCCAAGACTCACAATGAATAATTTCAGATTCTTGTGGGGGGCAGAGGGAGGGATGGGGGAGCACTGAAGTGGAAGCTATTACATCTTCTGCCCACCACTGACAGTTTTATATCTATCACCTTATTTACCAGATAATATTGTATTTCCCCAACATATCTTCAGTCAAACTGTCCATGCTATATGGCCCAGTGGATAGCTTTCTGGACTGGGAGTTAGGAGATCTGGACTCTAACTTCATCTAGTCGTGGGGTTGTGGTCTAGTTACTTCCCATTTCGGGAACTCTAATTTATCACCCGTGCAATGAAGTGTATGGAAAGAGTTTCTTTGTAGTCTTTTGGCAGACACTGTGTGTTAGCTCACACAAACCTTTTCTCAAGTCCCTTCTCCCTTGTTTCCTCTACCATAGGGGTTGAACAGATAAATACTCCATTTCCCAGCCTCCCTTGCAGCTAGGGGTAGCCATGTCACACACTTCTGACCAGTGAGCCTGAAGGGGAAAAATACTGTGGGGATTTCTACAAAAGTTTTGTTTTGTAAATCAGGGAAACTGGTATAGCTGATGCCACTCCTCCCCCACTTCCTTCTGACTTGAATATACATGTGCAACTGTGAGCCAACAAGAGTAAGGATGAATGCCAAGACACGGAGTAAGGTGGAACAGAAAGATTGAAAGAGTCTGGGTCCCAGCAGCACTGGATCAGCAGAACCTCTGTGAGTCACTGTCTGCCTCTGAACAACCTGTTACATGAGAAAAATAAATCCCTATTTATTGAAGCCATTGTTGGTCAGATTTTCTGTTACTTGTGGCCCAAATATTAATGATGGCCATGGCTTGATTTTGCAAGTTTGTTCTTCCGAGGGGATTCTACTGCAGTTTTTGTCTTACTAGAGGAGGTTTTTCGATAGCATCCCACCTCACTGGAGAATTAGAAGGGAAGAGGGGATTAAAGGATGAGTTAGTGGCTGAGTTCATAGTCGAGAAGCTGGCTCCAGGCTTCTACGCTGTGAGGCACATGTGGTCTCTTACCTGTCAACCCATCCTAGAGTTGGGACACGTGCTCACAGGGCTCCTTCCTAGCCTGTCTGGTCCACAACAGGGGTGGGATAGAAAAACAGTCATGTTCCTTTGTGCTTCAAGGGTCTTTGCTGCATACCAAAAGAATTTTGTTTCAAGTGTCAGGGGACTTGGACAGAGGGAAAGTGGCACAGATTCCTCAGAATGGGAAGGCTCTTCCTCTGTTATCCAGGACCCTGTAAGTTGGCATGGCAGATTTGGGGCATGAATTGGACTCCAAATTACTCTGGCATGAACTAGCTGCCACTGTTTGCTTAAATCCATTTTAGAAAAGGCAATTTTGTATATATGCAAGCATATTTTTCACCCTTCTAGTATCAATAAAGCATGTATTTGGCCCTTATTTGCTATAAGTGGTGCCTTTGCATGTCTTTTGGAAAGAAACAAATGTGACTAAGGGTTTCAGAAAAAAGAAAGTTAGACCAGAAAGTGTGAAACATTACACTAATCTCCTGTCAGTCCAGGGTCATTAATGGGCCAAGGTCATTAAAGAGAACGGCTTAAGAGGTGCTGAAACACAAACAGTTATCTCATTCTGACTCCAGCTGAGCATGTTTAATAATGGAATAAGTTGTGCACCACTGTCGCTTGGAAGTCATTGTTCTACTCCATCCCTAAACACCTTGTTTATTCAATCACAGGAGTTGCAAGTTGGAAGCCAAATACTGTCTGCAGGCATGCTTTTTTGACCACAGTGCCTTCTGTGAGATATGCACTTCCCAGACCCTGCCTTTTATTCAACATATTATATTGAGGCCCTATGGTGGGCCAGGTGGGGATTGGTGTTGGGATAAAGCAGTAGACAAGATGAATGAAATCCCTGCCCTCCAGGCCCGCCTTTGGCCCTGCTGGAGCCACTTGACATGCTGACAACCTTTCCTGGCCCATGAAGGCATTTGCATTTACCAGTAAGTCAGTGAGGAGTCCAGAAGCTGGCCTGAGGGGAGCATCACAGTGTCACCTGGAAGGTCTGTGGTGGAAGACCTGGAACCCCTTCAGGAGGGAAACTAGCTTCTAGCTGGGGGAAGTGACTGAGAGAAAAATTAAATGAAAACTGGACAAAATCTCTGGTTGGCTGGTGTCCCAGTTTTGCTCTCCACTGGGAAGTACAATCTGGAATTCACAAGCAATGTCCCACCAGTAGGGAATCAAGTGTTTCTTGTCTGTTATACAGGAGTGGCTGTTTGCTTGGACGTGTGGGTGGGAATGGACACTGCATGTGTTGGAAGTTAAGATAACTGGGATTTAATTATCTGTATGACACTGAATAGGGCACTCAACCTCCTGATTCATTACTTTACTCACTGGCCCCCAAAAAGAGAGATTAGATGATTTGTTACAGGGCTAGCACTGACTTGTTGTGTAAATGTCTCATTCCCTGCCCAGGCTAGATTTATAAGTAGACAGAACTGTCTACAACTATGTTAAATAAAACTATATTTAGAACTGGATAGGGTTTTGTTCAGATTAAAAGCCGGTGTGGATTCACAGGTGGCTGGCAGGGAGCCCTGCGTGTAGGAGAAATGAAAAGCTATAGAATCCTTTCTGCTTCTATTGTTGACAGCTCCAGAGAGAAGAGCCGAACGTCACAAAGTGTGATTTGAGAGCCCAGGGAGCACTCCATCAGAGTAGCTGACATTCCTTCTGATATTAATTATAAGATGTACCAAATGTGACATTTTCGTGGTAGCAAATAACACAATGGTGAAAGTGTGGAGAAAATCAACTGACAGAATAGGAGGCAAATGCAGAATAAGAAGGTTGGCCTCAAATATACAGATGATGGAATGAAAATGGACAGTGAATCCATGCAACAAGTTGTGATGGTTAAGTTCACATGTCAACTTGGTTAGGTTATGGTGTTCAGTTGTTTGGTCAAAGTAAGCACTGTCCTGACTGATTCTGTGAGGGTGTGTTATGTACGGAAATTATTAGTCAGTTGATTGCATCTATGGCTGATTATGTCTACAACAACAAAGGAGACTGCCTTCAGCAATGAGAGAAGTCTCATTCAATCATTTGAAGACCTTAAAGGAAGAACTGATGATTTCAGCAGTCAGAAAAAAGAATTTCTATCTTTATATCAGTCAGCCAGCTTCTCCTGGGGAATTCATTGAAACTCTCACTGGAGTTCCCAACTTGTGACCTGCCTTATGGAATCTGAACTTGCCCATTTCCACAGCTGCATGAGCCAATTCCTATAATAAATCTCTTAACATTTACATATCCTGTCGGTTCTGTTTCTCCACTGAACCCTGAATAATACACAAGTCAACCTTCTAGTGATCAAAGGAATACAAATTAAATAACAATTTATTAAGTGCTGGATACATGCATGACTTCCTTTAAAAATGCCAAGTGTGTGTCAATATTTTGTTGAGCAGGTCGACACATACTTTGAGTTGTTGGTCCACCATGGGATGTGTTTGTTCCGATACACCCACACTCTCCCATCCAGTTTTCTGATGACCGATGGTCACCTTTGACAGCCTAAGGGTCCACTTTTAGAGGTTAGCCTGTGTCACAACCCCAAGTGGAACATCAAATCCATAATGCCAACAACACAACCACCAGGGCCAAAACAGATGGTCTATGATTCAGGGTACAGAATGTGATAGGAATCATTCCACTGTTGAAAGCCTACAATAGAACCACATACCACACAAAGACAGAAAGCTCAGATGCTCTGACTCCTTTCAGTCAAAGGCAGAGTTTGGTCAATCACTCATTAATGAGGTAATGAAACAAGCTTCAATCTTAAGACTCATACTTGCTGCTTGACTCATAACTGGTAATAGGACCAATGCCGATCTTACTGTTCTAAGGTTGAGGCCCAGCCACCATGGCCATTTCAACCGACTCAAGAAAGGAAACAATTACATCAAGAACCGTGTCTTAAATCCCAGCTGTATCATTTATTTTCTTTCTAGGGACTGTAGGGCAAGGCTTATTTTCTTTTTGTCTCACTATCCGTAAACTTTAGCCTTAGCAAGCTTTCTATTCTGTTCCTTGCACTTTCTCTTCGTATACAACATGTTCCTACAAACAGAAATTCTTACTTAATTTACCACTCCTTATAAACTGTTTCCCAAAGACATGTGGAATGCAAGGTGTCACCAGAGGAGAAGAGTTTCTGAGCCTATGGAATTCTAAAATCCTAATGTTTCCAATCCTAAATACTAGATATACCTGCTTATCAGCAATCCTTGCAAACTCCCCTGAGATTTTTGCAGCATCATCATTTACTTCAAAGCTTTATGTTGGACAAAGAAATGCAAACTTATTTTGAGCTAGAATCAATGGAAATGCTCCTTACCAGAATACTTCAAGCTTGTGAACATGTGAGCAGTTTGAGCATGTTCCAAATAGACACTTGAAAGAGACGACTTTGGAATCAAAGATGGCTGATTCCAGTTCCAACTCTACCCTTGCACTTCGTGTGTCTGTCCATCTCAGCTGGCCCAAAACTGAGATTCTGTTTCTGGTTGTGTATAATGAAGAGGGGCTCTGCCAGAGGTTCTAGATATCTGTTTATGTGATTTGATGTAAGGTGGGAAAGGAAGCTTTGAGGATTAAGTGATTAGTACAGCTATCTATGGCAGAAGAAGGAGACAAGGAATTTTCTAGCTCAACCATGGTGACTGTTCTAGTACCCATAACAGGAGCAAAAAAGCAAACAGGTAGAAGCAGAAGGGGCATCGACACTAGGGCATTTGTGAGATACCGAAGCAAGCAGTATGCTTTGGGGTCTGTGGGGGAAATCTGTGAAATGGGGAGTGGTAGTCGTGAGGGGTTGCCATTTCAGCAGGGTCTTTGCAAACGGTCCCCTTGCCCATTAGTTACAGTAGGCATAGTGACTAGGGCCCACCATACATTTAGGGGCCCATGGAAATGTTTTCGTTTCTTTCGAAACCAGAAGGAAAAAAATGAATATAATGTTGACATATTCATCTTTATACCAACACAGTTGTAAAATACGATTTTTAATGTTTTTTATGAAAGAAGGAGCCAATGATGGCAAAAGTGCCTGAGCCCATGCAAATCATAAAGCATCCCTGGGTTTGTTGATCTGGAAGCCTGGTTCTTACATTGGATCTGGGCAGCAGTGGTCTGGGGTGGTCCAGCATTTGGGTGCTGTGATGGCCCCAGACATCAATGAGGGCTCTGAGTGGGCCGCTATAAGAGGACCATTCATGAGCATGTAGGAGTGTTTGGGTCCTGGGCATTCAGTCACCCACCAAAACCCTCCCTCTTAACCTGCAGGCTATTTCCTGGCTCTAGGTGGGCCAGGTGGCTTAGATACCTCTCATTATGTTCAGGGCTCTTCAAACATCTTTCCTTGCCTACTTGGTATTTTAAAGAACGCTTTTTACTGACTTTACCAAAAAAAAAAAAAAAAAAAAAAAAGTTCAACTTTGCTGTTCTTTGTTTCCCAGTTTTAATGAGAGTAACAAGAGACAAAGAAACATGCCTTTCCCCTTTACTGGGAGCAGACTGAACCATGCATCCTGAAACACAACAAAAACAAGATACTCATTACCTAGTTCAGAAACAGAACAAACTAGGCCAGGCCCTCAAACATCATCGACCGTTTCTCATCATTACTAATCTGATTCAAGCCTTTGGGAAGTGTCTGCTCTATGCCAGGACCCTGCGGGGGACACTGAGATGAGTAAGCCAGGTAGGTTCCTGTCCTCAGAGAGCTACCACCTAGAGAGAAGGGCAGGAAGGCCAGTAGCAGGTAGCAGAAGACAAGCCCTACCCTGCAGAGGGGACAATCAGGTTCCACTAAGCACGTGACTTTGGGATTAGTAACTCCTTGTTAGGGACTGAATCATGTACCCCACAAAGACATGTTCAAGTCTTAATCTGCAATCTTGCATGTGTGAATCCATTTGTAAATAGGGCCTCTGAAGATGTTATTATTAGTTAAGATGTGAATTTCTGAATAGAATCTCTCAAAGATCCTGTGTAGATAAGGCCAAATTGAATCAGGGTGGGCCTTAATCTATATTACTGGAGGCCTTATATAGAGAGAGGAAATTTGGATGCAGTCAGTCAGAGAAAGCCAAAGGAGAAGACCAAAGGAAATCATCCTGTGATGGAGGCAGACATGAATGCCGAGGAACCCCAAGGGTTGTGGCAAACCAGCACCAGAACACTAGAGACTCTGAGGGACAGTGTAGCCTGTTGAGACCTTGATTTTGGACTTCTAGTCCTCCAAAACCATGAGACTGTAACTTCCTGTTGCTTAGCCAACCCATGTGTGGCAAACAAAGACAGTCTCAAAGCATGAGGATGTTGGGAACACAGAAGATGCAAAAAGTGTAATTCAGGCTGAAGGATGCAAGGAGACTGGTGTTGGAGATGTGAAGCCATGGAGTGTATAATTAATGGTACTGCAGCCAGGGGCGTGAAGTGGGAGACAAATGGGAAAAGGGAGGTAGGGGTTGGGTCTTCTAGCACCCTAAAAGTCAAGCCAGGAGTCTGGGTTCTATACAACTGCTAATAAGGTGCCACTGCAAGTTCTTGTTGCTCCTATCAACAGTTGTCATTAACTGAGCACTTACTATGTGCCAGACTCAGGGATAAACACTTTATTTGCACTGCCTCATTTAACCCTCAACCACTCTATGATGCAGGCACTATGATCACTCCACTTCACAGATGAGGAAATGGGGCTTAGAGAAGTGGCACGATTTGACCTGATGGAGTGGGGATTTGCATCCAGGCCTGCCTGATTTTAAAGCCCAGGCTCTTAACAGGCCAGCATGAGCAGAACTGTGCTTTAGAAAGCTAATTCTGGCTGCCAGAGGAGGAACAGATTTAGAGCTGGGAAAATCAGAGGCATAGAGAAAGTGTAGGAAACGATGACTGCAGCTCAAAATAAAGGTCATAAAGGCCTGAGGTGGAGCAGCTGCAGTGGGGATAAAAGTGCAGGGTACAATATTCTGGAAAGAGAACTGAGGGAATGCTGTGGCTGTTGAGGGAAGAAGGGGGAGAAGGCAAGGTATTGCTGTGCTTTCCAGCTGGCTGATCTGAAAGGTACTGATACCACTGAAGGAGATTTAAACTCCAGGAGGGAAAGAAGGGCTCATTTGGAAAAAGATAGTATTTCAAAGCTGCTTCTCCCACAACCCAAGAGACTGAGTGAATGCAAGATGCCCAAATGGAATAATCTCCAAGTTATTTGATTAGATTTGATTTTAAATTCATTATTTTCAAAGTCAAGTTTCTTGGGCAGGGGATGGGGGGAGAATACAGTCTTTATAGTTGGCTTTAGTAAAAATGAGAAATTGGTGAAATGTGGGGCCTTCAGCCTCCTTTCAGCCCTGTGATAACTGAGTGCACCTTAGGGTGCTAATACAGGACAGTGGGCATCCCAAGTAACAGAGGTAACTTTATTAGGGGCTTTCTAAAGCCATGTTCCCACAAGGGAGTGGCTCTCATGCAAGAATTACAGGAAGTGTGGAAAGGCCTTTCAGCAGTTCAAGCTGCATGAAATAAATATGGGTGACCTTCTCCCCATGCCCAGTGTTGTTCCTGAGAGACTCTTCCAGGGGGAAAGAGAAGGAGAAAGAAGAAGGTGAATTCATAGTTAATGTGGGTTCATCTGAGTCAGGTATGATTCTAGCTTTCTCATTATTTCACTTAACACTCACGACAACTCTACATAGCTGCTATTTTAATTCAGTCTTCAGAGAGGAAGCAACTGTGGCTCAGTAAAAAAGATGCAGAGCTGGGAGTCGAGCCCACAGACTTTGGTACTGGGTTGAATAATGTCCCCCCAAAATCCACGTCTACCCGGAACCACAGAATGTGACCTTGTTTGGAAACAGGGTCTTTGCAGATGTAATTAGTTAAGTTAAGATGAGGTTACACTGGGTTAGGGTAGGCCCCACCTCAATGCTGGTGTCCTTATAAGAAGAAAAGACAGATACAGAGACACACAGGGAGAATGCCATGTGACAACAGAGGCACATATTGGAGTGAAGCATCTACAAGCTAAGGAATTCCAAGGACTGCTGGCCACCTCCACAGGGAACCTACGTCATGCTGCAGCCTCCACCAACCTGCCACTGACCAGGAAAAGCTCATCTATTTGGCACACCATAGACTAAGTCACAATCACAGAGCTGTGAGAACTACTGAGTGATGAGCTCCCATCTGAGACTCACAAAGCCTACCTAGGTTGAGCAGCCAAGGCAAATCAGAGCCAAAAGGATTGCACTCTATCTGCTTCAAGTGTAAACCAGACTTCAAAGTCCGCTCTTTAGTTTTCTGTCCTCATATTACAAATGCTGTCTTGGCTTCATGAAATGCTTTCCATCAAACTCCTAGAACAAACAAGAAAATTCATCCAAATGCCCTGATTTTATGTATTCCTCCTTTTCAAAGGTAAGAAAAGAAACTCCATATGTCCTCCTAAATAGCTGACAGAGATCTGCTCGAAAAATTCAATGCAGACATGATTCAGTTCTCATGAAACATAAGGCACTCTGGCAATGCCTCTAAAACCTGTCAAAGTATATTCTTCACGAACAGACTCATGCCCATGAGGAGTGAATCAATGAAAGAGGGTGACATAGAACTGTGGAAAGAAATTGGAGCATGGACTTAATAAATTAGTATATGTAATAAACGGAATCAATTAAACATAACAGAAGTTAGAGGAGAACTGACCTCTAGGAAGGTTTTGGGTTCTTAAATCATCCAGATCTTGATGGCCAAGGCCATTTATGAAAGAAAATTTTATTTTATTTTTGAAATGGTGATTAAAGAAATGAATTTAAAAAAATGTTACCGTCTGCAGTTGTTTCAGAATTAAACCAAATGATCTGTATATGCTTCCTTAAGGTCATTTTCATACCCCTCCTTGGTAGAGTCCACTGCTGTTTGGTGCATGCCACCAGCCCGAGGGTGACAGAGGAGGGGACTCCTGGGGGCCACTACCTTTGACCAAAGTCTGCCCTGGTAGGTGTAGAGCAGGCAGGAGTTCCTTTCCTGGCAAAGGAGGTGATCATGCTTTTTTATACTGGCTGCTCCTCAGAATAAACTTCCTGCTATCAATTGGAAACACTTTCCCACTGCTGGCCAGTACACTTTAGGGCATGTGCTTGACCCTGAAGAAGCCCAGTGAGATATGAAATCACTGACCAAGTTCCCTCGGGAAGGAGGTGGTACATGGCAACCAGGGCGATCTTGATATATGTGAAGTCCTCCTTGTTAACTTTTCTGCTTAAACTTTCCCATTTCACCCAGAGCACAAACCAAAACTTCCTTCAAGGCTCACAAGTTCCTGCCAGCTCTGGCCCCTAGTCCTCACCCCACCCACCCCTCTCCCCATCAGCCATGTTGCTGCAGCTACCCTGGCTCTTGATCTCGTCCTTGAACTTCCCAAAGTCATTTCTACCTTAGAGCCTTGCACGGGAAAGGCCTTCCTTTAGATCTCTGCCTGACTTTTCCCTTCTTGTCCTTTAGGTCTCAGCCCAGAAGACACTTGGTTGGAGAGGTCCCAAACATGCAGGACTCCCTGTCTCACTTAAATCTTAAAGCCAAGTGTTTATTATTTTTCAGATGTATGTGCATGTTATTTTGATGAACGAAATACACATTTATACAGAAGCTTTCCCAAATTCATAACTCTTTGTCATAGTTTTTTTAATTAATAGAAAAATATTATGGTGTCCATGATGTTTTTGATATTCAAATGAATTATTAGGAAAAAAAACATTCTAGGGTTTCACTGTGGTAAAATGGATATTCTGAGATGGATATTCTTCATGTTACAGAATTATCTTTCTTTTCCTTGTCCACTGAGCGTTTTTTTCCTTTCTATTTTTTAAAATGGAATATGTGTTGAATGTTTCCAAGGGCCATTCTGGCAATGGCTGAGATTATCATGTGCTTTTAAAAAACAGTACTGACTAAATGATTTATTATAACAGTGGAGTTTCCCGTTATTAACTTCGTTTTGAATTCTCAGAATAAAACCTATTAGTTATGGCATGTGATTCTCTTAATATTGCAAAATTCAGGTTGCAAGTACTTTATTTAGGATTTTGGCATATAGTTCCTTCCTCCCTCCTTCTTCTCCTTCCTCCATGTGTTTTTATATTCTCTCTATCCAGAAATGTTCTCCAAGGGCTCAATCCTGTTTAATGTGCCGTGCTTCAGCCCCAGTATCTTCCTGCCCTCTCTCTCCTGGCATTTTCCATGATCCTGTCTCCCCCTCTTGAGGGCTTCTGTGGGGCCTCCTTTTCTAGGCCCTTCTACTCACAACCTTCCAGAGCACTCTGCCTTTTTCTCACTAAACCACATCTGTCCTGTGTCCCATCCTACTGCTGTGACTGAGACAACATCTGTTTTCCCTTAATAATGGTCTCTCAGATAATACCTGCATTTTAACAGAGCCCTTAGGGAATCTTTGCATTGGAATTCTGGGTGGTCTCTTTCGAACCCTCAGCTCAGCTTTTGTCTAGAGAGGAAGATGTTCGGCTGAAGCCCCAGTGATCCAGGAGAGGACATGGAACTCTTATTTTCTCATCCAGGCAGGTCCTTCCCTAACACACACACACACACACACACACACACACACAGGACATGAGCTGTAGGAACGAGTAATGACAATGACAACATGAGTGAAATGAAGCCTCACCTGTTCAAGCACTGTGGATAAGAGCTGTAGCTCTAAGTGGACAGCTAAAGCTTCTCTTTTTTCCTAGGCCAGCAGTTAAACAGAAAGTTAGAAAAGAAGTGTTAATTCCTAAAGAGGCATAAGACCTACTGAGATCAGTGTAGCTTTAAAGATACACATTGGTATCTAACACTATAATTGCTGAAGCACCAAGTGAAGATGCAGACACTTTTCTGGAATAAAATGCTACCGGGGATGAAGCATATTGTATCCTCCTGTGAATGGTGAGGGATTTTAGGGGGGTGAGACACACATGAACTCTCTTTTATGTTCACACCATGATACCAACAAAAAATGTTTCACAAGCACATTAAACTTGAAAAACACAACTTAATATATCTGTCTCCTAGACCACTGATTGGAACTGTGCTTCCATGTAGCTTGACTCTTGTAAACAGGTAGTGGCCATTAGAAGATACAAAAGTTGCTTTCTTGTTTGGATACAAAGGCATTTATTATCCTGGGTAATTCTATGAAACTTTAAATAGTCACTGTCTGTGACTCCTTTGTGAAAATAAAGCCCAATGACTCAGTTACTTGTGATAATTGGTAAACAAAAAACCATTTAATAAAAATGCTTTCAGGGCACTGGACTTTCTAACTTGGCTATAATCCAGGAATTTATTAACTTGAGTCTTCAACAAATACTCATGTTCCAAAAGTGTGACATGGAGGAATCTTTCACACTAGAAACAATGTTATAAATGATACTTAGGAAACAACAACCTATTTAATCCATTACATATCTAGAATCACAGAATTTCGGAGCCAGAAGAGACCTTGGGGAGCATTGCTCCAGACCTGGAAAAATTGGGAGGATTTCTTAGAGATGCAGCCCCTGAATGTAGTCTCCAGACTCCAGGCTACAAGTTCTTTCAGGAGTGCAGCACCTGCATCCCCACAGGCAAAGTGGTTCTTGGAACTATGTGGACCAAGACTTTCTTCCAGAACCACTGGTATGGCCACCAGGTGGTCAAAAAGCAAGTGCTCATTTCTGGGCTCTGACGGCCAAACAGCTTGGAGAGCTGAGGTTTGATGGAAACCACACAGTAACTTAAAGAAAAACCATGACCCTTTGGAAAACCAGCTCACAAGAGGTTTTTGGGCTAGTCCCAAGCTCTATAAGTTTGTTCATTAGTTAGCTGAAATTCAGATGGCGATGGCAATGACCACCCTGATTCATCACTGGGTCCTCAACACCCAGCCAAAGCAAGACATCTAAGCCAACTGGAGGGACAAGTCTGCCCATAGCAAACGGCCGACTCCAATCAAGAAAATTAGTTTCTAAAATGACTCTACTGTTGCTGGACAGGGCCCTGAAGTCCCAGTTCCTAGATGAAACATCATAATAAGGGCGCCAAATTGCCACTGATGACACTATTGCCATGGAAACATGCACAGTCCTCTCCTTTGCTCCCAGGAAGTAGGGACAGTGGTGGGGGCAGGAGAGACACATGGAGTCTGGATAAAGCTCTCTCTCTGTACAAGGCAAGGCTCCTCTGGTCAAAGAAGAGCAATTAGCAGCCAGTTGGGCACTCGAATGTCCTCACTGCCATTTACAATACCGAAGTGAGTGTTTGTGAATTGGGGACTTCACATTTTCTCCTGTTTGGTTTCTGTCTTAGTCTGCTTTCCCCCAGAAGCAGGTTGTGAGACAAGGATTTGTGCACCTATAGTTTATTTGGGAGGTGATTTAGGAAACTGTGGAGGAGTGGGGAGGTGAAGCAGGGAAGGGAAGGGAGCCAAAAAAGAACACCTCTTTAAGAAGTTTATCACTGTGGGGGCCTAGAGCTAACTGTGCTAGGGATCTCTGGGAGTCAATGCGTGGGTCATGCTCAGAGTCGCCCCCTTCTTCCTAGGGAGCAAAGAAGATGGAGTATTGACACACTCTTCCCATTGGTCATTGGTTGAGGGCTGCTCTGGGGGGAGTGTTATTTCTCTAGCACTTCCGTCCTGCCTTCTGCTCAGGACCAGGAACTCCTGCTGCCAGGAAAGCCCCCAAGGAGCTGGACTTCGGGCCAGTGTACACTGACAAGGCAAAGAGATAAGGGCTGAGCATTGAAATCTTCTGGAATAGTTAGGTTAGCCCAGATCCACCCTTCAAATATGCTGTGTGTGTGTTTATGGGTGTGTTATGCAAACTAATTGTGGTTGGATCACAGGGGAAGTCACAGCTACTCTGATCCTGAAGCTGGAGACCTGGGATTCTGATGCTGTGTTTTCCCCACTTATTCTCTGCATAGCATTAAGAAATGCCAAATGTGGTTACAGAGCTACAGGTTGACACTGCAAGTGTTGATTGGAATTTGGCACTAAGCCGTTCCTTCAGTGCCAGCAGACGGATGTTATTTCATGACAGTGAAGTTTATTTTCCATGAGGTTGTTAAAAGGAATATGATAATTAACATTTGCTGGGCTCTTGCTATGTGCTAAACCCTACATTGTATAATTCAATCCTCACGACTCTCTAACGTGGGATGATTATCCCCACCTTACAGATGAGGCCAAGATGTGTTGATCCCATCAACAGTGAAGACCTGTCTGGGTCCTAGGGATCCATTAAAAAACAAGACAGACATGGGACGGTAGGCATGCTGGGGGCAAATACTAGGACTGCAGGCAGCTCAAGCTGCAGAGTGGAGAAAGGACTGGAGGGTCCAAGAAGGGCCTGGAGAATCAAGGAGACTGGGTAGGAGATGGGGCATAGGAACTAGGAAACAAACAACATTGGCTTGTTCTAAGCAGTGCCAGTGAGTTAAGAAATTAACCAAGGTCCACAGAATTTGCAAATTGCATGGCTGTGTTTCAAACTCAGTCTAATCCTATTTCTCTGCTATTCTATCTCTAAATAATATTTAATGTGTAAGCTTGTATTTCTGTTTGCCTTTAACCAGAGTAGCCCATGCCTGATGGAGGAAATATATTATCTTTTTTTGTTTGCTATATGGGTTGTTATGCATAGAGGGTGATATCTGGTTGACTATCTAATTCATCGATTCATGGTAGCTTGGGGGATGACTTAAACATTGAGAAGTTGACACACTTGGGGATTTGAAAAAAAGTGAATCTCCTAATTTCTTGCCTACTAAGTAAGGCCATGGGACAGGAGGGGGAGCTTGTCCAAGTCCCTAGGATTCCCCCTTCCCCTGCCCCCGGGTGGCTCTTCCTTTCCCTGTTCACACTGCACCCAGGAAAGCACAGTTCACGTTGGGGCTGTGCACCCGGGAGGCGAGGCCTGCAGGCTGATGGGGGCGGGTGGGTGGGAGGGAAAGTGTGGGACTCGGCACGGCCTGGCATTGCTGCTGGTGTGGAGTGAAATGTGGAGCCTGGGCAACATTAGGCAGCAAAGCCAGAAGGACGCAGGGTCATTGTAAGAAATAACGTGATATTCTTCAGTTTCCATCTGGCTTTCAGCCCCTGCAGACAAATTTGGCATTGGTTCAAATAACAGAGAGGGTCAGAACCCTTTACCATCGATGAAGCAATGGGTTGGAGCCCACTGCCCTGTGAGGAGCTGCTGAGGGCTGCCTGTGGAGGCCAAGCTTGGCTCTCTAACCCACAGACTCTGCAGGGGAAAGGTGTGCATGCTGTCCACAGATGGGGCGCCCAGCAGATTCGTGGGTGAAGACTTGATGGTTACGAGGGTGGGGTGGCAGTGAGTGTAAGCAGAGTCTGAGGAGTTGGAGGGTCAGGAGCTCAGCCAGGGGATGGTCCCCACTTCCCTCTGGGCCTGCTTGTGGCCACTTATGGTCATTCTTGGGTTGGCCGGGCTCCCCCACAGGACCCCAGCTCTGCTACTGAGCAGACAAAGAGGACTCATCCTCCCATGTGTGGGTGTTACCAGCAACTTGTCAGTGTATGCGGCATGTTCTCAGAGTAGGGAGAAAAACCTGGGCGATTTTTCTCCACCAGAATCATCGCTCTAAAGATGAAACAGAATCTTTCATGTTTAGAGTGTCACAGGCACAAAGAAATCTAGATGTTCTCAGACAAAACCATATCTGATAAATAGGAGGCAGTTTTCTGTAAGGGAAGGAGCCTGTGATTGGAAGCTAAGCAGGCTGGTGTTCCAGCCCCAGCTCCAAAACTTACTAGCTATGGGCTTTCGACAAGTACCTTCATGACTCAACTTCAGTTTCCTCATCTGCAAAAAGGTGTTGCATCTACTTGAAAGGGTTATTATTAAATGAGCTAACTAACATATGCAAAACATCAGGTACATAGGAGGCAATCAACAAATATGAGAGATTATGGGCACTAAACTATATACTCAAAACTGAAGGGCAGTCTTGAAGGATCTTGGTAGGATACGAGAGGCCTTGGACAACTTCTGTAGGACTGTTTCCCTGCTTGTACCACTCACACTGATCAAGAAGGGCCCTCTCAGGCACTCCCAAGTGTACAGGGATGGGCATTTTAGAGAGAGCTCTTTGGGACCCAGTACATCTCTGCACAAATATAGAACCTTTCCCCAATACCCCGGCTGAGGAAACACAAACTGTCTGAAGGTGGTTTCACAGCCCTTACCTTCTTCAGCTCTTCCTGCATGCTCTGGCTGTTGTCTTCAGAGGACACACTTTCCTTCTGGGTCTCAGATTCTGTCTTGGGCTCAGACTCCTGATCTTCTCCTGAAGAAGCCTCCTTCTCACTCATTTTCATTGCTAACTCGTAAAACTTGTTTCTCAGTTTCTCCTCCATGATGTTTGTGCTGGTCCTGGGGTGCTGAGTCTCACTGCTGATGTCGCTCTCTGATAAATCACCCAACACCTAGATGAAAGCCAGTATGATGAGATGGGACTGCTCTGCTACAGGCCTGTTGCATTTGGTTCCCAATAATCCCTGAAGGAACAGACGGTTCAGGAAATAACTGCTCTCTTACCTGATATGCTTTCTATAGATGGGGCTTTTATTTTTACCCTTGCTTATTCAAATATGTGCATCTTAGCAGTCTGTTAAAGGGTTCAGGCAGGTGAGCATCCGTGTTCAGAAAAGTGTTTGAATTCATTCAATTTTTTCACTCACAAAATACTCACTGAGCATCTTAAGGGCAGCTCTGCCAAGCAATACTGAGCAAACCTGGTCAGCCTCTGCCCCCGTGGACTAAGGGTCCAGGGAAGGAGACACACACTCATTATGTGATTTTGCATGCTAACTGGCATGGCGGAAACTTTACATACTAACCAGCATGGTGCCTGGTGCAGAGAAGTCAGGGAGCTCCCGGAGCCCATGAAGGGGCACTTGATGGGAGAGGCTGTGGGTTGGAGAATGTGTCCCTGTGGAGATGAACTTTGAGTTGAGACTTGAGGTGTGAATAACAATAACTCAACTAAAAGAGCGAGAGGGAAGAACAGTATTCTAGACAAAGGGCAATGATTTTGAGATATACAAAGACCTTGCTCACTTATAAGGAATTCTATGTGACAGTCCCTTAGTAATTTCAGTTCCAGTTTATTAATTATATCTCCTGCTCCCAGCTATCCAGTCAGTGAATATGTCCTAAGTTCTTTCAGTGAGCAAAGCCTTTACCAGGCCTAAGGAACTCTGGGAAGACATAGAGATTGTGACTTTTATTTGTACAGATGTGTATGGAATTTTAAAAGGTAACCCTCAGCACACCATTAGAGTTCACTGGACCCAATTTTAGCTTTTGAGTTTCCTCTTTAAGTCATTCTATTTGTAAGACTTGATATTTCATGGCTTTTATTCTTTCTTAGAGATCTTCCAAAGAACAAAGAGAAAATTTACTTATTTTTAAGAATAGAATAAAACTCATTCTATCTTGCTAGGTTCCCTGGACCTTTTATAAATCTAAGATACATGATGAAATCTTTGTGATTTTATTTTTCCTATCTCTTTAAATATTTTACTATTTCATCATGCTGGGAATTACTTCGCCATTATTCATCCATTATTCCTAACTATGGTAAAAGAGATTGAAATAATAAGAAAACAGAAGAATGATAGAATTGCCTAGAAGAATGATTCAATAGTGGAAATAAATCATCACTACTTTGAGTCTGCTTTTAGCTTTCATTGCACACAGTTGAGAATTCAAAATTTTTCATAATGGCAAAGAGAAGAAATCTGACAGGGAATGTTTCACAGAAAATAAATGTAAAGAGAAGGAGAGCAGTTCTCTAGATTCTAACAATGATGGTGAAATTTTCCACAAAGTGCAATCTCAGACTAAGAGCCTTCAGCTGACAGTGTGTTAGATGAATTTTCTCAAACCCAGGAATTGATGCGTGAACAAACATTACTAAGGACAAAAAAGGAAATATGGTATTTTCATCCATTTAGTCATTCAACAGGAAGGACTTACTTCATCATGCAATATATGTAACAAGAACCAGGACTATCCTGTTTTTCTAAAAGGATGTGTGACAGATTATTTGACCCTTTATGATGTTTGTACATCAAATTTACTGGATACATTTTGGAAGTGGACAAATGCTGAAGGCAGATGTCTATACAAAGGTGATTAGAAGAAAACAGATGATGCAGAAATGAAAAAAAAAGTCATGGGATTGATAACAGAAAAAAATGGAAATTACTGTTTTTCTCTCATCTTGAGAGGGAATCAATGATGAGGGCCTCATGAGAGATGCCTGGTGCTCCCAAGCATGCTTGAGAAGAAGGAATTCCTTTACTGGGGCTGGGGGCTGGGGGTGGGAGGTGCTGGGAAGTTCCACAGGAACTTGAAAGATGAGAAAAATCATAATATATAGAGATGATGGCAAACATTCTTGATGAAGCAGCAAGACCAGGTAGACCCAGAGTGCATGCAACTGCTTGGTATGGTTAGAGGAATAAAGCTCAGAGCATGAAAAAGACAGGACTGGGTCAGACTGCAGAGGGTTAAATGTCAGCCTAAGGAATCTGGCTTTATGTATCAAACATTTTTATGGCTGCTGTCATGTAATGCATTGAATTAGCCAGGAAGCTGGCAACTGGCTATAAAATCATACTTGGTAACCCTCCCTTATCATCTCTTCTCAACAGATTTAACACACTGACCTGTCAATTCATGTTAACTTTGATTTCCTTTTTTTAGCATTGGCCTAATTATTCCTCGGACACACAGACAATGAAACACTAATTTGCAAGGCTAAAGTAGTTCATTCTAAAGAGGAGGACAGCTTAGCACTATTAGTTCATATTTCATGTCTGTTTCTTTATCACATGATAACTTTGAAAGAAATAGTCAGCTGTGGTTTCATCCACATTCAGCAAGCATGTATTGAGCATCTGCTATGTGCTGGCCACTGGGGTTAAAGGTGAGTGTGACACTGTCGGGTACACAGTGTGGCGGGGAGAGGAACACCTCACCAAGTCTTCTAGTTCCTTATTGCACTTCTGTCTTCATGGAATATTGAAAGGGGTGTATATAAATCTCCTACTATTAATGTAGAAATGTCAATTTCTCCCTTCAAATCTGTCAATATTTGCTTCATATATTTTGGGTCTCTGTCATTTGATGAACATATATTTATAATTGTGTGTCTTTTTTGCTATATTGTCCCCTTTATCATTATATAGTATCTTTTTTTGTCCCTTGTAACAGTTTTTGACTTAAAGTCTATTTTATCTAGTGGTATAGCCACCCCAACTCTCTTTCAGTTAAATTTGCATGGAATATTTTTTTCCCAATCTTTCACTTTCAACCTATTTGTATCTTTGAATATAAGGTGAGTCTTTTGTAAGCAGCATATAGCTGGTCATGCTTTGTTATCCTTTCTGCCAATCTCTGCCTTTTGACTGGAGAGGTTAGTCTATTTACATTTAAAGTAGCTACTGACAAAGCACAGCTTTCTCCAATCATTTTGCTATTTGGTCATTGTAAGTCTTATACCATTTTGTCCCTCAATTCTTCTATTAATGCCTACTTCAGTATTTATTTGTTGTTGTTGTTGTTGTTTTTGGTAGTGTACCATTTTGTGAAACTTCTCATTTCTATCTGTATCTATTGTTTCAGATATTTTCTTCCTAGTTAGCACAGGGCTAAAACATAATAACCTAAATCTGCAACAATCAGATTTGATTTGAAACTTAACTTCAATAGCCTACACAAACACTGTTCCTATACCACTCCACCTCCACTTTTTTGTTGTACTTGTTACAAATTGTATCTTTATACATCATAAATCCCAAATCATAGACTTATCATTACTTTTTATGCATTTACATTTCCGAACCTGTAAGAAGTAAAAAATGGAGTTACATATTAAAAAATACAATACAATAGTCCTGGCATTTATAATTACCCATATGGTTGGTTACCTTTACTGGAGATCTTCATTTCTTTATGCCACTTTGATCCTCAGTCTAGCTTTTTCTTTTCATTCTGAAGAACTACTCTTAGCATTGCATAAAGAGCAGGTCTAATGATGATGAATTCCCTCAGCTCCTGTTAATTGTGGAAGGTCTTAATCTTTCCCTCATTTTGATAGACAGTGTTGCCAGATATGAAATTCTTGGTTGGCAATTGTTTTCTTTCAGCATTTAAAATATTTTGTTCCACTGCCTTCTTGCCTCCATGGTTTCTGATGGAAATTGGTACTTAATATTAGTGGGGCTCCCTTGTACCTAATATGTTGCTGTTCTCTTGCAGCTCTCAATACTCTCCTTGCTCTTGGCTTTTGACAGTTTCACTACTTTATGACTAGGGGTGGTTCTCTTTGAGTTTATCCTGTTTGGGGTTTGTTGGGATCTTGAATGTGTATATTCCTGTTTTTGTTAAATGGGAAGCTTTCTGCCATTATTTCTTTGATTATTCCTTCTGCCTCTTTCTCTCTTTCTTCTCCTGGGACTCACATATTGCATATACTGGTATACTTGATGGTGTCCCACAGGTCGCCTGGGCTTGGTTCACCTTTTTTCTTTCTATTCCTCAGCCTGAATCATTTCAATTGTCTTGTCTTCAACTTCACTGATTCTTTCTTCTGTCACCTCCAATCTGCTGTTGAAACCCTCTAGGGAATTTATTTCAGCTATTATGGTCTTCAAGTCTCACAATTCTGTTTGGTTCCTTTTAAAAATTTCTATCTCTTTTGAGGTTCTCATATTGTTCTTCATCATGTTCCTGATATCCTTAAGTTCTTTCTCCATGTTGTCCCTTATCTCTTTGAGCATACTGAAAATCATTTTCTAAAAAAAGTTTTTGTCTGGTGCATCCAGATTCTGGACTTCTTCATTGATGGTTTATGAATTTTTATCTTGTTCCTTTGGATGGGCCATCATTTCCTGTTTCGTTGTTGTCTTGTAACCTTTTTTGTGCATTGTACATTTTAATATTTTAAAGTTTTAACTCTGGGATTTAGTCTCTGAACTGTCTATTCCTTAAGTTGTGTCCAGATAGTGATATGATAGAATTCTCCTTGAGTGCCAGGAGGTAACAAAAAGAAACAAACCAAGGAAAAAACCACCTTTCACAGTCTTTGCAAATTGCATTGGCTGGTGCTATACTTCAGAGTTTAGCCCTTTTATCAGGAAGCTCAGCCTAAGGTGAAAGTTAAGTGTGGGGTCCTTTCCATCTTTTCTAAGTCTGTGTCTTGTCCTGGGCTTGCGCTAGCTTGTGGCCTTAGGAATTTCCCTGTTTACAGGAATCCACTTATCCCCTCTACTTCCCATGACATATGCTTTCTCCACTCCCAGGTGTTCTACTGAATGTCTTAAAGGTAATCCTTTGCCTTAGGCTGCTTTGATTTAATTGTTTCTTACATTGCTTTAGCTATCTCTTCCTGCAGGGCAATTTTTGGAGGGTGAGCAAGAGATGAATGTTATGGTTCAGTCTTTCAGGCTGTCATCTGGTAGGTTAGCAGTGGCACTGACATACAGGCACCCAAGTAGGCACTTAGTAGCTACTCTGCTGCCTCTGGAACAGGGCCAGGGACCCACAATGGTAGTGCAGGCTGGTTCCACACTGTGCTAAGGAGAGGATGGAGGATGCGCCAGCTGCAGGCACCAGGAGTTACTGTTTTTAATGTTGCATTTTCTTGATTCATCTCTTTTCCAGTTACTGCAACTCTTTAACTGTTTTGCAGAGTTTTGAGAAAGATGGCCCTACCAGTTTTTGCTAGTTGTTCAAAGATTCTGCAAGGGAACAGAATTTCTGGAGCATCTTATGCTACCATCTTGGTTGACCAGAAGCTGGCAAGTATATATTTTAAAATTAAAGATCCTCATAGTTCTTAACTCAGCAATTCCACTTCTTACACTGTATAGTTTTGCACAATGATATTCTGTGCAGCATTATTTTAATATCAAAACAATGAATAAGTGTTTAAATATCCATCATTATGGGAACTGTTGAGTGGTGTTTCCTCCTCACCATGAACAGTGGTGATCCAAGGAGTGCAGGCAGGGCCTTGGGAGCAGCCTGCCAGTGGGAGGACACATTATTTAGAATTGTCCATGCATGGTGCAAGGTGATAAAAGTTGGATTTTATTATTTTAAAATTCTCTAGAGATAATGCACCCTCTTACTGCCTGCATGCTAGGGCACCCCCACTCTTGACTTTGGCACCCCATTGTTAGATAATCTTTTGCAGGTACTGCATTAATCAGGGTTGTCTAGGGAAACAAAATCGACAGAATATACACACACACACATATATATAAATATATGTAATATAAATATTAGGAGATTTATTATAGGAATTAGCTTACATGACTGGGCAAGTCCAAATTCCATGGGGCAAGCTGCTAGCTGGGAACTCAGATGAAGATTTTCAATGAATTCCCCAGGAGAAGCTGGCTGGCAGGAATAGAGATGGAAATTCTTTCTGACTGCTGAAACCATCAGTGCTCCTTTTAAGGCCTTCTATGGATTGGATGAGATGACTCTCCTTGCTGAAGGCAATCTCCTTAGTTGATTGCAGATGTAATCAGCCATAGATGCAATCAACTGATCGGTGATTTAAATCCACACAATACCCTCATAGTAACAATAAGGCCAGTGCTTTCTTGATCAAACAACCGGACACCATAACCTGGCTAAGCTGACTCATGAACTTCACCATAACGTTACTATGCATAGATCTCCATGCATTGACATCTCTATGGCATATTGCCAAGAAAAAGTGGCAACAGAAGATGGAGGGAGTGATACCAATTTTGCTAAAACACTAATATTTATGGAATCCGATTCTTAAATGTACTACGTGTACATGAATGCACACAGATCTGGATGGATTCACACAACTGTAGTCATTTGGGGAAATGACAGGCATTATGAGTGCTATGGCCAAGGAGGACTATATCTGAATGTTTTAACATTTTTGACATTATATTCATTTACTTATATAATTAAAAAGTAAACAAACATCTAAAAAAAATATTTTTAAACAGCGCTGCTGCAGTAAACTAAACAGAAGGGAAGACATGAGGGTGTGGGTTTTGAAGTCTCCAGAAGCGCGATGCCGTCTCCATCTAGCGGGGAAGAGAGGATGCTGCCACCTGCTCCAGGCCACTCCCAGCAGGGCAGAGGCAACGCTGGGCCCAGTGCCTTTTTGCTGGCCAGTGTTTTCTTCCTATTAATACTTTTCAAAGATCAAAGTCAGAAGACAATTTTCAAGCCACTTTAGAATAAACAGGCAAAGATTCAGGCACCCAACTGTGGTAAAGAGGTGGCATTTTATACCTGCAAGCTGATCATGTGGACAGCCCTCGTGAATACACCACGAGGGAGTCACGCAAAGTCTCTGGACTACGGTCTCCCCTTGAGCTAGGTAATCATGACTCACATTTGAATAGAACTTCGTATTTTTACTCTATGATCACAACCACTTCACGAGACAGATTTTTGATGAGCTTCTGTTTTACAGTGGAGAAAATGAGAGCTTGGATCAAATAAAGGACTTTTTCTAGGCAATACAATGGCAGGTGAAGCCCAAAGTCTGTCACGTGAGGACCTCTGAATCCTCAACTACTTCTATGGGGGCCTGGGGCCAGGGATCGGGCTATTGCGCTCAATAGACGGCCACTGTACCAGACCCGGTGATGTCCCTGCCCATATCCCCTAGATCCACATGATTTGCCTGCAGCAATGGGGTGTTTCTGGCCCAATGAGAACTTCCCATCTCAAACCTGGCTCTCTTTCTTCTTCATCTGAGGGATTTCTCAGGCACTAATCGTGCAATCCTAGCTGTGTATAGAATTAATGCCCATCTTGAGTAGGGGCAACCCTCCACCAGTTGGAGATGGGAGCCTGTGGATAAAGCTCCAGTCTGCCTGTACTCTGATGGGAGAATTCTGAGCCATGTCCCACATGGCTTCTCAGAGGGTACCCAGTGGGACAGAGCCCCAGTTCTTTGTAGCCTACTTTAATTGGCTTTTCTTCTTCCCTTGTATCATCTTTGTGCTTCCTGGGATCACCTTCCACATAAATTACCTGCACCCAAATCCTTTACTCAGGGCTTTTGGTGGAACCCAAACAAGGCTTGGTAACTGGGTACTCTGTAGGATGTAAAGACATTCAGGAAGTGAGTGTGGTTTTTCTAGGAACTGAAAAAGTCAACATGATAGCAATGTGTTAAAGGTTATGTTCCTAAAGAAGTCAGTGGCAACATAATTAGGTTTTCTATGAGACTCTAAGTTCCAAATATTGCTAATCCATTGCTTCCATGAGGTTATTCAAACGTTCCAGCTTTTGAGTTTAGGAAATACTGCTATGGAGAGGGCTGAGTGGGATCCACAAGGTTTGGTAATTGGTCCCCAGTGATGTGCAGGGCTTCATGAGGCAGAGGAGGGAGCTGGGAATGAGCAGGATGCATTTAGAGAGTATAAGATCATCAAGTTGGAGGGTCCGTGAATTACTTGAAATTGTAAGCAAAATGTGTGTGCGCATACAGATGGATTTTTCCAAAGAGAGAATCCATAGCTTTAGTCACCTTCTCCAAGGGAGGTTCATGAACTAACCCACTGGGTGTACGATGTGGATTATGGAATCACAGAATGTTAGTGTACGGTGCCCTGAATGGTCATACTGAAATAACATTTACTGAGCCCTCGTGCTGTGTTGAGGACAGGGTTTAGCTCTTCACAAACATTACCTCATTCAATCATCACCACCATCCTTTGAGGTGGGGTCTAACATTATCTCCATTTGACAGATGAGGAAACTGAGACCTAGAGAGGTCATACCCAAGGTCACCAGCTGCATTTGAGCCCAGGCAGGCTGACTCTAGACACCACACCCTTCATCCTAAACCAGGGGCTCTCAAATTTTGGTGCACAGCAGAATCACCAAGGGGGCTGGTTAAAATAAATCACTAGGCTTGAATTTCGGCAGGTCTGGGGCAGGACTCAAGAATCTGCATTTCTAACACGTGCCCAGGTGGTGCTGATGCTGCTGGTCTGGAGACTACTTTGTGAACCACATTTTGAACTCTAAACTACCATCTCCAGAAAGGAGAACGGGGAGTCCCAGAGAGCATTGATGGTACCTGTCAAGTGTCACTCAGCTATCTAGGTAGCAGCAAAACCAAGATTAGAATTCCAATTCTAAATCTGGGTCTGTGAATTCTAAACCTGGGATGCTCTAGGCCACTCATGCATGGATAAGGGCATATACCACTTAAAAAATGTGTGTGACTGTACGAGCACAACGGTATTACCTGATGAGTGTCCAGATCCTGGGGATGAGTGTTGAGGGAAGATGGTTCCTTGCTTGTCTCCTGTGAGCCCACTCGGACCCTTCGCCACCTCCTGGCCCGACGGTCTGTGGAGTGGAGGGCGTCCTCAGGCTCGCTGCTGTCTGAGGTCTCCCTGCTGGCCACCTGGGGGTTGAAGTTCACATCCAGCTGGCCATGTAGGCGCATCTTCTCTGCTGCAGGGTTCCTGGGAGGCCTCCCCTGCAGCCAGGACAGTCTGGCCCAGTGCCCGGCTTCCCGGGAGGAGCCCGCAGAGGAGGTCTCTGAGTCGGAGCACATGGCCTCAGGGTTGGGGGAGAGCCCCGAGGAGGGAGAGGCAGCTGAGGGGCCTGGGCTGGAACTGTGGGTCTGTGTGGGCTGAGGCTGGGGGTTCTGGAGCAGGTCCTGGGGTCGTGGGCGCAGCTTGCTCAAGGCCTCACTCCAGTCGAAGTCCTCCTCGCTGTCGGAGCCCATCTCCTCGTAGGCAGACACCATGCTGGACGCCATCTCCAGCGACTGAAACATCCCGCTCTTCGGTTTGGCCAGCAGACGAGTGGGGGGTAGAGGGCCATCCTTCAGGGCCACCCAGTTCCCGTCCGGGCTCTGCAAAACCAGAGCCAGGTCTGCAGGTAGGTGGGAGAGAGAAGCCAGAGAGCGGCTTGTTATCACCTTGGGCAAGGACAGAGTCCCACTTTTCACGTTCCTGGTGACTGGCTTGTGGGAGTGTTGGGGTACAGCTGCCTCTAGGGGGGCAGAGTTTAAAGGTTTCCAGGGAGCTCCTTGAGGCTTTGTGGAGGGAGGGGAACTGGGAGATCGGCTCCTATTTCATGTCTTCCTGGGGAGACGGCGACCTCAGTGTTCCCAGAATTGCCCTGCTCCTGCCCTAGGCCGGCCTGGATGTGAAAGGGGAGGGGAGAGAGCTGGTGTTTGCAGCCCCAGGTTCTAGTTCTTTGATTGCAGGCCATGTACTTTGGATCATCAGTTCCCCTTTCTCTAATAGGGGATGACCCTCTCCTGCCCTTCCTACCCCTCAGGGTCACGTTCCCATCAGGAAGGCAGGGAGGCTTGGCACTTTTACAGACTTCAAGCTTAAGAGCCTTGTGAGATGGCCATGTCGATTTATTTTTAACTCAAGGCATGCACCTCATACTGGAAAGGATTTGAAGCAGAAAGGTTGGTATTTCCAATCTCATTTTAGAGATGGGGGGAGGGTAAGTGAGTGACATCTCAAAGGTTGCAGAGCCCGTAAGCGGTGGAGTCGGGGCAGCCACATCCTCAGTTTGACTCCAAGGTGGCTCTTGGTTATAGACTGCACCACGAGAGGCCCTGGCTTGCTGGAAAGCTACTGCGCTGGGGCAGCCGGTGGGGGTCCCACTCTGGGACCATGGTTCTGGATTGCCCTAAATGGGGCTCAGGTCACTAAAAGCATCTGCAATGACTGGGTTGATCTGCAAGGTGGGTATAAAAATTGCTTTCCTTTGTTTTTGCTGAAGAAAACAGGAAAATGTTTTCTGCCCCTGCACCTGGTACAGGGAGTAAGACGGTGTGGTGTCTCTTTTAGCTATGGGTACCTGGCCCAGGCCTGGGGCACCGCAGTTGCCAGCAGAAGCTATTTTTTACCAGGAGCCCTGCAGGTTGCCTGGGAGGTGGATGAGGAAGGCTCCAGGGCTTTGGTGGGGACCATTTCCCCACTGGTGTGCGGACACAGCTCTGCTCTGGTGGAAACCTGAGGCAGGAGGCTGCTTAAAACACAGTCAAGTTTGCTGCCAACTAAACTGTAACTGCTTCATATAATGAAATTACAGTTATCAGTATTTCAGTGTTGTCTACAGAGCACTGTACTTGCCAGGACTCTTTCAGAACTACATCCTTAGGGGCATTCAGATGTTAGCTGAGCAAAGGTTTTCAACTCAGCGACCAAGTTCCACGTCAACTGCCTGCGGCAGCCCAGACTGGCAGGATATCTGAGTCCCCTTTCTTGCGTGGGTCAGGAACTAGGGCTTCCTCTTCTCCTGGAGGATGGCAGGTCCCAGCCATGGGCTGAATTAAGCGTGGTCCTCCTGGAGACCTGAGGGGGTGTCCTGTTTTGCTCCCTGCTTCCTCTATGTTCAGTGTCCATCTCTACCATCTCCATTTGGCCCTTCCCAGGGGCCCCTCAAAGCTCTCATCTCAGCAATTCTTCCCAGAGCCCATTCTCACCTCCCTGCCCACACATTGCCTTGCCTCCTCTGAGCTCTCCTGGAAAGTCAGCCATTCGTGCTGTGCCCCCTTGTATTCTAGCTGATCACAGACACGGCTGATCCCTCCTCTCAGATGACACGCTCTGAGGCAGGGTCTGGATCTCAGGCATCTCTTTATTCCTGAGAGCAGTTAGGCTGCTTCTGAATCAGATCCTGTTTGTGCAGTGGAGAGCTACAGGTGGGGAAGTCTGAGGGTCCGGGGCAGGAACCCTGCTTGGCTGCTTAGTAGCTCTGGGCTTTTTTGAGCCTTTGTGTCCCCAGCGGTGAAAAGGGCACAGTGAATACCTCACACATTTTGTGAACTTGCCTGCTCAGAGCAGATCAATTTTTACAGGGTTCTTTCCCCTCATCCCTGAATGAGGCTACTTTGGTGCAGAGGAAAGAACAAGAACTTTGGATTCAGTCTGATCCAGGATTTGCAAGTTCTTTTGCTCACCAGCAGGTGACCTTGGTTGGAGAGTATCTCTGAGACTTTCTCCACCATGGGAAAGCATAACCTTCCTTGGCCATTGTGAGCATTTTTATGAAGCAATCTATTTGAAGCATCTGTCCTGGTGACTGCCAGATAAAGCTCGCTTAGCTATTTTTATATCTGTTGAATTGATTAAAGTATTAGCACCTGATTATGGATCGGCACCCATGTTCTTTATATATGAATGTCTGTATAAACAAACACATACATACATATATAACATATATTTATATCCCCTATATATCCCATAATCACTATTCAGCATCATGCATTAATATCTATGCAGCAACATTATTTCACTATGTAAACATTAAGAAGAGTGGATGACTAGGCTTGTTATTGCCATTTATTTTTATGAGCTATAGTTGCTGAGATGCTAATAGTAGGTTTTCTGAGGAAAAGGTTTCTATTTTGTAGCACTTTCCCGATGCCTGTCTCAGGATGACCAGTCAGGTGACATGGGAGGTGGGGACTAAAGAGCCCATCTCTGGGTTTCTCCAGGAACTCCCAGATTCCTAGTGAAGCTATCAACAGCCAGTAAGTGACAGTATTGATTCTCCTGGCAGCAGACCCTGTGGGTGCCCCACCCACAAACCTGGCCCCTTCCTCCCCACTTGGGTTATACCAGCTGGGCTTCCACCTGTCAGCACCTGCTGTACTTTGCCGAGACTTGCTCTGGCAACCAGAGCCTGCATTGTCTGTTGCAGGGACAGAGCAAAAATGTCAGGAAATCAGGGCCTCTGGGGAGTGAAGCAATGACTGAGGGGAGCTGGTGGAGAAGCACTCCAGCTCTCTCAACTCTCAGAAGGTGCATATTCTATTCAGGCTCCCAGTGTCCCTCAGCAGGGATAAATTCCAAGAACCCACAGTGGTAACCTGCTAGGTGACAAGCCGTTTATTGCCAGCCTTCCCTACTCTGCTTCATGTCTCCACTCCCCTCCCTGTGTTTCCTGAGCTCACCTCCCAAATAAACTACAGGTCACCAGATCCTAATAGGCTGTGCTTCTGGGAAAAGCCAACAAAGGCACCCACAGGATGCAGGGCAGACTCAGCCCGCAGCTGTGGAGTCTGCTCTCCAAGCAGAAAGGTGTTTCCTCTGGGCCTTACAACTGAGTGTGCTCTCTGAACCATCTTCCAACTCTAACACTGCTCTTCAGTGAGGACATCATTGGCCTTACTTCCTCCAAGGATCTAGCTACTCTCTCCTCTAAGCTTTACCAAAAAGCTTTCATTTGAACTAAATTATTGTTTATTTTCTTGGTTGTCTATTCCCTCACCTGTATCCTGACTGTGAGCTCCTTGAGGGCAGGGCATGTCTTCTTTGGCACCATACCTCCAGCCCCTGGGCAGCTCTGGGCCCCCCATAAGGTCTCCTTGTTAATGAACACAGGCACTGACTCGCTGGAGGGGCAAGACTGGGTTCTTGATGTGCGGCTCTTGTTGCCATATAGCCTCCAGCTCCAGGGTTCACCATGTTGTAAATGTGACTCCTGGATCTACCTCCAACACCCAGTCCAAGCTGGGCTGGGATTCGGCCCAATCGGCAGCTCCTCTCCTCTCCTGCCTCCCACAATCCCAGGTTGCCATGTTCTTCTGGGGCAGCTAGAGGTTGGTCAACTTCCATCTCAGCCCAGTGGGCAAATCCAGGGGGACCCTGCTCTCCCCATGCCCTCCTTTCTCCAAATTCCTGCTCTTTCATCATTCTGCAGACAACTCTCAGTGAGCAACTCAACAGCGGGGCCTAAACTGCTCTTTATTTCCCCATCACTGAGCAGGTGCTGCACACATACTAGATGCTCAGTCAAGGTCCATAATGTGAGAATGGGTTTTGGGGAAATCCACTGACTGCTGTAAGCACTGTCAAGACAGAAAATGGAGCTTCCGTGGTTTCTTTGACCCACAGTGTCCCAAAGGCTGACCACAGCTGTGGACTAAGAGGCTCCCAAACCAATGTCTCCCCTGAGGCATAAACAGAATTGCTAAAAACAGCCCAGCAGATATTAACCTTCTAAGATGACCCCTGACTCTGGGGCTGCCTCTGTTCCACATTTCCTTTCTGCTGGGATTAAGAAATGGCCCCAGGGATAATTTGCTTCCTGCTAAACATAGCAGACATCCCCCAGGACCTTCGGGGTTGGCATGGGTACTTTACCAGGTCCAGGGCCAAGCATTCCTCAGAAAAACAGAAGTTTTCTCTTTGAGTGCTTATTTTTAATTTCAGATCTATATCCTGAGAGATGCATGGATTTCTGAACAGATTGTGAAGTCTTGTTTTGTGTGTGATGCTGTTGAACAGTTTTATGTTTATATACAATTGATAAGTTACACATAGGTGCCTAATTAGACAGAAAATTATGCACAAAACCATGTTTTGAAAACCTAAATCCTTTGCAAATTTATTTGGAATGCTCATAATCCAGTGGGAACCATTTTGTGAAATCAAGTATCTTTTAGAAATTGTTATAATATCCTCCAAATATATCAGTTTGCCAAGTTTGCATTTTGATGTGCTTTTTGTGTTCTGTTTTATGGTGGGAGACATCTGTTTTCATGCAGTAGTGGAAAAGGCATGGAGATCAGAGTCACGAGGTTTAGGTTTGAGAAGCAGCTCAGCTCACATTAGCTGTGGGAACTTGGACAAGTCACTGAGCCTCCCTGTCCCTCATTACTTCCTTATCTGCCAGGATGACAGCAGCACTTGGCAACAATGCCGGGGGAATCAATAACACGGTGCGAGCATATGGACTCTGTATGTTGTAAACCGATTTTAAAAAGCTAGTCATTGTTCATTGAAGATCTATCATATGATGTTCTTGCATGTTCTGTAGAATATCACAGTCCCTTCTCTGTGGGAATTTGAGAGCCATGGAGGGGGTGGAGGGTAAGTGACTATGAATATGCTGGGCAGCAGGGGGAAAGAAAGGTATGTCTATAAAGGAAAAATGTGCTTAAAAGACAAAATCCCCAACCATGTACAAAAATAGAGAAAATTTCACTGCTCACGGAATCTCCGCAATGCCATGCACTCTGCAGATTCTACTGATACACTGGAAGGTTAACATGGAAGTATTTTTTTGGAAACTCTTTAGGATAACTGTTTAAACAATTGGGTATTTTTTGATTCTTTGAACTGTGATAACAACCGATTTTGCTTATATAGCCATTAGTTAAATCTTTTCTCTTATAGATATGATAGCACAATCTTTAAAAGCATATTTCTAAACATGGACATTTTACTGCTAATCTTTTTTTTGTCGGTCAGGAAAGGGGTTTAGATCTGACGTACAACAAGGATTGAGAATACTGTTAACAATTTCTTCAGGTGAGGATGTGTGTCTGGCTCCCATTGTTCAGTGTGTTTATCTAGGGGAGGAAACAGCAGAGCTGTGCTGGGGGTGGGCAGCCCTTACTCTTGCAGTCGTAGGGTCCAAGAGACCTGCATGGCCTGATCACGGGGGCTTCACAGCCCACCCGCTGTGACCCAAGTGGTTGTAGGCATCTCACAGCCTGTTGACGTGTTTGACTTTGGGCAAGTGACTCAGCTCATCTGGGCCTCCTCATTTTGAGAAATTATGTGACATGGCAGCTTTATAAAGGACTATGCCTGCGTAGAAGTTGAAGACTCTCAGGAGAGGCAAGTTCATCTGTTCTATGTAGAGGCAGGATATGCTAAGAGAAGGATGCAGAAGGGTAAAGGCATAGGCAAATAGCAATGCCATCCTAGGTGTAGGAGAGATGGACAGCTGCCTATCAAAGACTTGCGTACCCCTTCCATGGGAGGGTAATGCTGCTGGGATGGATTTGCCTAACCAGGACATTTCCCAACCCCCTTGCACCTAGGTGGGGCGATGAGACTAGTTCTTGACTATGGGATGTGTGTGAAAGTGGTGTGTGTCATTTACATGCTGACGTGTGGTTAGGGAGCAGGGGCTCCGTCTCTATTCTCTCTTTCTCCATCTGCTGGCAGATTGTGGACATCCAGCAGAGGACTTGGAAGTTCTAGAGGATGGCAGAGCCACAAGACAGAAGGAGTCTTGGGCCTCTGGGGGCCTCACACAGCCTAGGAGCACCGGCACTGGACTGCTGTTTGAGTTAGAAATAAAACTATTATGTCAAGCCACTTAAATGTTTGTGCCTACTTGCTATAGCAATGAGCATAATCCTAACTAATATACCTGGTATCAGAAAGGAAGACCACTTTCTGGTTTTCTGGCCTATAAGGGCACATTTTCTTAGTTCATATAGAATCAGACCACTTCCTTGGTCTCAGGTTTGCGACTGAATTTGCTGGACTGAGACAAAGTTCTGGAACCTTAAGGCCTTGATCAGCCTAGTTGCAAGATGCAGTTGGGACCCAACTTAGAAAGCTGAAATGCCCTGCTAAGTTGGATTGGTGTTTGTGGCCTACATAAGGACACATTCTCTTAGTTTATGCAGAACAGGCAGCTGACGTGGGGCTGTGGAGCTGAGAGGTTTTAATCTGCTTGTCCAGAAACCCCCACTGTCCCAGAGATCTCAGCAGAGCACAGGGAATACTGATGACATGTCAAGAAGCGAATTTTGCCACAGCAACTAGGGAAACCGCCCGGGTGGAAAATGTGACCTTATTATATATTGTGTCCTGTGCTCAAGGCCTGGTGACTTGGTGGCTCAGCTGCCCCAAATGGGCTCACACCAATTCAGACACAGGGGAGGGAGAGCTGAGGGGCCATGCAACAGCAGCACTTTGAAAACCCGCAGACCTACTACTACATGCCGCTTAAAACAGTTACTTGTTTCGTCCAACTTGTCCACACTCCTCCAGCTGGGCAGGGCAGACTCCTCCCTCGGCTGCTGGCCCTGATCCCTCGGCTGCCTCCACGCTGCCTCCAGGGATGAAGTCTTCGGGGCATCCTCCCCAGTGACCGACAATGCAGACTGGGACCGCTGTGGAAATAAAAGAGGGAAAGGGGTGAATGGGACAGGGATGAATGCATAAGGCACAATCACTGGGAGGAATGCCTTCAGCTTTCAGGGTAGTCAGTGTGGAGTGTGCAGAAAATATGCTTAGTGGTTTTGATGCTGAAAATCAGTACATAACACCTGGTAACGGCACAGACAGTTCTCTGCTTGTTCCATTGCAAGCTGGCCAGGCCCACCAGAAAGCGTGAGATGCAGAGGAATCTGATACAGCCAGCTCTGTCTCATTAGACTCTCTTCTTAGGGCCAGTTGGGTGTGAAGAACTTTTCTAGGGGATGCAAAAATAAAAAGATCTTCCACTTGAAGACCTTTCTATCTAGCAGTGTAAATAGAAAGTTATCGCGCAACATAAAGCTATAATAGATAAATGAGCAAAGTATGGTCAGTCCACAAAACAGAACTATTAAAACCTATTTCAATCTAGCCCTTGAATTAAAGGAAGGAAAACAAACTCTAATAAAAGGAGAAATGGCACAAATGGGAATTCAAATAATGGACAAGGAATATTTTTGAGTACTATAATATAGATTATGAAACTCAAATGTAATAAGAAACCAAAAGAGACCAATCTTTTCCCTATGTCACTTAATGAAATAAATAACTTTTATTGGTTATTTATTTTGCCTTTTTTTAATTTTGATAAGCTGAGGAAAGGGTATACTTGCAAAACATCGAAAGCATTGACTCTTCATATTAAAAAAATCCTAATCTATGATTCAGGCCTCCTAAGCAGTCTGTCTCCACCTGCTGGCAGACCTCATCGCCAACAGCCCTGCTCCCTTCTATTCCAGTGAGAAATATGCACATCTATGCAATGTTCTTCCTCTCCCACCATAGGTGCTCAGAACAGGAGATCAAAGGAGTGCTTGCTTGGAGAGCCTGTGGGCAGGACAGTGCAGTGGTTTGGAGTTGAACTCAAGATTGAGCTGTTCCTGGGCTCCAATGCCATCTGCTTTCAATGCCTTGTGCAAGTGACTTAATTTCTTGAGAGAAGTGGAAACTTAACACTGCCTGGCAAACAGTAAATGCATAATATATGCATAACAATGCATAATAATAAAATAATAATGCATAATAATGGTGGTTTAAAAAAAAGGTTTGAGAATAACAAAAAAAGAGTCAGCAAAAACTAGCAGCATGATATTTGGGTGACAATGTTGCACTTTCTCAGGGGAGTTTGGGAAGAGGAGAATGGTTTCAGTAGCCTCTCTCCACTGAGGATCCTTTAGTAGTTTGAGAAAAGACACAGAGCACAGGTGAGGCAAGGGACCAGGCCTCTGCTACCCTTTGTTGGAGGGTGTGGTCAGCCAGTTCTGCTTCAGAGAGTCATTGGAAACCTCTTCTACTTCCCCCCACAAGACCTTGAGGCTAATACAGGAGGAAGACTGGATTATAGAACAAGTATGGAACCCTCTAAGTTGCCAAATGTACCAAGGTCACGACCTGCCACCTATCCCTTTGAATACATGAGAGAGAGCAGGATGGGCCCTGAGATGTGCCTTTCAATGCAGTGATGGCAGGTTAGTGCAGCAGGAGGGCTGCTGAGCTCTCCCCATCTTACAACCCAGGTAAAAGACTGCGTGCACTCAGCTCAAGCCACTGCCCCAGGCTGGGCTGGGGGTCCTGGACTTTCTCTGTTTATTTAGCTTTTCTGAGCTCCATTGCAAATACCTGTTTTCTTGCCCAGGGTCCCCACTAGACTGTGAGCAATTTGAGGGCAGGGAAATGGTCCTGTTAAAGGCCACATCCCAGCTTCTGGCACAGTAACTAGTACAGAATTGGAAATTAATGAATGTTTGTGGTGGAGTGAATGTGATTCGGAGTTGGCGACAGGAAGGATTTTCAGATTTTCTGATTTTCATTAATCTATTTATTTATTTTTACCAACTTCTTGGATAAAATTGCAAAGTAAAGAAAGAAATAAAAAAGCAGCCCACCATCATGCCCACTCACATCATGGTGGGCAAGGTCTCACTTGGAGGAGAGCCAAGTTCACACATATGTCAAGTAGCTCGGCCATGCAGCCTGACAACAGCCAAGGTTTCACAGGGTTGGGCATTCAGGAGGCCACCTATGTTCTGCTAAATTCTTGACAGATAACGAGTGGTTATTAGAGAGGACAGAGACCAAGGCTATTACCCAATTGGCAAGTGAAGTAACTAAGAATGAAAGAAAAACATTCTATGCAAATCCCCCATATATTATCACTCCCATACATCTCACCCTGGAATGGCCAGGGTGTTCATTCTGAAACACCTTTTGATCTCTGTGTTCACAAGGATCTTTCCCACTCTCCGTTCTAATTGTCCATTGACTTGTCAGCTCTTGCATAGACTGTGAGCTCCCTGAAGGCAGGGATAATCTCTTGGGTACGATCCTTGGTTCATATCTGTGACTGAATTTGCAGGACTGAAGACACACCCCTCTGGCCCTTGAGGGGCTCCCAGTCTAGTTGCTAGGTGTAGCACTGCTGCAGTCTCACATAGGCCATTTTCTATTCCCTGGCCTTCCTTTTCATACCTGCACGCTTCTCACTGTAAATCACCGAGCACATGTTTAAAAAGGGGGAACAAATGACATTTCATATTCATTTTGCAGTGGCCCACACTGTATTTTATGTGTGTACGTGTGTGTGTCCCCCCCACCCCACCCCCACAGAGAAGCCGAGACCGACAAATGGTCCCAACGAGAAAGCAGGGTTCTGGGTTTTTCATGAGAGAGTTGGGGATGTTTTTATAATCTATTCCAGACAAACCACTGATTTGCACTGGAAATCAAACCACAAACCAACAATCATAAAAGGCTCAAAAGAACTGTCTCCAACTGGTCCCAGGATGTTGGAGAACCAACTGGACTGGAAGCCAGACTGGAAAACCAACAGTTCTGAGAATCAGACCTGTTTTGCCACAAACTTGTTGCAATGAGGACACTGCCCAGTAGATGGCGCCACGACAATGCTTTTACTCAGCTGCTAGTTCAACCACAGGCTTGAGTCCATTATTTGTTCATTATCCCAGCTGAGCCTTCTGTGCCTGACCTTACTTTCCCATCTGCACCCTCTGCTTTTCCTACCTTCCTTGTAACCACCCTTGAGCCCATGAAATGTCAGGAGGGGCTGACCTGAGTCACAGTGCTTGCACATCTATGCGAGAGTGGCTGAGAATGGTTGGAACAGTCTGTGTGTCTAGAAATGTTAGCATGTCAGCAAAGCCTTGAAAAGAGGACTTGGGCATTTGAGCTTTCAAACAGACTTTGCCTTTTAATTCTTAACCAATGTGCCACATGTTAGGTAGTGGTCAGTGCCAGTTTCCTTCTTGCTATCTGTGGGATCTTGGCGGGAATTACTCAATTATTCTAAGCTTCAGTTCCTTCATGTAAAAGGATTATTGTCATGCCTGCTACAACATAGAAAGTACACAATAACTATTAGCTAAAATAATAGCATTTATCAAGCCCCCCCCACAGCACCAGTGCAATGTATTCATTCTCTCACCCAATCATCTCTCACCTGATTGGGTGAGGGAATCATTATCTGACTGGGTACATATGAGTAAATTGAGGCCCAGAGAGGTTGAATAACTTGCCCAAGGCATGCTCCAAGGGCAGAGCAGGTTTCAACTTGGGTCCATGTGGCTCCAAGCCAATGCTCCTCCATGCCCTCTAGGTGCTGTGCCTTCCAGCCTTTGCTAAAAGCTGGGAACAATGCACTCCTGGCTGCCGGTGCTCCAACCCAGCAGGACTCACCATCAGGACCAGCTGGCTCAGAAGCTTTGGGTGAAACAGGCAGTGTGATAATAGGCAGTGCATTATACCCTCCTCTGCAGCTACTGCACCCCCGGGGTTGGCAGCAGCAACAGTTTCCTATCGATACTTCTTGGAATGACATACTGTTGCAATGATTATCATTATCACACACAGGCTCTCTGAGGCATTGACCATGGCTTCAAAATAGGGTCTTGGCTCTCAACGAGTGCATGATATAAAATAAGCATCAAGGGTGTTGGGGCAAAGAGGGTAGTAATGGATTGTCATTGAATAAATGACCAAGACATAGTTATGCTTTGTATTTTCAGGGTCAGACTTAGCCATTAAATTCAGTCCAACAATGACAACAATAAATGATAAAAAATACTTTAGTTCTTTGCTGCAGGCATTCAAGGGAGAGAGAGAATGTGAGGGAGAAAATGATAAGAACACCAAGAGAAAGGGCTCAGGGAAATAGAAAGAGATAAAAGACAGAGTAGAGATAGAGTCAGAGACTCATCTTAGTTGCCGGGCAGATAGTGAGTACCTGGCCCCTGCTGTTACCATCATTATCATCAATGACATCAATGTATTACTACAGAGATGGCTTTTTACATACACACATCCAAAGAGACAGGCATTAAATGAAAAACCACCCCCATGCCAGTGACTTTTAGGATACCGCCTTTCAAGGCTGTAAAAGCTGGGTGACACTGACCTCCCTTCCCCTTACTTGCAGAGAACCACACAATAAGGCAGGAAATTAAAAAGGGAACAATCACACTGTACTTTCCACCAACAGAAAAGATCAGAAATTCTGTCTGAAGGGGGGTGATTAAGTTTGGGTTTTGTGGTTAAGCCTGAGTAGTGGGTTCTTCAGGGTTCTGAGATTCTGTATTGTTATTCCTTGAGCCAGACGTGTCCAGGTCAAAGAAGACAGGAAGAGAAAGGAAGAAGCAATGTCAGAAGGCCACAGGTGTAGGCTCCTCAAGGTCTGTAGGTTGGGGAGCCCTTCTTTTCTCCTGATATCAGGAGGCCATCCTTAAACTTGGCAGGCTGTTGGCATCACCTGGGGAGCTTCTGATAAGAATACAGATGCTCAGGCTCATGCCAGTCCCCTTGAGTCAGAACCTTCTAAGTGAGTCTCAGGCTGGTGATGCTGATGAACATCCAGGGCGGAGAACACCTGGTGGAAAGGTGAGTGAGCTACCTTCTCTGAAGTCCCCGAGAACCAAGACTCTGCTTGCTGGTTAGTGTCCAGACTTATTTCTGCTTTTATGCCCTCTGTATATTTCTTCTTCTTATCTAAACCCCTAGACCAGTGCTGTGCAATAAACTTTCTGAGCTGATAGGAATGTTCTCTATCTGTACTGTCTGATACAGCAGCCACTAGCCACAGGAAGCTACTGTGCACTTGAAACGTGGGAGAGGCCCTTCTAAATAAGCCAAGAATCAAGAAATCAGTGCATTCTTATCACCAAGGGTGGGTAACGAGCCACCTCTCCTTCCAGATAATGCTTTTTGAAAGCTCTAATCACAATGCTTGTCTTTAAACCAAACCAGGACCTAAAAATGGACACTTACAAGGATGTGGATCCCAGGGGCTTCTCTGTGACCTTAATCAATATGTTTTTCTTCCTTCACAGGCATCCTCGCTTGAGGGGAAACATCAAAGTCCAGGACCTGATTAAATCCCCACAAACAGACGTATTTTGCTGCCATTTGGCCACGGACCTGTATCTGTGGGATGCCTACCACACACTCAGTGCTGAGCTGTGGAAAAGACAGAACATACATGACCACTGACACACAGGAATGTTTAGTAATATGGGTGGCCTAAAAGGGTAAGTTGTGCTAGGAACCCAGTCGGATGCATGAGAGATTTCTCCTGATCCTCACGTTCAGGTGGCTTTGCTCAGGGCAGCTTTCCACTGAGGACAAGTGAGGATGAGGAAAGACAAAGCATGCACTTCTTCCTCGCTGATATTGCTTACCACCATGGATGGTAAAAACACATAGACTGAGGGCAGGAGAGGTCTTTCTTGGTCAAATATCCAAGGTGAGGGTGAAGGTTGTGGTAATAGGAGCCAATGACCTTGCCCCTTCTGTAAGGTCCCCGCGCCCCCTGCCAGACCATGTGATATTGGTGGTTAAAGTTTACATTGGAAGGAATGCTCCCCCAAGGGGGTATAGTAAAAGCCTTACAGCAGAACTGTTCAAACTACAAGCCCAAGTTTTTCTCCTACTCCCCTCCCACTAAGGTGGATTCAAGCCCAGGGAAGGTGGGCTTGAAAAGCTTTGCACATCAAGAGATTCAAAAACCAATTTAGAATCAGGGAGGGACTTCCATTAGGCTTTATTCCTATATTCAAATCTAGAAATAAATCATATTCTTCTAATTGCCTCATGAGAAAAACAGTCAGAAATGCCCAAGTCCTCTCTACATTGGCGTTGAAGCTAGAGCAATGCAGTTCTGCTGTGCAGGAGGCAGGCATTTGGCAAGCTAGATTTTCTGACTAGGGAATACAATCCTGGGAGGTATTTGTTTTAGCAAACCAAATGGGAATCCTGTGGAACAGACTGATGCCTCTAAACTGATGCCCATCCACCTCAGTGAGCACAGCCCACGGCCATGATTGCAATGAGGTGCACTGAGTTCGTTCCAGCGAGCCTGAGGAGCAGCAGGGGAGATCCCCCCTGGGGAGTGCCAATGCTGTTTGTATTAAGCTGCTTTTGGTCAGTTTTTGACTGAGGAACGTGGGTAAAGCACCTCTGCTGTCCTGCTGTCGAGAGGGGAACACTGCAGGAGGTAACTGCTGCTGAACCCATTGTACTGACTCATGGTACCAGAGCCTATGGCTCCACATCTCTAGTGACACGCAGAGAGTGTCACCAGTCTCTATGAGGTAGGACGAATGCCATTTCCAACCTTAATTGTATGCATGATGAGAACTGGTGAATGGTGGGAAAGCAGGCATTTTGCAGCCAGCATGTCCCAATCAAACAGGAGACAGACAGCAAAGTGTGGGAAAATGCTTGGAACCAGGAGACCCGGGATCCAGTCTGGAACTGCTGCTCAGATGCAGTGGCTCAGGGTAGCCGGTCCTCAGTTTACTCCTCTGAAAAATGGGGATAATACAGAGTGCTCTCACAGAGATCTAATGAAATAAACTGTGTGAACGTCCTTTGCACATAAAGTGCTGTATAAAGGGAAGGTATTGGTTGTGTGTTATTTTTTCTACAGATGCTTGACAATTCCTCTATTATTGCTATTATTCCTTCAGGTTTCTAGGATGACACCCTGGCCTCCTTGGTCATTTAGGGTTTTCAGTGAGAACTTCAGTTACTGTGCAGGGCTGCAGTCAGCTGATGTCAGTAGGGCAATCAGGAAGAGTCTGTTTCTGGGTGAGCGAGGTCTCTTCAGCACAAGGGGAAATGGGGCAGGGTCTGGGAAGGAGTTTTGGCCTCCGGTGAAGAAAGAACAGCACAGTCCAAAGATGTGGGAAGTGAACAGACACTTTCCAGGTGGTGAGTTGGGACGTGGAAGAGAAGCCAGATGATGCCATGTGACTGTGTGTGGGAGGGCCAGGCTGAGGAGAGGGCACCCGTGAGCACAGCAGGGGGGCCGGGCTGATGGGGGTCAGGGTTGCCCATGAATCATAGAGGTGGGTCAGTGATCCACAAATGGCTGCTGCTCCCTGGGCCTGGGGCCCAGCTGACCAAAACACGGTGACAGCCAGCTCCTAACACAGATGGGGCACCTTAATAATACAGTAACCTTGATTTTGAACTGTAAAAATAAGGCAATGATAGTAAGAACAATAACTCTCATTTAGGGGATGAAGCTTATGTGCTAAGTGGCCTATATCCATTTCTCATTTAATCACCTGCCATTCTGCCCCTTAGTCACCATTTTCCAACCACATGATCGCCACTGTGTTCCTTGAACACACCAAGTTCCTTCCTGCTCAGAGCCTGCATGCCTTCTGTTCCCTCTGGGAATTCTCTTCCTCTCATGTGCCCAAGGTTCTCATCTTTCAAGTCTTGGTTTAATGTTCCCTCCTAGGGAAGGCTTTCCCTGACTGACCCCCGACCAAGCTTTCACCCACCCCCTAGTCACTCTCTCCCTCTCCATCCTCGTGGTTTCTTTAGATAACAATGATTGGAATTGGTGACTATGTGCTTCCTTGTTGTTTGTCACGGTCTGTCTCCCCTTCTAGATTATGAAGTCTACTGTCTTTGCAGGGACCCCTGTTTCTGCAGCCCCTAGCATAGGAGCTCAATAAATACTGTGTGGATTGCATGAGGAATCCTCAGAGCCATGCTTTGGGGCAGGTCTTATTATCCCATTTTACAGAAAGGAAACTAATGATTGCTCAAGGTCACAGAGCTAGTTAAGGGCAAATCCAGAATCTCACCCCCAGGAGTGCCTTTGCCTCTAATCCCTCAGCTCATAGATGAATGTGGGGTGCTGTGGTGATTTCCACATCCTTGAGCCCCCAAAACTTAACTTGGCCTTTTCAGTTTGCAGAAAATACTAGAGAATCACAAAATACAGCACTATGTCATGAATGCAGCCCAAGCCCAGGAACAGCAGCCTGACTGCATGACAGGCTAACTTGAAGGGCATTTGTCCCACTGCCACACGCAATGGGAGGCCTTCCCCCCTCCACTGCCTGAAGGGATCCTCCCTTCTCTGAATTCCTGTTCCATTTCCAGCCTCAACCTTTCAACCGAGTACCCAATTATGAATTGTTTCATGTCATCCCCTTTTTACCAGTCTTAACTGTATCCCCTCTTGCCTTGCTAACCAGATTATAAAGACCTGGAGGGCGGGGACCGAGTCTTCTATTTCTTTTGTTCTCCTTGGTGCAGAGTGCACAGCAACCGGCAGTGAAGCCAGCTGATAGCATGTTGACGAGGGAAGTTTCCGCCATAAATCAATGAAGTTAAAACTCTGATAAAGCCATAAAGATAGTCCTTGTTATCCGCATGCACCTGACAGCTGGTGAGTACGTGGGGAGAGTTCATGCAGGCGAGGCTACTCATCATCATTTCTGGAACTGCAGGTCTACCACATACCACATGGCTCCTCTGCACACCTTTTTTTCTAATCTGCTCATGTAGGGGAAAAATGCCTCTGGATCCCCAGTAGGAGCAGGACAAGCACCAGGCACTGGTTTTCTCGTTCTGGCTTTCTGGTTTTACATTGCACCTGCTTGTTGCCCTGTCACTTGCCCCATGATGGCGAGGAGGCTTTCACGGTTGACAGAACATAGCCCTGACAGCCAGTCCCTCGGGGTCTGCATTCCCCGGGGTCTCAGCCTGTAGTCAGCTCCATTCCCAGCACTCTGAACATCCTCTGCTGGGCTTTACTTAAACAAATGACAAAGGATTTTATGGACTCAGTGCCCCTAACAGAGCTTTGGGGCACAGGCTGAGCTTTGTGCCACTGTGCTTTGTAATTCAGCCCTTGGCTTAATTTCAGGGTGACAGACAAAAATGGTGACTCCACATCACAACTTCCTGACCATGCCCATTTTGGTGGCTAAAATGGCGGGGGCAATTCTCTCGGGGTCACTCCTTGGTTTCAGTAAATCAAGTGATCTAATTTGTAAAAATACACATGGCCCTCAGAAAGCTGTTTTTTTTTCATAGCCTCAGTAAAACTCTTCAGAATGAATAAAAAAATGCAGCCTATGGCCATTTTTATTTTCCTAACTTGGTCTCTGTGTAGAAGCCCACCTCCATGTTCTTCAGTAGTCCATTTCGTTCGTTCTCTCTCTCACCTCTCCCCCTCACATACATAGTCTCTCAGAGTCTCACCACCTGCCCTTTGGGAACTTCTATGCTGTCCAGTAGGCAGAAGAGTCACCTATGGATGGTTAAATGTGGTGTCCCCCGTTTCCATGGGGAGAATGAACGGTTGTGCCCTGCACCTGCCCAGGACATCTGTGTGGGGTCGGCAGGGCGTGGGGACTCACCCACAGCGTGGCGGGGGCTTGGTGCCCTTCCAGGGAGGCAGCAGACCCTGCGCCGGCCACCTTCACACCACAACTCTGGGGCTGTGGCCACTCCAGCTCTTCTTCTGCTTGCTGCTCGCTTTTGCTCTTCTGTTTCCATATGATCTGGGGAAGGGGGTGGTGACAACAGGGGGCAAGTTATTGCAGAGGCCTCCTGAGGACTATCTTTGGGATTTTTTCAGCCACTTTCAGAGCTTAGTTTCAACACCCTACCAGCATGTTTCAAATCTGCCTTATGACAAAACAGCACAAATGCAGCTGCAAGCATATCTATAGCACTTTAAAGTTGATAAATTGTCCTCACGTTTATGTTAACTTCTATTTACTGAGTGCCTCATGCATGGCAGATTTAAGGCTAGGCACTATATATTGGTTACCTCATTTAACCCTCAAAATAATTCTAAGAGGTACATACTATACTCTCCTCATTTTAAGGATGAAGAAATGGGTGCAGAGAGGTTAAGATACTGGTTAAGGTCGTAACACAGCTCACAAACGGTGGAGCTGGGTCTCAAACCCAGAGTTTCTGGATCTAAATCCTGACATTAGGAAGCATCTGGAAACTAACAAGGGGGGCAGGTACCCAGACTCACCAGGGAGGCCTAAGCTCACATGTACCACTTGCTATGTTGGGCATGGTCCCTTGGATTTCTCGAGTCCATTTGTACAAAGGTCTCTGGGCTCCCAACTCCCTATGGGAAGGAAGCAATGGGGAAAACTGCTGAGCCACCAAGATGGGCATATTCTCTGGTGAAGTTTTAGACCAGACAGTCCAAGAAAGGGATGGCCCAAGAGCCGAGGAACTCAATGACCCGAGGGGGCCATGCCCAGGGATCAGCCCTGGAGCCTAATCCAGGGGATCTGGCCATGTGTGCCCAGGGCGATTTCAGGACTTTGTGGACAGTGACCTCCTGGGCCTCCCATTCCTCACCTTTGAAGGTGGGTGCAATTAGAGCTGCTTTCCTGTCCCTATTCCAATGTGGGGACAGATGAGTTGTCTGTTCACTTCATAGGTTCCAAGCTGAAGAGGAGCAGCATCTGAACAGAATGTACTTTGAGCTGCGACTGGATAAGACATCTGGGAGTGTCAGATTCCACTTGGATGTGGAAGGGAATGAATTATTGCTGAATTATCAGTTCAACTTTTTCAGCGCTCCTTGTATCCAGCCCTTTGCCATGTGACTTGCAGTCCCTCCCAGCACAGGGGGGATATATGTCTGACCCCTTGGCTTTGGGTTCGACCATGTATCTTGCTTTGGCCTATGAAATGTGAGCAGGGAGTCAGTGACAGCGTGTCAGCACTGAGCACAGGCCTTAAAAGGCATCACTTCCTTCCTCTTGCTCTCTTTGGGCTCTGTCATGGCCACGAGCAGCTGACATGTCCTCGGTTCACTCAATCAGGCCCCAGAGTGAACACCATGCAGCAGACTTGATCTCAACCACAGCCAAAGCACAGCCACCCAACCGACCCCAGCCTAGATCAGCTCTGCAGATTCATGCGCAAGAAAAAAATGGGGTGGCTAGTCATCCATCAGTAATTAACTGAAATATCATGTAAAGGACAGCTTGCAGCATGGGTAACAGGGGTGGCTGCAAAGGCTCTTCAGTAAGAGACGTTCCAAGACATATGGGAAGGGGACACTTCCTAACAGACAGACACACACACGTCACAAGGTCTAGGAAACAGGAAGCTGATGAGTAGCTTGGTCAGTGCTGAACTCCTAGCTCCTCAGCCACTAGCTCAATCTCTAAAGGTAACCACATTCAAACTGTTTAGAGATGCCCTCTGCCCTGGCCCCCAGAGCACAAAAGGCAAAAGTGAGAAAGCACAGAAGAAATGCTGCCTGAGTCACTCCCTATGTTTGCTCTTTAGCTTGCTAGAGGTCTTGGCTGGGGCCAGGGCAACGAGCTGCAGCCATACAGACTGCCCCGGCCCACCTACCTTCTGCAGGATAATCATAGCGAGTTCCTCGGTCAGCTCGTCCTTGTGGTCCCGCAGGTAACTGGCCTCATTCTGCTTGTCCTGCAGAGGGGACAGAATGGCCATGTGCTGTGGGAGGGTTGGAGGAGACTTGGCGGTCATCCTCCTGGGAGAGTCCTGACCACAATCACAGGGGCAGGTTGGGTTCTCCTCCATTTAAGGACATCTGCTGTGACACTGATTTCCTGACAACCTGCCCTTTCTCCTGGTGGCCAGAATCCCAGCCCACACCTTCCCCCCGAGAGAAGCGAGAGCCTACCAGGCTGTCCCCATAGGCTTCTGCTTTGGTAATTGCTTCTTCGATGGCCTCTTCGGCCACCCGTAAGGCGACGGTCAAGGTGTCCATCATGCTATGCCCTAGGCAGGAAACAGAACAGAGGCTACTTTCTGAAAGGAAGGGAAAGGAAAATGGTTGCTCCACTTAAAGCTCTTCTGCTTCAATTCTTCAGTAGCTCCAGGATAAATCCCAAATTGCTTACCCTGGTCTGTGGGCCCCTTGCCCTTCTCCCTGCCTCACTGCCTCCCACTTGCCATTCATACCCCCTGCCTCAGCCACAACAAATTATTTGCTCCTCTTTGAAAGCCATGATGACTCTGTTGCCTTGTTCCTCCATTCTCTGGTTTACTGCTCCATATCTGGGCTGGTTCCTTCTCTGTTTTTTTCCCTTCCTTGGCTGAATGTCCCTCCAAAGTGCTCTCACAGCCACTGTGCTTGCTTCCAGAAAGGCTCCATCTCCCTCCCCCTTCCTGCAGGTCACCCTCAGACAGCAAGACTTGATCATGTCCGCTGTGGTACCCCAACGCCAAGCCCAACTCCCAGCACAGAGTGGCTTACAAGGTGACTGGACAAAGAACTTAATGCAAGGGGCTGGTGCATTCTTCATCCACCTTCTCAGATAAGGATTGTGTTTTATTATGTACATATAGTATACCAGTGTGATGATGCAGATGAAAGTTATTAAATGTTCTAAGGGTACTGGGATCTGCATATGCTTTAATACAAATTCAAAATTCATTGAAGAATACTTTAGACACTAAACTAATCAACAACGACCACACTGGCCAACCACACTGAGCCCAATCATTTGCCAAGCCCTGGGTTGAGAGTTTCACACACAAGATCATAGAGAATCCTTATTCTGGGAAGTAGGTATCATGAAGCACAGGGAAGTTAACTAACTTGCCCAAGGTTACATAACAAGACTAGGAGAGGTGAGACTTGAATTCAGGACTTTCTGTCTTCAAAACCCATTATTTTAACCACAAAAGTGAGATAAACACAGCTAGCCCATGATTTTTTAAAAAAAGTGCCATCATATTTTTATCGAACAACTTTTCATATAGGGCAACAAATGGGAGGAAGGATCCCCCAAATCAAAGGGCTTCCACAGGCAACAAAATACTTTTTGGAGCTAAGTCTTGCAAGAGTTCTGCTTCTCTTGAGGCACTAGATTTTTGCTTCTTACTTGTGAGTGAGAATCTCCACCATCCCTCTCTTTGTTTGTCAAGAAGCCAGAGTCATATCAGGTGCAGGAGTGCAGGTCCACGAGGGCTGCATGTTTAGGACTTTTTCCCCAGCTTCAACCTCCTGCCTCCATTATAATCTCCTGGCCATGCATTAGTTAGCACATGCAAATCTCCTGTAAGCTGCCTCAAATTCTTTGTGAAATGAGACAGTGTAAATATATCAATTCATTAGTTCATCAGTCCTTCACTTAAATAGATAAGTTTCAAGTTTGTTAGACTCCTAAAGACAGAAAGTGGCATTTAGCAAACATTAAAACATCTCTCAAACCAAACCAGTTAAGGTCAAAGTGATCTGGCCAGCTGGTGAGTAGGGTAAGGCCAGCTGTGAGAGTCATCATACAGCTACGTAGGGGCAGCCCAGCCCAGGGCTCTGCACACCATGGGATGGCTGACTGAACAGTATTCCCAAAGTATAAAGAAATAGGTGTTTCGATAAGTGGAGCTTACATTGTCGTCACACTAAGTGCTCCCTGGAGATAGATACCCATATCTCCCATCGATGTATTTGTCACAGAAAAGGTGCCCTAGAATTTCTCACTGAATCAAACAAATGTTTACCTAGTACCTCCTGTGTGCTAGGCTCTGTGGTGGCCCCGGTGATGCCCTGACGAACAAGCCAAGTCTGTGATCTCAGGTGCTTTTCAAGCTATTGGGCAACCAGGCACATAAGTAACTGCTGAGGCAGAGCAGTAGATCTGTGATGGGATTATTTAACAAGTTCCACAGGTCCCTGGCAAGTAAGAGCTTAGAGCCGTAAACAGAAAGGTTTGGATGCCAGGCTCATGATTTTTTTGATGAGGACGATGTGGAACACTGGAGCTGTTTTGGCTGAAAAGTGAAAGCTCAGGTCAGTGTTTCAGAGAGAAAAGCTGGCAGGGTATTGACGAGGAAGGGTCAGAAGGCAGAATGACCAAATGCAGAAGACCAGTGAGAGGGTACTGAAATGAACCCAGGAGAGTTGTGTGTCAGGGGGAAGAGGGAAGCTTTCAGAATGGAAAGAAGGAGATGGGACTGGAAATAAAGCTGACAGGAAGTTGGGTGCCAGGATGGAAGCAGGAAGGGGGCTTGAGGGAAAGATGACTTTTGCTGATAGACTTAAGTGGCCAAAGAGCTTGATAAGGACATGCTGTGATTAAGGTCTCTGTAGGGTGGACAGGTCCTGATGGCCAAGACTTAGAAATTTGAGTCTGGAACTGTGGGCCAAGCTCAGGGCTGGGCATTTTAGGGTCACCCAAGACTGGAAGAGCACTGTGGCCATATGAAGGTGTGTGGTTACCCACGGAGAAGCCGAAGGCAATGAGGATGACGGGATTGAAACCTTCATGAGAAAGCACCCAGAAAGAGTGCAGAAAAGCCAGGGGGACTCCAGAGGAGGGAGGTTCCAGGCACTTTAGAGAAGGAGTTGGACTGATGGAGAAGAAATTAGAGGTTTGTTTTGTTTTTAACCCCTACTTTAAGGGACCATTATATTGGTATAAAAGAAGTGGAAGTTAATCAGTAACTGCTATTTCATTTTAGCATTTTAGAATGTTTTAATACACGTGCAAGTGAAGGGATTGGTTGTTATATTCCAAGTACAGAAGAACACACACTAGTTAACTACAAAGTACCAAGTGGTTGGGGAAGCACTTCTCTAGACCATACCTTTTCATATGCTCACCTATTTTGGTGATGAAATACCGTGACAATAACAAGAAGACTTGTGAAGACTCCCACACAGCAACAAATAGTTGCATCCAGGAGTTACAATGCAACTGGGAGACCCTGATAATGTTGGAAAATACCTGAAGGTGTTTCTATTCCTTCAACTTCCATTAACCATAAACTCTTAAGCAACCTTACCTTCTGCTTGCCTATAGAATGCTGAATCACTGCCCGAAATGCTTCCTTCATTCTCTGCGTTTGTCTCAAAAAAGCTTCCTCCTAGAAGAGAGAGAGTGGAGAGCAGAGAGGAGAGAGGAAAGAAGAGAGAGGAGAGAGCAAATGAGTATGAGAGGTCTTCAATGAGCATTAGTGCCCTGTGTCACTGAGTCACCAAACCACCATAATCTACTCACAAAGAGCTTTAGGGAATCACTGGATCCCTGGGTCCCAGAATAATGCCACAATTTTTGACTCATCACATTTTGTCCTCTCACACTGGTCCCTACTGTAGCATTGTTGCCACTTCCAACCTTATTCCAACACCTTCTCTGAAGGCAATATGGAGTCGAGGACAGAACAAGGATTTGGAGTCACAGAGATCTGAGTTCATTTCCTGGTTCTGCAAATTACTAATTGTGTGACCTTGAGCAAGTTATGCAACCTCTCCGGGTCTCAGTTTCCTTACTAGGAAAACAGGAGTAGCAACAGAATGATGTGATGAGACTTTGCATATCTGGTGTTTAGCTACTATCCATAGCATCAATCCAAACAGTTGCCTTTAGCTAATGATTTTACGGTCACTGTTCCCTTCTGGAGAAGACAGTCCATGAAAACAAACCCAGAGTAGGTAAGGGAAGTCACAGTATTCTATTTTTTAAGGCCCACTGCCTTTTCTTTGTTCTCCTGATTGAAGACACAACCCCAGTCTTAGTTCCAGGTCTCGAAGGAGCAGTTGGCTAAGCAAAAATAGTCTTAAGCTCCTACTTACGTTGAGGGCTTTTACTGTGTTTACATATTAATTCATCAAATGAAATCTTCGAAGGTGGGGATGGTGGTTCTTTTCCCCTCACCATGGCTCTAGTGCCCAAGATGGTGCCTGGAGAGAGCAAATGGCTCAAAAATATTATTAAATTGGATGCTAGTTGAAGACATTATTTGCTAGAACCAAGAAAATAAATATGAATCTATGTTCTTTAACTCAAAAATGGGGCAAATGCCACTGATGCCAAGTAAAACTCAGCGATAGTCCACTATGTATAATACACCCTGTGCTTTCCTGGATGGGCTATCATGGAGACTCCTATGTGGGAACTCTAAACGTATTTGCTGTATGTACTTGTAGAGGTTTAGTAGGATCCTGCATTTATAGAAATAAGTCAATGGTTCGTGGTATCCCTGCGTAATCTGCCTGACAACATGCCCCTCTGTGTTTGTGTCTTCTAAGTGGGATGTCAAAAGGCCTGAAGTCCACTTATTCTAGCTCTGTGACCCTGTGTCTCAGTTTCCTCAATTATAAAATGAGGCTTTAGGATAAGGCTTCTTCTCAGTTCCCAGTCTATACATCTAAGTGCAAACATTTCACTTTGTGGGCCATATCCAGTATTCATTCGTCCATCCAACAAATATTCCAATGGCACCTGCCACACGCCTGGCTCTGGGCTAGGTTGGGTGTTGGGGGTATATTGTTGAGCAAAGCCAGAAACCATCCCTGCTCTGCCAAACTTGACAATGTAGTGGGGGAGAATTTACTAATGTAAGACTTATATATATAAATATATAATTATAGATGTGTTGGTGCTCTGATGTGGTGGTTTACATCCTAGTGAAAATACTCAGTAGGGAAGATGGAGTAAACAGCCAAGGGGAGGAGGGGATGTGGGAGAGAATCCAGGGCAGAGGAGAGAGTGTGCACAGATGCTGGTGGGGTGGGGAAACTAAGATAGAGCAGCATGGCCAGGCTGCAGAGAGGAGAGGGAGCACAGGGCGAGATGATTCTGGGGACAAAGACCACGCAGGCTGTGACAAGCCACCTCAGCATTTGGGCTTTAGCCATAGCCATGTGAAGCCACTGAAGATGAGGTTCATGTAGGTGATCTGGTCAGATCTGTGAGTCTAAAAGTGTGCTTTGGCTGCTGTGCAGAGGACATACTAGAAGGGGTGAAGGTGATGTAGCCTGGAGGGTGCAGGGAGAGCAAGGGCAGGAAATGGAAGCTGTGAGTGCAGCCCACTCTCTGGAGTTTACCTGTAACGGGCAAGAGAAGGCAGGGCAGCAATTTGAGAGAAATATGTGGTCAAGGAAGGATTTAGGAACTGGGCGAGACTTGGGCATGTTTATAAATCAATAGTAAGGAACGAGCTAAATGTGAGGTTAAATAGGCAGGCAGGAAGGAATAAGTGACCTTGAGACTTTCTTGGAGGGTGCACAGGGATTTGATGCAAAGAGCAAGGGGAGGGGTAAGCAGCGGGATGGGGTGGGGGGCAGCGCCTCCACCTTAGCAGTGCAGACAGCAAGAGGTTTATGTATCTGTAAGGGGCAAGAGGAGGAAGTGGCAAGTGAAGGAGGAGGTGAGGTCATCTGCGGAGAGAATGGGGAGGGGGATGAGACTATGAGGCGGGAGAAGATCTGAAAAAGTCTTTGGGAAACTGAGTTGACCAGAGGCAAAGCTCTGGTTTTGCATGACTTTAAATCTAGTACAACACCTCTCCCTCAGTTCTCCTTTATATTTATGGGTGAGAGCTTCAGTGACATTTTGGATGATGTGATTTTTCCAAGGGCAGAAAGCAGTTGTTCTGAAGAACAATGATGCAGCAGCCCGAACACATCAAGCCACTGCTCTTCGTGAATCGAAGGACCCTCTGATTCCACGCAGCTCAGCATTTTCAAAAGATCATATTTGTCAATCAGATCCCAGAAGAAAAGCATAATAGACCTTTCCAGGAAGCACATCAAAAAACAGATAAATAATGATAATGAATGAAAGCAGAGTTTATTTTTCCCATTTTATTAATCTAGTAGTGAATAAAAGCATGTTTTATTTATCCAATTGTCTGCAGATGAAGTTTATTAACAAAGGCTGCTTTTTATCTTCTCAAGGAGTGCTTTATTATTAGGGTAAATGTTAAAAATGTTACGCTGGTTCTGTCAGATAAGCCATGTGAGCACTCCTTACTATCTGTCATTATATTATGTATAAATTTGTTTCCTTATTTATCTGGCTTCTCCACTGGAATGTTGGCTCTAAGATCTCAGGCTCTCCCCTGTCTTGTCACGGAGGATTCTCCAACTCTTAAACCAGGCAGGCAGAAAGTAGGTGTTCAATCAATGATTACTGAAGGAATTAATGTATGTTAGATTCTGGCCAAACTAGTGGCTGTCATTTTAGGCCTAACCTCGTCCCTGGTGCGGGCAGCGGGGGAAAGAGTAAGGCTGGCTTGAGAGAGTGGGGAAGGAGTGAGTGATGGCAGTGTAAGGTGTGCATGCGATGGGCAGCCCCCAAGATTCTGGGAACTAAATGAATTCTCCGTGGACTGAGGATTTTTATAGCAAACGGCACTGGTCCAGCAAGCAGTGGAGACATTTAGGTGAGAGGGGTTTGACACTTAAGGTCCTGGTGCAGAGCATGGGTCTATAACACTGTAGATGTTGCCCATTAGGTTCTGACAATCAAAATTCTGAAAACAGATTCTCTTAGATGAAGTTCAAGATGGAACCATCTTATTCAGAACTCTGATGAACTAATTATAGGGAAGTTCTAGCTGAGGTTCTCAGCCTTGACAGGAGCTTAAAATAACCCAGGGTGATTAAAAAAATATCTATGCAGGGCTCTACCTGCAAAGGTTCAGAAGCAATCAGTTGGGGGTGGAGGACGGACCTAGGCATGGAAATTTTTTTCAAAGCTCCCTCGGTGATTCTAATGTGTAGACAGGACTGAGGGTGACAGATGAAAACCATAAAAGGGTGCCAGGTGGTACATGAAAGCTAATCAATTCTTCAGTCATCGAATATAACCAGGTGGCTATTTAAGCACTGAAAGATTTCTCCATACTTGAGGTGTAATTACATTTCCTAGACACTTTGTAGAATAAATCTCATTGTTTTATGATCACATCTTGACATGTTTCAGTACCACCTCAACTGTCTCCTGTCTGCTTGTCTTCATGTTTATCAAAAGGAAATCTTAGTGTAAATGGAGATATCAATCACATTACAGCAACTGATTTTAATACCACTATGAAATGTCTTGCTACCCACAAAATGCTTTCAAGATCTAACTAACGCAATATTGAGGATCTAAGATGTGCCAAGCTTTGAGCCTCACTTTGGGAACACAGAGATGAAAAACTGTCACCTCTGGATCACGGTCCCGGAGGACAGGCGGCTTTGAAAGTTGTCACCTGAGTGCCATGTGGTAAATGCTGTGATTGAGACACGGATGAAAGAAGTGGTAAATCTCAGAGGGCACTACGCTGAAATCTGCTTCAATCACGGCCGACACTAATTCCCAGGAAAATGATTCTCCTTTGTGAATTTCAAAGTCCTATGCTGGCCCACTTGGGATTCATGTCTGCCATCCCTAGAGAACATTTTTTAGAAAAATCAATAAGAAGATTAAAAAAATACGTGGAAACCTTCACCACAGCTCTCTTAGCTATAGACTTCTTGAGTAGTTTGAAAGACAGAGATTCTAGCAACTACCACAAAAGGCACTAATGATCCTTGGTGTTAAATTCTTTCACCCTATTTTCCTCCTTGTCTAACTGGCTGGCATATTTTTAGATAAGACATAACCAAACACTTTACTGAGAATACAACAAAGTAAAATAATGACTGTGGAAAAAAGCTCCAAATGAGATGGATGAGATTTTTTTTTTTCTTTCCTGCATTAAAAGCATTTACCTGTGTCAGCAAAGTGATGAAAAAATTGCCTCTAGACAGAATAAACAATCTTTTTGGAGGCTATGCTGTTCTTATTATGACAACCATTTCTTCCTACATATAAAGAATATGATTTCTCATTCAAATTCACTTGGTTGTATTAACTGTATAAGAACAGCATAGGTAAAATTTTTCCTTCAAGTTCTCTGGGATAAAGCTGATAATTTCTAACTCTCCTACCTTATCAAGTTCTGGTCCTGGTAAGAATAGAATTTTGGAGTAGATGGCATATCCTCTGAGTCTCTCTGCAACCAAATAAACATGACTTCCTATGTTTTAATCATTATGGGATGATGACCAAGAAACTTTAATTTAGGGGGATCTAGAATTAAAATGTCCACAATCTGCAGAGAATACTTTGGTAATCCCAGCTCCTAAAATATCAGCCTAGTGGGGGATGCTGAAACCAAAAGAGCTGAAACTTAACAGAGTGTCGAGCACTGGTCCTATTATTTCTGCTCCTCGCTAGAGCTATATATTTAAGCAAATTTCTCTGTCCCAGGTGAGTGTGCCCCAGTGTACTGGGTCTCCAAGCCAGGCCTTCTTCTATCCCATCAGCCACCAGACTCTCAGAACAGCAGGCAGCCAGATTACCTATAATGTCAAAGCATGCTCCACTCTCCAGCCGGTGTTTCCTGTACAAGTTCTTCAGGACCTTGGCACTGCCAAAGCGTTTGAAGCGGCTCTTCACGTTATTGTAGAACCATTCCAGGGACTGGGTCCTCAGAAGCCTGAGAAAAACAGAGGATTAGAAAACAAACCAAAAATCCTTAAAAGAGTAAATGGTGGCTTGCAAAAGTGGCTACAATATTTTGCAGTTCCTTCCATCAAGACATGGGTCTATTTTTCTATCCCTTGAATCTGGGCTGGTCTTGTGACTTGCTCTGACCATAGAAGGTGGTGAAAGTCATGCCATGTGAGTCCTAAGCTTGGACCTTAAGAGGCTGTGCAGGTTCTTCTTTTGCTGCTCTTGGGAATCCTCCAACTTATCGCTATGTGAATAAGCCCAGGCTAGCCTGCTGGGTGTTGAGAGACACTGGCCCAATCATCTCTGTTGCCCCAGCCAACAGTCACACAAGCACCAGGTGTGTGGATGAGGCCATCGATTGCCAGTCAGCCAGAGACCCATGAGTGACCCAAACTGAGATGAGCAGAAGAACCATCCAGCTGAGTCCAGCCCAAAGACCATAATCTACAAAACTGCAAGCTAATAAATGGTTGCCTTTTGCAACCACTAAGTTTTGGGATGGTTTATTATTATACATGGAAAACTAACTGACATTCCAGTTTAAAAGCAGATGTTATATTTGACACTCTTACACATTAACAACTTTTTCTAATTCAGCTTGGGAAAATAAAATGGACAAGTGCAACACTGGGTTTTAAGGCAAAATTCTCTGGGCTTTTACTCATTCACTCTGAAGCACTGCGAGGAAGCAGTCCCTCGTCAGTGCTATAATGGTCATTACAAGACAATCTGACAAGATTCCTCTTTTTCATGCCAGACAAAAATATATTTCTAAAGCCCTTCTATTTTAAGAATAGCTTTTATTGCCATTTTTTCTTATGAATGTAATAATACATACTCATTTTAGAAAATTCAGAAAAGCAAAATGAACACAAAGGCTGCCAAGCCAATGATGGAAGAAGTACACAGCTGCTCCTCCCTCCCAGATCCCAGTGAAATATGAGAAGAGCCCAAAGGAGAAGAAGTCTATAAAAATGAAGACATGGGGTGAGAGGAGAATCAAGAGATTTTGACAAATTTCTGGAAAATTGAACTTGAATGATAGCATAAAGGATAGAGAGAGAAAGTTGTCCTTCAAAGCAGGCAGGGACTCTTGGCTGAGACATCCAGTTTTGAGTTGGTTGGTTCAGTGAGCGGGATTAGACAACAAGAGAGTATTTATAAGGCTAATGTAATACTTGTGTAGACAGCAGTGAGGCCTCTTGACCTGTTCCCTAACAAATGGGTAATTGGTTTAAGGATGATTTTGTACTAGGCTAAAAATAGAAAGCAGTTCTCTAATGAAATGGAACAATCGACTTGAGAAGGACTAGGACTTCAACATAGGGGTTGATGCCTTGCAGGGAAGCCCTCCTTGTTTGGTACTAGAGGAGCCCATACCTGCCTGCCCACCAGATCCCACCCATGTAGCTCAAAGCAAAGCCTGCCAGTTGCCTGTCCACAGAGTTGGAGCTCCCAGTTAGTCTCTCCTTGCAAAAGAGAGGTGCACTGGGGATACTAACCTACTCAATTGCAGAGGAGGCCCATGTTGATCACCTTTATTAATGAACCAAGTTCTCTGTTAAAAAATATGAGTAGACAACCAGGGATCAACAGACATTTGAAACAATACAGTTGCAAGAGAAACAAGTTTAAGGTAAACTAATAGCAGTACGAAAGGAGGCTACTGAAAAGAACTTGAAAAATTTGAATTAATTTCTATAGAGTGATTTGAGAAGTTCTTGCATCCATACAAGGCTAGAGTGATGTGGAAAATAAGCAATTGGAAGACAAGCAACAGTTCTTGGAAACAGAAAACATGATTGGTGAAAATATTTAATAGACAATTTAAAAGTTACAATCAATATAAATTTTCCAGAATGTAGAATAAGAACTCAAAAGGATGTTACATATGAGGGAAAAGAGTCATAGAGGATCAATTCAGGGTTAGCATCTAACAGGAGTTCCATGAGAGAAAAAAGAAAATAGAGGAGAGGAAAAAACCAAAGACTTAACAGAAGAAAATTTCCTCAAGTTAAAAAGGCAAAGTTTTTAGGTTAAAGGGCCCTACGAATTACCAAGCAGAATAAATGAAAAACAAAACAAAATAGAGCAGACAAACCCACCTAGATACATCCTCAGGACAATTTATATCCTCAAAGATAAGGAAATCTTAGTGACTTCCACATAGAAGAAAGGATATTTTGCAAATTAACAGAAATAATAATGACATGAAAAGTTTGAATCAGTAACACTGTGTTGGGGATTGAATCATGCCCCCACAAAAGGCATGCTCAGGTCCCAACCCCTGGTGCTGAGGGTGTGAACCCACATGACAATAGGATCTTTGAAGGCATTGTTAGTTAAGGTGTGCCCAAATGTGGCTGAAGTCCTTAGAGGCAAAGGAAACCAGACAGGCGAGAAGCCACAGTGAGCAACTAGAAGCTGGAAGTCAACAGGACCCAGAAGAGAAAGAAGATGCCTCCATGTACATTGCCCTGTGATGGAGAAGCCAAGGATTGCCGGCAGCCAGCTCTAGAACACCAGAGTCTTCAGGAAGAAAGCATTGCCCTGCTGACACCTCAGTTTTGGACTTCTCCTAGCCTCAAAACCGTGTGCTAATAATTTCCCATTGTTTAAGCCATCTCATTGTATGTTACTTGTTTTAGCAGCTAGGAAACTAAAACATGCTGAATGCTAGAAGCCAGTGGAGCAAGGGTTTTCAAAGCCCAGGGAAGAAATGACAGGAACTTAGAATTCAACTCTCTATCCAGCTAAACTATAATCAGATAAGGGCAAAATAAAGCCATTTTCAGACATGGAAAGTCTCAAAAAGTTTATATGCTTTCTTTAAAAAAATTTCTCAGTGTGTACTCCAGGAAAACTAAAATGCCAAACAGAAAAGAGGAAACCATGGGACTCTAGGAAGAGGGGAATTCACAGACTGCAGTGGAGAGAAGTCCCAGGAGGAGAGCTGTGGGGAATTGGGTCTGGCATGGAGTTGGAAACATGAGGTTGTTTTAATTTAATATCATTCTATGCTTGAATTTCTTTTAGCGAGGTGCACACATTCCTGTAAAAGCACTGAAATATAAACAAGCCAAAGAGGATTAAAAAAAAAAAATCACCCAAAGTCTCATCATTGGAACTTGACAATTGATGAGTGTTCTTCCAGACTTCAACACAGTGTGATCCCTGATCAGACCACACAGAGATTGGGAGGAGACCCAGGAACCTGGCAGGGACTGCTGTGCATGTATGCATGGATGGGGGTGGGGAGCAAGGGGTGAGGCAGGAACACAGCGGTCAGTCAAAAGCCTGTTAGTGCAGAAAGGGCTATTTTTAAGGAGGCCCCTGAAGTTGTCTCTTCCCTGTAATGTGGTTCGGTGGACAAAGGCTGTGAGGCAGCAGTAGGCAGCCACCTGTAGTGGCCAGTAAGCAGTGACGGTGGCACTCACCTGGTTAGTGATTTCAACAAGGAGGAGAAGCAGCCATGACTAGGCTGTTCCTGAGCAGATGTGAGTGATTATTGGTTCGTGTAGTGTACACGTGATCTTTAAACAAATATAGGAACACATTGTCTTTGATTTGCTCTTCCCTCTGCCTGTAACACACTTGCTCCCAGGTAGTCTCATCACTCAATCCCTTACTGCATTTAGGTCTCTGTACAAATGTCACTGCTTTTGAGAGTCCTTGCCTGATCAGCCTGGCTAAATACACCACTAAGCCAACACATTTTGTGTCCTCCATTTCTATAGAATAATTTTCTGTATCTAATTATATATTACCTATATAATTTAATTATAAATTATCAATTATTTATATATTAATTGTCAATTAGCACTCAATTATTGTTAACTCATTTGTCTAGTATCTATTTCCTCTTCTATAATAGAACATAAGCTCATGGAAAGCATTTTTTTTCCTAGTCCTGTATCTCATGTGCCTAGACTAAAACAGTGCTCATCATAGACACACAATCCAATCTGGTAAGTGATAGATGAATCCGTTTTATAATCTGCTTTTTCTATGACTGACTTTTTCCATTTTTTAAATTAGAGAAATTGTAGATTTTAGTTAGAGAAATTGTAGATTTACAGAAAAACCATGCAGAAAATACAAAGTTCCCATATATCCACCCCTTCCCCACAGAGTTATTCCTATTATAAACACTTTGCATTAGTGTGGTACCTTTGTTAACAATTGCTGAAACAATAGTATTATAACTATACTACCAACTAGTGTCCATACTCTACATTAGGGCCCCCTGTTTATGTTGTACAGTCCAATTTTTTTTTTTAAAAATTTACAGCTAGTAATATACATACAACCTAAAATTTCCCCTTTTACCCACATTCAAATATATAATTCAGCAGTGTTAATGACATTCACAGTGTTGTCCCACCATCCCAATCATCCATTACCAATACTTTTATGTCACCCCAAACAGAAATTTTATATCAATTAAGCATTAACTCCCATTCCTTACCCCAACCATGGCCACTGGTGACCTGTATTCTACTTTCAGACTCTATGAATTTGCTTATTCTAGTTATTCCATTATCAGTGAGACTATACAATAATTGTCCTTTAGTGCCTGGCTTATTTATTTGTTAGCTGTGTTTTTTTCCATATGTATGCCCTTTATTGTGTTGACGTTTCCTTCTACTCCTAGTTTTCTGAGTGTTTTTAATCAAAAAAGAGGTGCTGGATTTTGTCAAATGCCTTTTCTGAGTCAATTGAGATGATCATGTGTTTTTTTCCTTTATAATGTAGTGTATTATGTTAATTGATTTTTTATGTTGAACTACCTTTGCATACTTGGTATAAATCCCACTTGATCATGGTGTTTAATTGTTTTTAGAATGCTGTTGCATTTGGTTTGCTAGTACTTTGTTGAGGATTTTTGCATCTATATTCATAAGGAATATTGCTTTGCAATTTTCTTTTCTTCTGGTATCTTTATCTGGCTTTGGTATGAGGGTGATGTCGGCCTCATAGAACAAGTTAGGGTGTGTTACCCACTCTTCAATTATTATTTTTTTTTTTTTGGAAGAGTTTGAGCAGAATTGGTGTTAATTCTTGGGATATTTGATAAAATTCCCCTGTGAAGCCATCTGGTCCTGAGCTTGCTTTATTGGTAGGTTTTTGATGATGATTCAATCTCTTTACTAGTAGTCGGTTTGCTGAGATCTACTTCTTCTTGAGTCAGTGGAGGTAGTTTTTGTGTTTCTAACAATATGTCCATTTAATCTGGGTTATCTAATTTGTTGGCATACAGTTGTTCATAGTATCCTCTTCCAGCCCTTTTCATTTCTGTGAGATCAGTAGTAGTGTCCAACCTTTTATATGATTTTAGCTATTTGCATACAATCTCTATTTTCCTTTGTCAGCCTAGCTAAATTTTGTCAATTTTATTGATCTTTTCAAATAATCAACTTTCAATTTCATTTATCTCCATTCTAATCTTTGCTATTTCCTTCTTTCTGCTGACTTTGGGTTTCATTTGTTTCTCTTTTCATATATCTTCAAGCTGTGAGGTTAGGTCTATGTTTGAGATCATTCTTTCCTTTTAATATAAGCATTTAGTGCTACACACTTCCCTCTCAGAACTGGCTTTGCTCTATCTCATAAGTTTTGGTAATTTTTGTTTTCATTTTCATTTGCTTCAAGATATTTCCTAATTTCCCTTGTGATTTCTTCTTTGAACCACTGGTTGTTTAAGAGTGCATTAATTTCCACATATTTGTGAATTTTCCAGTTCTCCCTCTGTTATTGATTTCTAGCTTCATTCCATTGTGGTTAGAGAAAATACATTGTACGATTTCAATATTTTTTATTTTATTGAAACTTGTTTTGTGACCTAACATATGTTGTATCCTGGGGAATGATCCCTGTGCACTACAGAAGAATGTGTAAACTGCTATTGTTGGGTGACGTATTCTCAATATGTCTGTTAAGGCTAGTTGGCTGATAGTATCATTCAAGTCTTCTATTTTTTTTTTTTTGTCTTGGGCACTGTGCTAAAAGCTTTACTCAAATTATCTTATTTAATCCTCACAGTGATTAAGAGAATCAGTGTGGGGGTTGGTTTGGAGTGGCCCAGACTCTGACATTTACTACCTGTGTGGTCTTGCACAAATTACTTAGTTCCTTTAAACTTCTTTGGTTTTTTCATCTCTAAAATGGGGATGATGACAGCAATCACTTTATAAGGCTGTTTTAAGGATTCAATGAGATAAAAGAAGCAAGAATGTGTCTGGTACAACATAAGGTCTCAGTAATTTCTAATAACAACTTTACAAAAGTGAGTTCCACCATTATAGATGTGCAAACTGAGATGTAGCAAGATTATCTTGCCCAAAGTAGCAAGAGGTTGATTAGGGATTAAAAATGGGAGTCCTCAACCATGTACTAGTGCAGGAAAGATGGATGCCCAATGTATACAGTGACCCCTTCTCTTCAGGGTATTTTCCTATAGCATTTAAGTATATTACAATAAGCATGTATCTTTTTTTATAAAGGAATACCATAAAGCTATTTTCAGAATTTAGAATAATATAGAGAAAGGAGAAAAAAATACAGAGGACCTTGTCCTTGGGAATCATAATCTCTGATCTTATGATTTATTTGGCATATTTGAAAGCACAAAAGAAATGAAATTCCATAACAGAAATATTCTCCAGGCTGCCTCACCTCCCAACTTAGTCTTGTTCTGGAAAAGGTGGCCCTACCTCGTGGCCACATGACTCAGACCTGCCAATCAGGACGAGGGAGGAGGCTTTTATTGGAGCGCTTAGAAAGAGGTGCTCCCTTTCTGCTGGGTTGGCTCCCTGGAAGAATGAAAGCCTGGAGATCCTGGGAATATTGTTCCCATAACTTGGGGATAACTGTGGTTTTCTGAACAAAAGCAGATCTGACAGTGTGAAGGGGGAGAATCCTGTTGACATACTTTGAACATTTGGATCTACTCATGCCTGCGGTCAACCCCTAGATTTCCATTACATGAACCAATAAATTACCTCTTTTGTTTAAGTCATTTTGAGTTGAGTTTCTATTATTTGCAACCAAGACTCCTAAAAATGTGTTCTAAGTTCTAGACAGCCCTAAAAAACTTCAAGTACATCATCAGAAGAGCCCTCCATTCACTTGTTAACCTCAAACTCTGACATTCAGAAGCATTTTCAGGGACTCTAAAATGGAAGACTTCAGCTTGCTCAAGTCATGGGAGTGGAATCATGGCACCACCATGGGGCTGATAGCTGGTGGGAAGACAGCAAAGAATCCTTGGGGGATGATGGGCAAAACCACAGCCTGAGTGCAGAAAACTTTTCCTTAAGAAGTGATGCATTACAGATTATGTTTTGACTTAGAGTTAATGTGGAGAGCTTTTCTGGCAGCCCAAGGGAAGGCTCATTCATGATTACCTTCATTTGCTATTTCACTTATTTAAAAATACATGGTTCAGAGGAAACTCTCAGGTGGCATGTGGTTCCTGGTGCAGAGGTGTGGGGAGAGGGCTGTGAGGACGCCAACACCTAGGGCGGACTGGCAAAATGTGCTGCAGGGCTCCCATGGCCTACCCTCCCCAGCGTCCGACTGAACACGTACAACTCATGTATGACTTCTGGCAAGGACAGGTGAGAAAGGAGGAGCCTTTGTGTCAGCATCCTGTTGGAAGAGAAGGCAGAGTAGAATCCTTCATGTTTTAGTTTCCTGGATGCTAACACAAACATACAGTAGGCTGGCTTACCAACAGAAATTTATTGGCTCATGGTTTTGAGGCTAGGAGAGGTAGAGAACTGAGGGGTCAGCAAGGCGATGCTTTCTCCCAGATGACTGTGGCATTATGAGGCTGGCTGCCGGCAATCCTTGGGGATCCTTGGCTTTTCCATCACATGGCAATGCACATGGAGGCATCTTCTCCTTTCTCTTCTGGGTTCCATTGACTTCCAGCTTCTGGTTGCTCACTGTGGCTTCTCTCCCACATCCAATTTCCTTTGCTCATAAGGACTTCAGCCACATTGGATTAAGGCCCTCTCTCTTTCAGTTTGGGCACACCTTAACTAACAATACCTTCAAAGGTCCTATTTACAAATGGGTTCACACTGATAGGAACAGGATTGGGATCTGAACATGCCTTTTGTCAGGGACATGATTCAATTCCCAATACAGTGTTTGTGCATGGATTGATTCATTTGTTCACTTATTCATTCCTTCATTTCCTCATTACTTGCTGAGTGCCAGGCACTGGCTAGGGATATAAAGGGTGACAAAACAGATGAAGCCTCTGCCCTACAGTGCTGCCAGGCTAATCTCTCCCAAGCATGCCAGATGAGGCATGAGAAGGAATCCAAAGCCAAGCCAAAGAGACATCTCAGGAATGGTTGGGCAGTCTGTGTTCCACAGGCCTTGGGTTCAGAATCATTCCTAAAGACACGTGAAAAACCAGAAGCAATCAGCCTGCTCTCTGTCTCAGGCATTTTCTCTACGATGCCCGAACTGCAGCTTCTCAGCTAGGTTAATAAGAGAGGTGGATATGGATCCACTTTCCTGGTGAGGATACTTGCTGTAAAAGGCTTTCCATCTTGGAACTATCCAGAGGGATCCTGCTTGATTTCTCTAGGCTTATTCTTTTAAATGACTTCAACTTTTCCTTAGGATGTTCACACGAAGATTCTGAGCTCCAGGTAGTTTCATAACCTCAAGCATGGTAATTTCTTTAAATACCAAAGCTTGGCAAAAATCAACAGAAATCGTCAAAATTCACCATTTGCAACAGAGTCAGAACTGATTACTTTTTAGTTTTTGGAGTTATAGTATCATCAACTGAAAAATGGGATGGGAAGCCACCTTACAGGGCTGAGAAGAGGGTTGGATGTGATAATTCAGCTTAGACAACCAGAGTAAGGTCAGACCCTTACACCCATTGGGGATCCCAGCTGAATCTGAATGTGAGTGAACAGGTCTTTCCCGCATGGCTTCCATGTGCCTACCCTGCACTCAATGATGCAAATGAGGGATTCTGGGGCTTGTACCTTGATAGGGGCTACAGCATAATCTCTTGGTCAGTGGGCTTTTCCCCAAATACACATGTTCTTGGAGGTTCTGACGACTTTCTTATGGCACTCCCATCCTTCCACCTTACTCAAGTTTCCCTCTGGGGAATAAGTATAACCATGAGGGATATTAATGATAAAAGCTTGGGGAATCAGGAAACCAGACTCTGAACGACTGACTGCTAATAAATAGTTATGTGACACAGATGGATAGCTGATCTGCCGTCCGAGAGCTCATACGACTGCCAGGACCACAACAAGGTGCCCTAAGAGCCAGAGGCAAGAGGCTGGTATGTGGCCGTTACTCCTGAAGCTGCCCCCTAAGGATGGAGTGAGTGAGTGATGGGTTCCAGAACAGGCTGGGCAAGCCCTTTGAATCACACAGGGAAAGCACAGTGCTACCCCTGGGGTCAGAGAGAAAAAGAGTTCAAGGTCAGCTCTCTCACTTTCTTGAAGTGCCATGTCAGACACATAACATAATCTCTTGGTATCTCAGTGTCCTCTGCAAAATGGAAACAATCATGGCCCCTGCTCCTGTTAAATAGTTATGAAGGTTAAATGATAAGTGGGAGATAAAGCATATAGCAGAGTCTGGCACAAAGCCACTGTTCAATTTGAAATACACATTTTCACATTATTAGTAGTATCATCATCCCAGCATGGTGGTTAATAGCACAGGTTCTGGGCCTGGGTTCCAAAACTAGCTCAGCTGCTTGTTAGCTGGGTAACCTTGAGTGAGTCACTTAGCCACACTGTGCCTCTGTTTCCTCACCTGTAAAACAGGGAAAATAACAGCACCATAGGGTTTTATGAGTCGTTGATGGGCGAGTCCAAGCAAAGTGCTCAGCCCTGCCTACAATGAGAGTAATCACTAGAAAAGTTTATGTAGTTGGGAAGGGTCAGGTGAGCCACTCTGAGAGTGTCTAAGGAAGTAGGGGACAAAAGAGCTGGAACTGTACATTGGGAAGGAAGACAAGTGGGGATCCTTGTTCCAGCTGGACAAACACCAGGAGGCGAGATTGCATGCCCCCTCCCATCAAAAATAAGGCATACTTGTCCCACATTCCCATGTTGAAGACCTTCCCTTCCTCATTGTCCCCAAGTGTCTGTTACCTATATGTAGAGAGATTTACGCTTTACAAGTGCTCATGGGAAATGCATATACCCTACGGTCTGGCAATTCCATTCCTGGAATCTCCACAGAGAAGCACTCACAAGGGTCCCCAAGGATGCTCTCTGCAACATTGGTAGTAATAGAAATAAATGTAAACAGCCCTTGTTCATTCATTCATTCATTCACTTATTCTTTGTTCACTCAGTCACTCATTCATCAAACATATATTGAACACCCACCACATGCCAGGAACTGATGTGGACACTGAGTACACAGCAGTGGAAAAAATGATCAAGACTCCCAGTCTCAAGGTGCTTACATTCAGTCCAAGACGCAGGAGGCTGACTCGATATAACTAGGTATTGTCTTTGTCAGGTATAGTAAGTGCCATGAGATGAAATGCAGCAGGGTGAAGGGAGAGAAAGAGACTGGAATTCTGCAGCCATAGAGAAACAATAGCATATTTTCTAAATTCTGTGAGGTTTACTTTTCCCCCCAAAGCCTTGTTTTGTTACCTGGTGGCAAAATGTTCTCACTAACTCCCAGGCTCAGGGAAGACATTTGGAAGAAAACTGATGATTCCATAAGCATTAAATAACTTGATCTCTTAAAAAATGGCCTAAGTACACCTTAGATTCATTTCACTATCATTTACTGACAACCTCCTCTATCCAAGTTTCTTCAAACTGAATCTTTCTGCATGGAAATAATTCTTGTTTCTGTGTTTAGAAACCCAGGCTGGGTCTCCAACAAGGCAGGAGGGATGGAGAGAAGTTCTCATTTTTAAAAATTAGGGATACTTGTCTAGCTAAGAGCAGTTTTGAAAAAAAAAGGGGGGTGGTGGTGAAGAGAAATGTATATAATTGAAACAGTGTTGTATATTAAAAAAGGTAGCTATTAATAGGGAACAGAAACCTGGAAGGAAATGTGCCAAAATAAAACTGCTGTTACCCCTGAATAGTGGTGTTACAGGTCACTTTAATGTTTCAAACTGTATAAATAAAGACATAATATTTTATAAACAGAAAAAATGTGACTGTGTCTTTGATGATATTTTCTAAATGAAAGAAAGAAAGTTTACAGCTCCCTAAAATGTATGAGGAAGGCCTTGTGGCCTAGGGGAGGAGAAGGGTGGCACTCCAGTCTCATCTCTTACTTGTGTGTGATATCGGGAAAGCCACTTGCTTTCTTTGAACCTCAGTCTCCTTCTTAAAATAATGGTGTTTACAAATTCTATCTTACTGGTTGTGACACAAACAACGTCTCCAAGTGCCTGTGATGATGCTGTTCACAGTAGGTAGAAATGTATCCAAGGTGAAGGGAGATAGGCTACAAGAAATGAGGTAAGAAAGGACACCAGCGACTCCTCCAGGAAAGTAGGTAAAAAGCCAGGAACTGCGTGGACTGGACACCACAGAGCAATCTGTCTTTGGGCATACTTCATACAACACTCATGAAAACGTGGAACTGCTGAGATCAGCGAAATCTGTAAGTTTTTGCGGCCAGGGGACCCGCGCCCCTCCCTGCCAGGCTCAGTCCCGGGGGAGGAGGGGCTGTCAGCTCCAGGAAGGAGAAGGGAGAATTGCAGTGGCTGCTCTTACCGGAAACTCATTCTACTGATTCAAACTCCAACCATAGATAGACTGAGGCCAGACACCAGAGACTCTGAGAGCAGCCAGCCCAGCAGAGAGGAGACAGGCATAGAAAAAAAACAACACGAAAAACTCCAAAATAAAAGCAGAGGATTTTTGGAGTTCTGGTGAACACAGAAAGGGGAAGGGCGGAGATCAGGCCTTGAGGCGCATATGCAAATCCCGAAGCAAAGCTGATCTCTCTGCCCTGGGCACTTTTCCTTAATGGCCCTGGTTGCTTTGTCTATTAGCATTTCAATAACCCATTAGATCTCTGAGGAGGGCCGTTTTTTTTTTTTTTTTTTAAATCCTTTTTGCTTTTTCTAAAACAATTACTCTAAGAAGCTCAATACAGAAAGCTTCAAAGAATTGAAATTTGGGCACGTCAAGTCAAGAGCAGAACTAAGAGAGCTCTGAGACAAAAGGCAATAATCCAGTGGCTGAGAAAATTCACTAAACAACACAACTTCCCAAGAAAAGGGGGGTATCCGCTCACAGCCACCATCCTGGTGGACAGGAAACACTCCTGCCCATCGCCAGCCCCATAGCCCAGAGCTGCCCCAGACAGCCCAGTGTGACGGAAGTGCTTCAAATAACAGGCACACACCACAAAACTGGGCGTGGACATTAGCCTTCCCTGCAACCTCAGCTGAATGTCCCAGAGCTGGGAAGGGGGAGCAGTGTGAATTAACAGAGCCCCATTCAGCCATCATTTGAGCAGACTGGGAGCCTCCCAACACAGCCCAGCAGCCCAGAACTGCCCTGGGGGGACGGCACTCACCTGCGACATAGCACAGTCATCCCTCAACAGAGGACCCGGGGTGCACAGCCTGGAAGAGGGGCCCACTTGCAAGTCTCAGGAGCCATACGCCAATACCAAAGACTTGTGGGTCAGTGGCAGAGACAAACTGTGGCAGGACTGAACTGAAGGATTAGACTATTGCAGTAGCTTTAAAACTCTAGGATCATCAGGGAGATTTGATTGTTAGGGCCACCCCCCCTCCCCGACTGCCCAGAAACACGCCCCACATACAGGGCAGGCAACACCAACTACACACGCAAGCTTGGGACACCAATTGGGCCCCACAAGACTCACTCCCCCACTCACCAAAAAGGCTAAGCAGGGGAGATCTGGCTTGTGGAGAACAGGTGTCTCGTGGACGCCACCTGCTGGTTAGTTAGAGAAAGTGTACTCCACGAAGCTGTAGATCTGATAAATTAGAGATAAGGACTTCAACTGGTCTACAAACCCTAAAAGAACCCTATCAAGGTCAGCAAATGCCACGAGGCCAAAAACAACAGAAAATTATAAAGCATATGAAAAAACCAGACGATATGGATAACCCAAGCCCAAGCACCCAAATCAAAAGACCAGAAGAGACACACCTAGAGCAGCTACTCAAAGAACTAAAGATGAACAATGAGACCCTAGTACGGGATATGAAGGAAATCAAGAAGACCCTAGAAGAGCATAAAGAAGACATTGCAAGACTAAATAAAAAAATGGATGATCTTATGGAAATTAAAGAAACTGTTGACCAAATTAAAAAGATTCTGGACACTCATAGTACAAGACTAGAGGAAGTTGAACAACGAATCAGTGACCTGGAAGATGACAGAATGGAAAATGAAAACATAAAAGAAAGAATGGGGAAAAAAATTGAAAAACTCGAAATGGACCTCAGGGATATGATAGATAATATGAAACGTCCAAATATAAGACTCATTGGTGTCCCAGAAGGGGAAGAAAAGGGTAAAGGTCTAGGAAGAGTATTCAAAGAAATTGTTGGGGAAAACTTCCCAAATCTTCTAAACAACATAAATACACAAATCATAAATGCTCAGCGAACTCCAAATAGAATAAATCCAAAAAAACCCACTCCGAGACATATACTGATCACACTGTCAAACATAGAAGAGAAGGAGCAAGTTCTGAAAGCAGCAAGAGAAAAGCAATTCACCACATACAAAGGAAACAGCATAAGACTAAGTAGTGACTACTCAGCAGCCACCATGGAGGCGAGAAGGCAGTGGCACGATATATTTAAAATTCTGAGTGAGAGGAATTTCCAGCCAAGAATACTTTATCCAGCAAAGCTCTCCTTCAAATTTGAGGGAGAGCTTAAATTTTTCACAGACAAAGAAATGCTGAGAGAATTTGCTAACAAGAGACCTGCCCTACTGGAGATACTAAAGGGAGCCCTACAGACAGAGAAACAAAGACAGGACAGAGAGACTTGGAGAAAGGTTCAGTACTAAAGAGATTCGGTATGGGTACAATAAAGGATATTAATAGAGAGAGGGAAAAATATGGCAAACATAATCCAAAGGATAAGATGGCCGATTCAAGAAATGCCTTCACGGTTTTAACGTTGAATGTAAATGGATTAAACTCCCCAATTAAAAGATATAGATTCGCAGAATGGATCAAAAAAAATGAACCATCAATATGTTGCATACAAGAGACTCATCTTAGACACAGGGACACAAAGAAACTGAAAGTGAAAGGATGGAAAAAAATATTTCATGCAAGCTACAGCCAAAAGAAAGCAGGGGTAGCAATATTAATCTCAGATAAAATAGACTTCAAATGCAGGGATGTTTTGAGAGACAAAGAAGGCCACTACATACTAATAAAAGGGGAAATTCAGCAAGAAGAAATAACAATCGTAAATGTCTATGCACCCAATCAAGGTGCCACAAAATACATGAGAGAAACATTGGCAAAACTAAAGGAAGAAATTGATGTTTCCACAATAATTGTGGGAGACTTCAACACATCACTCTCTCCTATAGATAGATCAACCAGACAGAAGACCAATAAGGAAATTGAAAACCTAAACAATCTGATAAATGAATTAGATTTAACAGACATCTACAGGACATTACATCCCAAATCACCAGGATACACATACTTTTCTAGTGCTCACGGAACTTTCTCCAGAATAGATCATATGCTGGGACATAAAACAAGCCTCAATAAATTTAAAAAGATTGAAATTATTCAAAGCACATTCTCTGACCACAATGGAATACAATTAGAAGTCAATAACCATCAGAGACTTAGAAAATTCACAAATACCTGGAGGTTAAACAACACACTCCTAAACAATCAGTGGGTTAAAGAAGAAATAGCAAGAGAAATTGCTAAATATATAGAGACGAATGAAAATGAGAACACAACATACCAAAACCTATGGGATGCAGCAAAAGCAGTGCTAAGGGGGAAATTTATAGCACTAAACGCATATATTAAAAAGGAAGAAAGAGCCAAAATCAAAGAACTAATGGATCAACTGAAGAAGCTAGAAAATGAACAGCAAACCAATCCTAAACCAAGTACAAGAAAAGAAATAACAAGGATTAAAGCAGAAATAAATGACATAGAGAACAAAAAAACAATAGAAAGGATAAATATCACCAAAAGTTGGTTCTTTGAGAAGATCAACAAGATTGACAAGCCCCTAGCTAGACTGACAAAATCAAAAAGAGAGAAGACCCATATAAACAAAATAATGAATGAAAAAGGTGACATAACTGCAGATCCTGAAGAAATTAAAAAAATTATAAGAGGATATTATGAACAACTGTATGGCAACAAACTGGATAATGTAGAAGAAATGGACAATTTCCTGGAAACATATGAACAACCTAGACTGACCAGAGAAGAAATAGAAGACCTCAACCAACCCATCACAAGCAAAGAGATCCAATCAGTCATCAAAAATCTTCCCACAAATAAATGCCCAGGGCCAGATGGCTTCACAGGGGAATTCTACCAAACTTTCCAGAAAGAACTGACACCAATCTTACTCAAACTCTTTCAAAACATTGAAAAAAATGGAACACTACCTAATTCATTTTATGAAGCTAACATCAATCTAATACCAAAACCAGGCAAAGATGCTACAAAAAAGGAAAACTACCGGCCAATCTCCCTAATGAATATAGATGCAAAAATCCTCAACAAAATACTTGCAAATCGAATCCAAAGACACATTAAAAAAATCATACACCATGACCAAGTGGGGTTCATTCCAGGCATGCAAGGATGGTTCAACATAAGAAAAACAATCAATGTATTACAACACATTAAAAACTCGAAAGGGAAAAATCAATTGATCATCTCAATAGATGCTGAAAAAGCATTTGACAAAATCCAACATCCGTTTTTGATAAAAACACTTCAAAAGGTAGGAATTGAAGGAAACTTCCTCAACATGATAAAGAGCATATATGAAAAACCCACAGCCAGCATAGTACTCAATGGTGAGAGACTGAAAGCCTTCCCTCTAAGATCAGGAACAAGACAAGGATGCCCGCTGTCACCACTGTTATTCAACATTGTGCTGGAAGTGCTAGCCAGGGCAATCCGGCAAGACAAAGAAATAAAAGGCATCCAAATTGGAAAAGAAGAAGTAAAACTGTCATTGTTTGCAGATGATATGATCTTATATCTAGAAAACCCTGAGAAATCAACGATACACCTACTAGAGCTAATAAACAAATTTAGCAAAGTAGCGGGATACAAGATTAATGCACATAAGTCAGTAATGTTTCTATATGCTAGAAATGAACAAACTGAAGAGACACTCAAGAAAAAGATACCATTTTCAATAGCAACTAAAAAAATCAAGTACCTAGGAATAAACTTAACCAAAGATGTAAAAGACCTATACAAAGAAAACTACATAACTCTACTAAAAGAAATAGAAGGGGACCTTAAAAGATGGAAAAATATTCCATGTTCATGGATAGGAAGGCTAAATGTCATTAAGATGTCAATTCTACCCAAACTCATCTACAGATTCAATGCAATCCCAATCAAAATTCCAACAACCTACTTTGCAGACTTGGAAAAGCTAGTTATCAAATTTATTTGGAAAGGGAAGATGCCTCGAATTGCTAAAGACACTCTAAAAAAGAAAAACGAAGTGGGAGGACTTACACTCCCTGACTTTGAAGCTTATTATAAAGCCACAGTTGCCAAAACAGCATGGTACTGGCACAAAGATAGACATATAGATCAATGGAATCGAATTGAGAATTCAGAGATAGACCCTCAGATCTATGGCCGACTGATCTTTGATAAGGCCCCCAAAGTCACCGAACTGAGCCATAATGGTCTTTTCAACAAATGGGGCTGGGAGAGTTGGATATCCATATCCAAAAGAATGAAAGAGGACCCCTACCTCACCCCCTACACAAAAATTAACTCAAAATGGACCAAAGATCTCAATATAAAAGAAAGTACCATTAAACTCCTAGAAGATAATGTAGGAAAACATCTTCAAGACCTTGTATTAGGAGGCCACTTCCTAGACTTTACACCCAAAGCACAAGCAACAAAAGAGAAAATAGATAAATGGGAACTCCTCAAGCTTAGAAGTTTCTGCACCTCAAAGGAATTTCTCAAAAAGGTCAAGAGGCAGCCAACTCAATGGGAAAAAATTTTTGGAAACCATGTATCTGACAAAAGACTGATATCTTGCATATACAAAGAAATCCTACAACTCAATGACAATAGTACAGACAGCCCAATTATAAAATGGGCAAAAGATATGAAAAGACAGTTCTCTGAAGAGGAAATACAAATGGCCAAGAAACACATGAAAAAATGTTCAGCTTCACTAGCTATTAGAGAGATGCAAATTAAGACCACAATGAGATACCATCTAACACCGGTTAGAATGGCTGCCATTAAACAAACAGGAAACTACAAATGCTGGAGGGGATGTGGAGAAATTGGAACTCTTATTCATTGTTGGTGGGACTGTATAATGGTTCAGCCACTCTGGAAGTCAGTCTGGCAGTTCCTTAGAAAACTAGAGATAGAGCTACCATTCGATCCAGCGATTGCACTTCTCGGGATATACCCGGAAGATCGGAAAGCAGTGACACGAACAGATATCTGCACGCCAATGTTCATAGCAGCATTATTCACAATTGCCAAGAGATGGAAACAACCCAAATGTCCATCAACAGATGAGTGGACAAATAAAATGTGGTATATACACACGATGGAATACTACGCGGCAGTAAGAAGGAACGATCTGGTGAAACATATGACAACATGGATGAACCTTGAAGACATAATGCTGAGCGAAATAAGCCAGGCACAAAAAGAGAAATATTATATGCTACCACTAATGTGAACTTTGAAAAATGTAAAACAAATGGTTTATAATGTAGAATGTAGGGGAACTAGCAGTAGAGAGCAATTAAGGAAGGGGGAACAATAATCCAAGAAGAACAGATAAGCTATTTAACGTTCTGGGGATGCCCAGAAATGACTATGGTCTGTTAATTTCTGATGGATGTAGTAGGAACAAGTTCACTGAAATGTTGCTATAGTATGTAACTTTCTTGGGGTAAAGTAGGAACATGTTGGAAGTTAAGCAGTTATCTTAGGTTAGTTGTCTTTTTCTTACTCCCTTGCTATGGTCTCTTTGAAATGTTCTTTTATTGTATGTTTGTTTTCTTTTTAACTTTTTTTTTCATACAGTTGATTTGAAAAAAGAAGGGAAAGTAAAAAAAAAAAAAAAAAAAAAAAAAAGAAAGGACACCAGCAACTACATAGATGAAGCTAGATACTGATTGATGCAGAATTTAAACGTAAGAATTTAAAAAAATACCAAGCTTTGCTCATATGGAGTTACATTCATTCATGGGTGTTTACTTTATGCCCTGGCAATAGAAATCATTGCCAAAAAAAAAAAAACAAAACAGTTGTATTCACCCTTTTTTGGGGGTGGGGAGGGTTACAATTCTTCACAATGGCAATTCTTCATAATTCTCAAAAATAATTTCAGGATCTTAAAGGACCATTCCATTTTTAGGGAGTTTATCTCAATTCAGATGCATTATTTTTGAGCATTTGTTGTGTTGAGTCCAGTGCAAGATATTGCGGCTATAAAGGTTAATGAGACATAACTGCAGCCCTCAAAGAGTTCCAGTTTAATAGGGAATAACACCTTCGGGCTTGGATGAGTGGGGCATGGATGGTCACACAACCAACCAGGAGAAGGGATATAGGAGGAGGAATGTAGCAAGTTCATTTCAAACACCTGAATTTGAGGTGGTAATGCCTGGTGGGTATTTGGACATGACAGCTGGGGCCAGGGAAGATAGAAATCTGGATTTGAAATATAGATTTGGGAGTCCTGCATCTTTAGGTAGTATTAAAACCCGTAATGGTATATTGGATTATCTCTATTTTACTGCCAAAAAATGGAAACAAGTTAAGTAATTTGACTTGTCACTGACTGAACCGGAAACAAATGTGTGAAAAGACCGTAGACCTCATTTTTGGGTCAGTGCCTTGACATCCCATCAGGTTGCTTTCTTCCTAGTTAGTATTCTTGTTGCACATTAGGGCTTTTACTTCAAAGTTGAAGTACATAAAAGGCCCCCTGAATCAGGGAGTAACAAGAAAATATAAAACATATCTAAAATCATTGTACCGTGTCCCAAAAAAGCCTACTTAACACCAACACTGCGAATACTAATCATTTCAAGTCACTTGTTGTGCCAACAGTTTTCTAATTTTTTTCCCTATGACATGAGTGAATTCATAAACATGATGTATTGCCATTAGAAGACAAACTGGAATCACATAATTCAATTCAAGAACAGCACTGAAATTACAACCACATTAAAGTTTTGCCCAGGAATGCCAGACTGATTTTGGTTCATTAGATGAAAACAATACAATTTTGAGAAGGGAGGAACTGCCTACATAAAGCACTGCTCAGCTCCTGGCTGCTAGTGACAAAGCACGGCTTCCGCAGGTCTCCACCCTAGTGTGGCAGAGTTGCATGAACTCGGTGCAAACTCAGAGTTCACTGTGGGGAGACGCCATGAGACCCTGTGGACCTCGCCGCCTGCAGTGTGGTCCTCCACGAGCAGGACAGGCACTACCTGGAAGCCTGAGAGAGATGTGGAACCTCAGCCACCCACATTACCTCCACCCTAGACCAGCTGAATCAGAATCCACATTTTAACAAGAATCCCAAGTGATTTCCATGGGCATCAAAGCTCGATAAGCACCGGGCTAGCAAAATTAGCTGCACGTTTTCTGAGGTGGTGTGCTTTTTCTCCTGCTTCAAATTTTGACCATACTCCACTTAGGAAGGACAAGAAATACTGCATCTGACTAGCTTCACCCATTCTCACTTTCCAAGGAAAAAGAACTGAACTGGGTAATCAAAAGTTTTGAAGAAGAATAGAATAATTAAAACAGTACCCCCAAATTTAGGGGGAAATTTAGGTGCATTAGTTACAAGAAAACAAAATGTCAAAAATACTGTTAATATAAATTCAAACCATGTATAGCAGGGCTCAACAAAAAATTCATAACAAACTAAGATGATGAAGATAAAGCTAACATTAATTTGTTGTAGCAATGAATATCAACAGCAATTAAAATCCATGGCCAACTCAAGATGACATTGATAAAGCATCCCTCTTAAAAATTGCAAGAATGCCCTGGATCTGTGAGCATCAGTTTGTGTAGATCATAGAATGAGAAGATTCAGCAAACACCAAAAACACACTGAACCGAGGGGGTCCAGGCAGTTCTTCAAGTAGAAGGACATTAATACAGACAATTGGCTATTTTAAATGATGAAACTGCTGAGACTCCAAAGAGAAGACAGTGGGCATTGTAGAGACTAACAACAGGGGGAAGCTGTTACTCTCCAGGGCCAGAGGGACAAGGGAGGAGGTGGTTTTACCAGGAGTGGTCTGGCAGGCATGCTAAATTTAACTTATGAACACCAGTTGTTAGTATCCTTTAATAACTCACTTAACAGGTTATTAGTAAGCGCCTTATTTTAAGTAAACATCTAAGGCTGCAGAATTGTGAACCATTTGCCGCAAGAAGGGAAGAAAGGAGCTATGCTAGGGGATCATAAGAAGCATCCCTGTGGCCCCGGAACATAGTTTGGGAGTTACTGCTGTGGGGCAGATGATGGGCTGGGGGTTAGACTGTACTTTACCACTTACCACCTGTGTGACCAAGGGCAAGTTACTAACCTCTCGTCATTTTCTCATCTGCAAAATGGGGGCACTAATGTTTATCTGGCAGAGGCACTGCTGACTTAATGTTTAAGCCTCTAATATATAACTTGAATATAAAAGGCACTAAAAATATGGAAGTTATTGAATCTCAGAAAAACAAAATATTCATTACATTTAAGTCCTATTATAAGAGAGTTCTTTTCCTCTAAAGAAGTAAAACAAAAGAGTGACTCTCCTACAAGGACCATCATATGGGGTCAGTAGGAGGCCCCAGGTTTATCCCTTAGGGTCAATAATTAACCTCAATGTGGGAGTCAGTGGCTTGTTACATGTCTTCAGAGAGAAGCTGTGCAGACACAATCTCCCTTAATGACAGGGTGAGCTGTTTTCCTGCCAGCAGAGGCCTGCGGAGCCCGGAACTCTCCAACCTGGGTCTGGCACCCTGCTGATGGCAGCTCATCTAATTTACTGCGTGGCCTTGCTACAAAGTCACTCAATCCTATTTTGCTTGGTGAGATTCAACTCCTAGGAAGTATTTCTAAATAGCTCCATGGATACAGAAATAAACTCAAGGCATGATTATCCAATTTACAAATAAATAACACCTTTTGTTCATCCCCCCAATTTGATCCTAGGCAAATATTTAACCCAGATGCTTTGTTTCCCTACATGCAAATGGAGATGATAAATAATTTCCACGTCTTTTTATAAAGGTTAAATGACAAATGCATGGGAAGCACTCAGCACACAGCCTAGCTCAGGGTAAATTTTCAGTACATGTTATTCTTATTATCGTTAATCTTAGTGTTTATCCCAAGCCCTCTTCACTTCTTTTTGGAAGGATATGGGGGTAATCAGTAAATAAATAATAAAAACTAGACTTGGCAAGAAATGTGTTCAATTCTTATATTTCATCTTAACAAAAAGTTACCATTTTGGGTTAAGATGGTTTTTAATCTTTAGTGCAGCTTAAATTTGTGTGTTTATCAGGATTGCCTGGAGGGTTTGTGAAAGCCCAGCTTGCTGGGTGCCCCTTCCAGTTTCTGATTCAGTAGGTCTGGGAGGGACCCGAGAATTGGCATTTCTAACAGGTTCCCTGGTGTTCCGGTTTGCTAATGCCGCTGGAATGCAAAACACCAGAAATGGATCAGCTTTTATAAAGGGGGTTTATTTGGTTACAAAGTTATAGTCTTAAGACCATACGTCATCAACAATCAGGTACCTTCACTGAGGATGGTCAATGGCTTCTGGAAAACCTCTGTTAGCTGGGGAGGCACGTGGCTGGCATCTGTTCCAGAGTTCTGGTTTCAAAATGGCTTTCCCAGGACATTCCTCTTTCAGTCCTGTGCATTCTTCAAAGTGTCCCTCTTGGCTATAGCAAGCTCGCTCCTTCTGTCTGAGCTTATATAGTGCTCCAGTGAACTAATCAAGGCCTATGCTGAATGGGTAGGGCCACACATCCACGGAAATTATCCAATGAAAGATCTCACCCACAGTTGAGTGATCACATCTCCACGGAAACATCCAATCAAAAGTTTCAAACCCAAACAACACCAATACGTTTCCTGCCCACACAAGACTGCATCAAAGATAATGGCATTTTGGGGGACAGAATACATCCAAAACAGCACACTGGGTGATGTGATACGGCTGGTCCGAAGACAGTGCTCTGATAACAAAGGAGCTTGGGGATATATTTGGTATGTCGCAAAGAGTCCAGAGATGATAGTACTGGTTCAAAGCCATGAGGAAAGCAGCAGAATGACAGGTGTTTGGAAAATCAGCACCCTTCAGCCCTGATCGCATGAAGGCCCTTGATCCCCCAGTCAGAGCAATAGGTTTTGAACCATTGAGAGAAACCTAGAGGGTACATGGAAAAGAACAGCCCTCATGCTGGGACCCCTGAGTGTGTCACCGGGAATTTGCAGACAGACTTGGCCAGGAAACTGAGTGTCACATTCAGTTGATACATGGCAACTGCCATTACTGTGAAGTCTCTTGCTACAGGGGAGAAATGAGTTGATAAATAATGAGGAAGAAAGGCCATGAGAAGTGAGGAGACATCCATGTAACATGCCTGTTTCTGCTAACTCTCAGAGCAATTAGAGGTAGACAGATGAGGAAACAAAGACTGAAGGAGGTTCAAGTCACCCAAGGTCACATAGCAAAGTGGCAGGGCTGGGATTTGAACCCAGCTCTGTCCAGTCCCAAAAGTTTTGTATCTCTACTGGACCACATGTACCATGGGCGTAATGTGACAACACGCACTCTGCACTTCTCAGGTGCCAGGCACTGTTATATGCATTTCATGCAAACTTACTTATTTAATCTTCACACCAACCTATGTGGTAGCATTGGAGACCGACTCATGTCCCCACAAAAGACATGTTCAAATCTTAATCTCCATTTCTAAAGAGAACCTTGGAAGATGCTTTTTATTAGTTAGGGTGTGGGCTCATTTATGAATGAGGTCTTCAAAGATCCTATTTAGATGAAGCCAAATGGAATCAGGGTGGGCCTTAATCCATATGTCTGGAGGCCTTATAGAGGAAATCCAGACACTGTTAGTCAGGGAAGCCGGAAGTCAGAAGTCCGAAGTCAGCGGAAACCAGAAGAGCAGACACTAGGAGGGAGAGACTGCTGTGTGACAGAGGATGGCCGGAATGCTAGCCCCGGGGAAAGACTCCCTGCCAAAACCTCCATGATGGATTTCTAGCTTCCCAAACCATGAGACAATGAAGGCCTGTTGTTTAAGCTCACCCATTGTGAGGCATTTGTCATAGCAGCCCCGACAAATTATAACAGACAGCTCTCTTATTAGTTCCCATTTCTCAGAGGAGGAAAAGCAGAGCTTCCATAAGCTGATGACTTTCAGCCAGTGCGAGGCAGAGCCAGGATTTGGGCCTGGTGATCTAGCTGCAGAGTCTGTGCCCTTCACCCCTGAGCTACACTGCCGCCCCTGAGTCAGGGACAGGGTTCAAAAGAGAAGGGAAATTAGCCAGCAGAGGTGTGTGGCTGGTACAAAGTTAAGGAGGAGATGAGGGTCCGAATGCCAGACAAAAAAGGACAAATATCGTATGATTTCACTAATATGAACTAAGTATAATAGGCAAACTCATAAAGCTAGAATCTAGAATATAGGTTACCAGGAGTAGAATGGGGGTAGAGAATGGGAGCTAATGCTTAATTTGTGTGGAATTTCTATTTAGGTTGATTGCAAATGTTTGGAAATGGATAGAGATGATGGTAACATATTACTGGGAGTATAAGTAACAGTGCTGATTATGTGTGTGAATGTAGATGAAAGGGGTAGTTTTAGGTTGTGTATGTTACTAGAAGGAAAGCTAGAGGATAAAACATGGACTGTTTAATACAGTGAACCCTATGGTGGATGATGTCTGTGATGAATAGTAAAATATAAGAATGTTCTTTCAAGAACTACAACAAATGTATATCACCATTACAAGGTGTTAATAATAGGGTGATATATGGGAAAAATACACTTAATGCAAACTATGGACTATAGTTAATGGTAATATTTTAATATTCTTCAAATATAAATAAATCTATAGAAACAATTAAATTAGTGGCTATATAGAGCTGGGGAAGGATAGAAGGATTGATAGGTGACTGCTAAAAAGTATGGGGTTTTTCTTTTTGGAGTAATGAAAATGTTCTAAAATTGTTTGTGGTGATGAATGCACAATTCTGTGAATATACTAAAAGCCATTGATTGTACACCTTGGATGGATTGTATAGTATATGAATATTGCAATAAAACTGCCAAAAAATATATTAAGAATATATATATGAACACACATTTTTTTCTTTTGCCTCAGGCTCCAATATAGCTTGGCATGGTACTTTTAGATCTTGTGTCTATTTAAAATATTGTATTTTGTCCATTATGAATTTTTAAAATTAATTTTTATTTTTAAAAATACTGTACTGAAATATTATCTCTCTTGATTAATAAGTATTTTTACACCCACCTCACCCTACTCTTGGTCCTGACAGACACAATTGGCACCTTTGTCTCTAGTGTTGAGGGGCAGCAGTGGAGTGCCGGGAGGGGAACGGCTAGGCCAATGGAAAGGGCAGTATTGTTCCATGTAGCAGCGAATTCCAAGTGGAGAAGGTAGTGCCTGAAGAATGTAGTGGTGGTACCTGGGGGTATCACAATGGTAAATGGATGTGGCAGTACCGAGAACATACCGAGGATGGGAAAGCAGCAGAAGAAAGTGGTGGAAAGAAAATCCACAGATGTCATGAGTTAGTTGGCGAGACTTGCTCTTGAACCTGGTGAGTATCCTTAGAGACCACCAGAAATCCATGGGGATAGGGTGGGGAGAAGAGTCTTGTGGAATGCTGGGTCCTGCTTTAGGAGTTAGGCACAAAACTCAATGAAACACTATTGCCCAAGTAAGTTCTTTGTGAGTATATGTTTCTGAACTGGTCTAGTGGTGGGTGTGTCAGAGGACTTCCATCCCTTTTGGGGCTTTCCTGTCCTATGTGTCATCCCATCCTCTCTGCAACCACTCTGGCCTCTGTAGGACCTGCTCAGCTGTCCCCATCTGGCCCTGAAGGGGCCCTCCCCAATCTTGAGGCCACTGGCACTAACCCTCCCTGAACATTTCCATCTCTCAGGTGTTCTTCATGGCTCTTGGCTCCACCCCTCCCCTGACGTTTTCTTCTTTGTCTGGTCCAGTGAGTTTGACTCATAGTCAAGGCTGGGTGATGTGGAATGAAATGGTTTCTTTTAGCATCGGCTGTTTGGAGGTAGGAATAGATATCATTTGAATATGGCCTCTTTTTTTGCCTTCTTATTTATGAAGCTGTTTGGGACTTACATCTTTTACAAGCTGTTTCAGAATCAACTTGAAGTGAGAGAATTTAGCTGCTTATCTGAAGAACTGCTGTTCTTGATCTAGCTGTGGTAATTTGCACTCCAAGGCAATGTGGACCAGGAGCCAATATTTTCCAGGAGGGAAATCTTGCATCCTCCTTGTGCTAATTTGTATGATCTGGGGACCAAAATAGCATATAGCAAACAGTCAGCACATATTGATTCTTTCCCCAACCACATCACTCACTGTGTTGTCTTAAAGACATCAATTTATCTTTCTGTATATCACCTTCCTCATCCTAAGAATAAAAATGATAACTCACTCCAGTCAAATTCCCAGGGATTCATGGGGCCTGCATCTGATACTGCCTCATCTCTGATGTCCTGACAGATTGATGTGTGCCAGTTTTACTGAAAATACCTTCACATTCATATTAAAAAAAGTGTGCAATTCCCATTTTGTTTTGACTTCATCTATTTGACTAATGGTAACATTATATTTTATAGTGAAGTATCTTCTGTTTAAATTAAGTTCCTAACTGGTTGTTTGAACAAGGAGAAAATGATCTGATATTAACCAATTCTGGACCTTAGCTATAATATACACAAAATGTATCACTGTGAAAATTAAAAGGCAGGAACCTTGCTGCATTAGGTGAGCGAAGATTTCATAAAAATATCACTGTTAGTACAGAGTAAAATACTTAGACAGAAGTTGTTGGAACTGCATTATAATTAATTAATAGTATCTGCCTCTTCCTGAACACCTACTATGAGCCTGCCATTGAGCTCGGTATGTGTAGTCCTGAAAACAAAACTATGAGATAGGCATTATTTTGAGAAAACAAAGGCTATGCCTAGCTGGTCAATGGTGGAACCGATATTCTTGTTGGTAGCTTTTTTTGTATGCTAATATTTAAAAATAATAAAATAATTTAATAGAAGGTTTGTAAGACTTAAAACTTAAAACTCTCCCACCCATTCATGTTCATCAGCCACCCAATTCCCTTGCCTGGAGGCAAACAATGTTATCAATTTCTTGTACATCTATATACATGCAAGAAAAATACTTACAAAAATATTTCTCTCCCCCTTTTTTCTACACAAGACACAGCATGCTGTTATACATGGCTCTGCGCTTTGCTGTTTTCTTAAGAACACATTCTGGAGATCATTCCATATCAGCTAATAAAGACCTTCCTCATTCCTGTTTGGGTGTGCAGAAGTGGTTCACTTTACGACCAAACCATAAGTTACTTAACCTGTGCCCTATTGATAGGCATTCAGATTGTTTCCTCTTCTGCTATTACATCAGTGCTGCAGGGAATGACACGTGCACCTGTCCTTTGCAAACATGTGGATGTAGCTTCAAGATAAATTCCTAGAGGTGGAATCCAGGCTGAAAGGTATATGCATCTGTAATTTGACAGATATATAAAATTGCCTTCCATAGGGGTTATCCCAATTTATTTCCTGGTAACAAATGAAGTGTGCCTGTTTCCCCGCATCTTTCCCAATGTGGTGCATTATTGAGTTTTTTGATCTTTGCCAGTCTAATAGGTGAACACTGGTATGCCACTGTAGTTTTAACTTGCATTTATCATATTATGAGGGAGAATAAATGTTGTTTCATTTATTTAAGAGAAAAGAGTTTCATTTTCTAAAAACTCTGTTCACTTTCCTTGTCCCTTTATCTATTAAGTTGAACTTTTTCTTGGACTTGAAGGAGTCTTTACATGTTAGGAAAATTAGCTTTGGCGATATAAATTATAAAAACTTCCCCTAATTTTTGTTTGTCATTTGTTTTACCCTAATTTTTGTTTGTCATTTGATTTAGTTAATGGTGGTTTTTGCCACTCAGGGATTGAGTTATTTCTATGGAGTTTCTGGTTTGGGGCCACACTTAGTAAAGCCTCCCATGATTTTTCCTTGTTCTCTGGTGATTTTGCATTTTACACTAAAATCTTTGGTCCAATTGAGGTGAATTTTGATATCAGGTAGATGGTAAGGATCCAAATTCATTTTCCCAGATGGAGTTATGATTTGAACCCAGGTCTGGCTCCAGAGCTGCCTCCTGTTATATCGCAAGGCCCACTGTTATTCTCCTGCCTCTAAGCTGACAGACTGCACCAAGAAATCAACACACTGTATTGATGGTAAGAGATGATTTTTTCTTCAGATGCACTGGTATTACCCTTGAGGAAAGAAATGATGCCAAGGTATACGAGGATACTGGACATGGAGAATGAAATAAAGGCATTTAAATTTGGAAATCTAAAAGCTAAGCACACAGAAGTGGGAATAATCTGAAAAAAAGGAAAACCTTGGTGGACAAAAGCAAATCAACCAAAGGTTACCTTAAGAAGTGGAAGATAACAGAAAAAAAGCATGGAAATTATGTTATGATGTTAATGGAATTTAACTTGTATAAACACAACAAAAAGAATATGTCTTTGTGAAATCACATGTTATGGTTTGAAGTCCTTAGTTGTTTCTGATTTCCAGTCCCCAGAATCATTGTTTTACTCCTCTTCAACTTTTACATATTGTATGTTTTTCCAGGCCCTTAGAGCAACACATTTAGACTGAGTAGGTAATATTTCCATTAATTTAATTAACAAATTTTCCTAAACTGACCACCAAAAGGTGGTACTTTAGCTACACAAATGCCAAAATAATAAACTTTTACCTTATAAAGGAAAAAAAAAAAAGTATTGAAAGACACATGTGTTGTTCCTGGATGATACAGTAATGTTGACAGCAATCTGCAAAGAGGCCCTGGCTGTAGGCACAGCTACATGCACAAGACTGTGTGGTTGAGATGGGAGAGAAACGAGAACACAATAGAAGAAAAATTACCATAGGCCTGGCTTCAACTCATTCTGAATTTACGAAACTATGGAAGGGGGAATAGGTTGACATATATTTTGGCATGATTCATAAGAAAAGGGCTTCACAGGCAAAATAATAATTTAACTGAGATTGAAGAGACATGCTTTAACTTCTTTAAGCCAACAAATGATTTTAAAGTTTTTTTTTAAGTTATGCTTGTCTATTGATTTGTGGCCAACTAAGAACTTGTGATGTTTACAAAGCATGTTCTATTCTGTTCTCCAGCCCTGTGAGCATTCTCTGCAGTCCATTCAAAATCAAGATGTCATATTCTAAACTTGTAGGTTCAAAATGGCACCTCCCAACCCGAGACAAAGATGCAGACAGACAGGCCAGTGCCTCCTACTCTGGACCAGACAAAACGGTGTTGAGCCAAAGATCACGGGATTTATAGAAAATAAAATGTTAGAAGCAATGAACCTTCTCCCTGCTCTACTCCTAGGGAGAAGGAAAACCATGAAAGATGCCTCTATGCAATTTTTTTGTCTGGAGGGAAATTCCTTAGAGTAAGGAGCTGGATTCCATCTACAAGTTTCTGAAGATGGCAGTACCAGAGATGTGTCCTGTTCTACCAGGTGGTGGGGAGGGCAGTACACGTTGTTCCTTGGGGAATTTGAGACCATCTCCTACTTTCCCAGGGTCTACAAATGGTGCAGAGAGGGTGTGAAATGTTCCTGCTAGTCTAAAGTTGGATGAAAGTTAAGGGTGCCATGAGATCTCAGGACCAAGAAATACACACCAGCAGGATGCGATTGTGCCCCATTCAGGGATCGGGAGGAGGATGTGGCTGGGAACGCAGAGGGATGGTCAGCTCCAGGGAGCACGTGGGGCCATGAACACTGCTGCCAGACTTTTCACTATTGCATATCATTTTTTTTTCTTCTGTGTCACAAAATCTTGATTGTGCTGTGAAGTTGTTCCTTTTACTGGCACAGACAGTCTCTATGGGAGAGTGAAGAGACAGGAGGTTGCAGACTCAGAGCCCATTTTTTGTGCTCCATAGGTGCTCCTCGTGGAGGCCACGTGGGGAAGCTGATACTCTCCGGAATAAAATAGCCAAATAATTCCCACAGCGGAAAGCATCACAAAGATGAAGGAACCATGAACAGGGGATTAGGAAATCTTCAAGTTTGTTCCTGAGTTGACTTGTTGAGTGACCTTGGACTTTGTAAGCCTTGGGTTCTTCTGCAAACCAAGAGCATGGAAATACAAAATCTTGGTTCTTAGATTATAGCTCTAGATATACAGCTTAAAATACAAATTTTATTTTATATAAAATCTGTAATACATACAAAATGGTAGTGGGAAAGAGACTCTTCTTTCTTTGGATGTCCAATCACACCAGGGGCAATCACTGTTTCTTGGGTGTCCTTTCAGAAAATGTCTAGGCATGTACAAGCATAGATAAATATATTATCATATTTAGATTTCCATATAAGCACATATAAAAATCTTATTCTTCTTTACATCACTGTGAATACTCTAGTTGTGTTCTATAACGTTATGCACTGAATGAGGTAAGTTTCTTATGTTTTGCTATTACAAACAAATTGCAATGAATATTTTTAGGCATATGTATATTTCTGCACCATCAATTCCTAGAAATGGAGCTGTTAACTCAAAGGCTGTGTGAATTTGTAATTTTGATAGCTATTGACAAACTATCCTCAAAAAAGCCATGCCAATTTACATTCCCACCAAGGGCATAGGAGAGTACTGCTTCCTCACATATGTCAGGCATTATACTAGCAAAGCCCTTGATGTTTGCTAATTGGATAAAATTGGAAACTGTTTGTTTGTTTGTTTAATGAGCATTTACTTATGAGAGAGGCTAAACATTTTTTCAGATATTTTCCTCTCTTTTCTCTGAACCTTGCTTCTTTTTTCCTTTCTTGGCTTGATGGCCTTTGATTTATGAGAATTCTTAATGCACTAAGCCTTGGCCTCTTGCTTCCAGGCTAGACCTACTTCAAACTGGACATTTCTCCATGTGCTGGAGGGGCCATCTTCTCTAACAAGGCAATGCTCTCAGTTTTGCTCAAAAGAACAGGCTAGTTTCTGGGCAAAGTAATTTGCAAATGGTTACAAAGGTGCCCTTTGCAAGGAGAAAGCCCAGATAAGAGGGACTTTCAATGTCAAATCTCTTGGTTTCTCAAGGCCGTCTCCTCCTTCAGTCCTGCCTGAAGGCTCTGTTCCCATGAGTCTGGCAGGATCTTGTTGCGAAAGGCCCAGGCTCAGGTGGGCAGAAGTGGGTAAGAAATGTGGAAATGCGCTCTAGAGCTGGCTGCATTCTCCTTGTCAGCTCCCTCATCACCCTTATCAGAGTCCCCCTTTTATCTCTCCATGCACCTGCCCTCTATTACAGGGGAGTTCTCTAGGCAGGGACTGTGTCCTATTCAACTCTGTGTACAGAGGGTGCTCCTTAATGCTCACTGGATTGACTAACCATCATCACTTTCACTGAGTATCCAACAGATGCTGGGCACTGGGGACATGAGCCGACTAAGACAGAGGCCCTCACTGTCTCCCTGCAGTAGGGTGGACAGGATATATCCACAAAGCACAAAGACAACTCATGGTAACATTTACTGGTGTCCAATGCATGGCTCTGGCCAAGACCTAGAAGTGTGCAGAGCTGAAATGGTCATTATGGGCTGGTGAAGAGGAGACTATGAGATACGGTGGCGAAGGGTTTAAGCTACAACAAAGGTTTTAAACCAAGAGGTAGGGTTTATTTCTAACCAGGGACCTCTTCTGCAGGTTTGTGAGCATGTTCCTCCTGAGAACAATCTCTGTCAGGCCAAGCCAGCCCTCTCCCTGAGAGGTCATAACTCTGGTACCATCTGCTCCCATTTCTCAGGATCTTTGTCCCAAATACCTTCTCTCCTCTCTCTCACTCAACTGGCACCTTCCCATCAGTATCTGAATACCCTCTGTCTCTCTCACAAACAAAACACACAAAATCCCAAGTCCTGTCAGACACTACATTCCCTCTTCCCTTAACAGCCAGCAGACTTATTGCTTACAGTTTTAACCTTCCACCTCCTACTCACTCCTCAAACAATCTAGCGTCCATTCCACTGAAATCACCCTCCCCATGTTTCAAGGGCCTCCGTGCTAAGTCCAATGGTCACCTCACCCAACTCAGCTCCTGTGCCATTTCAGCCCATAGTTCATGTGTTTGAGACCTTCATCATCTCTGGATTCTGTACTATACTGACTTCTACAATGCTGGCTTCCCTTCTGTCTCTATCGTTCCTTCTCAATCTTAGCTCTTTCTAAAGACTTTCCCTCCTCTACCCACTCCTGAAGGCCAGCACTCTCAGACCCCATCTCTGCACTTAGGAGGAGGCGAGTGAACCCAGGGACCTCATGGCTTCAGCTGGCATCCTGTGATGCCTATCTGCTACACTCCAGACCCTCCTAGCAGCACTGCTCACTGGAGGTCTCCTCCTACGTATCCTTCAAACTTACTGTGCTTCAAATTCAACACACTGTTGGGCAGGAATGCCTGGAATTGGAGGTGGTGAGGCTGAGTCCTAGAGGAGATGACATGGCTGTGGAAGTGATGCCAAGTCATTATGCAACTTTCTGGTGCGGGGAGGGTGCTGAAGATGTGGGGCCGCTCAGCTGCAGGCCACCTTCAGTGCCACGGGATGTAGTGCCAGGGACCCTGGGCCCAGCAGAGCCCGCCAACCTGGCGTATCTACCATCACAGGGAAATCATTGCCCCTGAGGCTGGGAGACCCCAACCTTACCCTGAGCTGAAGCTTCAGGGTATTGAGGTACCAGTCAGATGTCTTCTCACAAAGGATCTGTGGTGGTACCAGGCAATGGGGCTCCTGCCAGTAACAGAGAAACTGACATGGTGGAACTGACTGAACTGGGACCTCTGCTAGAAGAGGAGGGCAAATGGACAATCACCAATCCAACCAAAGCTGAAGAAGAACAAACAGGTCAAGTGTCCCAGCAAGAGGAGGAGGTGTGGGTACTGATATTTCCCCTGCAAGCCCAACATGCCATGGAGAAGATGGAGGAGTTTGTATATAAGGTCTGGGAAGGACTTGGAGGGTCATCCCATATGATGTGCTCCCTGATTGGCTAAGGACAGTGATTACATGCTACATGGCCACAGACCACCCAGCCTTCTTTTTGGGCTTGCTTCAAGAGATCTTCTGCATTCATACAAAAGATGGCAATATCTGGACCCATCTGCTTGGTTTGTGCTGTTTCTCTTTTTGGGAATCTTGACCACGTTCAGACAAATATGTACTTCACAGCTCTGCTACAGAAGAAGGTGGTTTTGGGGATGTTCTTTTTTGGGTGCAGGTTCTGCCTCAGTTTCTCTTGCTTCTTGCACACCATCTATTGTCATTCAGAGAAAGTCTCTTGGACTTTTTCCAAACTGGATTATTCAGAGATTGCTCTACTGGTTATGGGGAGCTTTGTCTCCTGGTTCTATTACTCCTTCTACTGCTCCCCACAGCCACAGGTAGACGAGCTCCATAGTCTGTGTCCTGGGGATTTCTGCCATCATTACGGCAGTGGGACCAGTTTGCCACTCCTAAGCACCAGCAGATGGGAGCAGGAGTGTTCCTGGCACTTGGCTTGAGTGGTGTTGTGCCCACCATGCACTTAACTATTATCGAGGGCTTTGTCGAGGCCACCTCAGGGGGTCAGGTGGGCTGCTTCTTCCTCACGGCTGTGACGTATGTCACCAGAGCTTGCCTTTATGCTGCTAGAATGCCTCAGCACTTCTTTCCTGGGAAATTTGACATATGGTTCCAAGCTCATCAGATTTTTCATGTCCCACTGGTTGTAGCTCCCTTTGTACACTATCTATGGCGTCTCCAATCTTTAGGAATTCTCTTATGCCCTAGAAGGTGGCTGTTCTGATGACTCCCTTCACTGAGCACTCCCACCAGAGGGGAGCCAGAGGAACTTCCTGAGAACTTTTAAAAACAACTTTTTTTGCTGAAATGAGAGGAAGAGTCTGAGTTGTCTGTTTCTAGAAGAAATCCCTTAGAGAATTCTGTACCATTGATGCTTCAGCCCACTTTCACACTCACTGGGTAATAAGCTTTCCATTTCCATCTCCCTAGGTAGGGAGGGAGGGGATGGTCCAACTTAGCCAAAGGGACAGTATTTTGAAGCTCACGCTAAGATATTAACTCCTCCTCAAACCATTTTGGGAAAAAATGATGGACTGGGTCTCTTCAGAAATTCTATTTCTGAAAGAAAACATTTCTTCCTTACCCCCATCCTTACTTTGTAACCGGGCTTATAACAGGCCATCCATTTTTGCAGCACACTTCTCAAAAACAGTTATAAACTGGCTGCATCTTTCTAGGACATGGATCTGCATACATAGCAGCAAAAGCAAAGCCACCCACTTTTACATAGCCTGGCTCATCATGGAAGTATGTCCAGGCTTCAAACAACTTGAGTTTTAATTTTTTTTTCTTGGCAGACTAGCATAAACATAAAATGGGAAAAGGTATTTAATACCAATCCTTAAAAAGAAACCTACTATCATTGCTATGTATCTTGATGCAAATCTATGACGATAATAAAAGAAAGTATATATATATATATTTTAACTTTATAAAAAAATTAAAAAAAACAATAAAGAAAAAAAGAAAGTATAGAAGAAAAAAATTCAACATACTGTCTTTTTCACATAAACCAGTGGTGGTCCTACATCCTTTACCTTAGTGACATCACAGCACCCGGATCATTTATCACTCACTCCTTCCTCTCACATCACCGTAAACTAATTACTAAGTCCTGTAGCTTTTCCGTCCTGCTTGTCGGCAGAAGCCATATCATTACTGCATCCCTTCTGCTAACATGTTCATTCCTGCTGCCATCTTCTCCCAGCTGGATAGCCATGCAAAGCCTTCTCACTTGTCTGTTCAACTCAGTCTCTCCCCTCCCTCCCCTAAGGTAAGCTCCGTGCTGAAGCCAACATGTCTATTATCAACTGTGGACAAATGCAAATGGCCAGTTTTGCATTTTAGAAAGATGGTTCCCCATTAGCTCAGGATAAAGGCAGAATATTTTATGACACATTCCAGGCCCTTCGCAATCTACCCTTCAGCCTCTCCTCCCATTGCCTGGGCATAAGACCTGGCGTAAAGCTCTGTCAATTCTAGAAGGGGCTTTCAGCATGACTTAAAATGTAGACAGTCAGTGGGTTTCACATCAGGTACAGATATCTGAAATGTTTTGGGGATCCATGCCCCTAATAGTATACTACTTTAGATTATAATTCATCTGACTGTATTGCTTTTCAGTTTGTTTTGTTCAGGGACACCTATAATTTCTGCTCTGGTCACAGACATCATGCTCTCTAACCACCTGGGCTTACGGTTTCCTCTGCCTCCTCCACTCTGCTAGGCTGACTCCTATACCCTGTCAATTTCAGCCCAGTGTGGTAAGCCCTGTCCAGAAGGCCTTCCCACACGGGGTGAGAAACCTTCCCTCTGTACTTGCACAGTCCCCTCCACTGATTTCCATAAGGGCATTCGTCACTCCAAACAGAAATTTCCTGTTTTCAGTCTCCCACACAACTTTATGTTATAGGCAGGACTAGCCACATAATCTGTGGGGCCCATGAAAATCAAAATGCAGGCCCCTTGTTAAAAAATTACTAAGATTTTCAAGACAGCAACAGCAGAGCATTAAGCCAAGTGCAGGGCCATGAAGCAACTGCGTGCTCACAAAACCAGCCCTGATCATCCGTCATGTTCTCTGTGGTATCCCCAGCACCTGGCCTGGTTCCTGGCACCCAGCAGGTATTCAATAACTCTCTGCAGATTTAATGGATGGCAAGATAATGTGGGCATCACAATTAATTGTCACCTCTCCCACCCTCCCCCCAAAGTCAGTTTGTGGGCTGTAATGGCAGCAAAACATCTTGACAAAGCATATCAAAGATAATAAACATATCGGCTATCAAAATTTATGTGAATAGGCTTAACCTGCTTTTAACAGGCAGCTGTTTGGAAAAATAAAAAACTCAAAATCCAATTATCTGTTGTTGACAAGAAACATATATACAGATTGTCACGGAGATTAAAAATGAAGAAACAGGCCAGAGAGGACCAGGGGAACACAAAGTCAAAAGTGGGATAGCAAATCAGACAAAATGAAATTCAAGAGAAGCCCATTAAATAAGACAGATGGATATTTTTCCGTTTATAAAAGGGATAATCCATAATGAAGATATAATAGGCCAAACAGTAACATAGGCATATATAAAACAAAATCTGTTAGAAAAACCAAGAGAATTAAAAAAATATCATAGTGAAAGACTTTAAAGATTCTCACTCTTTGACAGATCACAGACAAGGTAAAGAACAGAAAGGAAGTGGATGTGATCAGCTTGGTTGGATACACACACACACACACATTCATACATACACACACATAGAAATAAGTAAAAAAAATTCAGTATCTTTGAAATAGAAAGGGCACATTTTCCCCCCAAACGTACAAGGAAGATTCATGAAAATGAATCACATCCCAGTCATAAATAAACTCTTGGTAAATCATGCAAAGCAGACAATGTTCAGGCAAAATTCTGTACTGCAATAGAAGTAAGCATTAATAGCAAACATAGAAACATGAAATTGAAACTACTTGCAAATTAGAGCTCCCACATCCCCTGCACTCCAGATCCTCTTAAATAACTTTTGTCCAAAAAAATATTAGAAATCTAATTGCATTGCTGTTTCCAGCTGTTTTGTACTTTGTCACACACGGATGAGACAGGGCTTAGGGTACCTGTTTCTCAGCATGGTTTGAAGTATGGAGTGGCTGTTTCACATCCAGTCCAGCTACCTGGAATGTTTATGTACTCCTCGACTCCCAAGAGTACACTACTTTCAGACTGTTATTCTTCTAACCTTGACCCTGTTCAGTTAGCATTGTTCAGGAATACCTAGAGAAAGTGGTAAAACTAAAGAAAATGATGATTAACATAGTAGCTAAGCAAGAGGAAGGGGGTTGTGACTTGGAAGGTGCAGAAAGGGACTCCTCAGGGACTGTGGTAAGGTTGTTTTACTTAAACTGGGTGTGGATACCTGGATAGTCACTTTTTTATTCTCTAAATTGTACAAATACATGTTCTATACTCTTCGGTATGTATGACCCATTTCATAATTTTTTAAAAATTAAAAATTACAGAAAAACAATAACCACTGCATAGTACAAAGCTCAGGGGGGAAAAGCATTTGTAAAGTTATAATAATGTTTACACTGAATTATGACGTGGCTTTGATGAAAAGTAGGGACAAGAGGGGAAGGGGTTGGGGTAGAAGAGGCTAAGTCTTCATGTTCCATGGTGGGAAGTAACACAGATACACACACTGCCTAGAACTGTAAGACTAAGAAGGAACGATGCATAGGGAGAGGAAAATAAGTTAAAGAATTGAAAGTGGTTACTCTGGGGTAGGGATGGGGAAAAGGGCAATGAAGAAAAGTTGAAAGACACTTAGAAGGAGCTGACTCTTTAAACTTTGTGCATATACATCTTTAATAAGAGTAAAAGCTTTAGAGTAATTTGTTTCATTGTGGAGAGGAATAATATACACCTTCAGGATTTATGTAAAAACTAATATCAAGAAATTGTGCCTTTGTGGCTTGGGTTAAAATTCCTTATGTGGATTCAAAATAACTCAGAAGGCAGTGCAGATGCTGTGCCAGGGAAAATCATGCTGTATGACTCACAGTGGCTCTGATGATGAGAATGCTGACATTGAAAATACACACAAAGACTTTCAGTGAGATTGGTTCATGAAATGAGAGAGGAAAAAAACAATAGCTCCAAATTAATCTATGATTCCATATAATGACTGATTTTAAAGGTGTACATGCCTCAATACCAATAAATTCCTTTTATAAGTAGACATTTGATTATTTAATCTATAGCCCTAAAAGTTTATATATCAAAGATAGACAAAGGGATTCCACTTTTGTTCTTTTTCTCATTGGAAAAATGGGAAATGGCATTTTGTTTGGGGAAACTTTATAGTCAAGGAAAAGTGCTCTAAGTTTTGGGTTTTTCAATGACCTTTCTAAGTACAATAGTAAATGCATGAAACATAAAGGGAATGATTGCTAGATCATCCCTTACTAAAATTCAAAATTGCCAGAGAAATTAAAAAAAAAAAAAATTGCACTACCTAGAACGGGCCCAAAAGTCTTTCCCACTGAGCATGGGAATCTGACTTGGTTCTTTTCTGACAGTGAACCTACAGAATAGGTCAGCTGAAGTTCGATTGGTACTTAAGACCAAAACATGAAGCAGGCTACTCCATATAGCAATATAGTAACAGTTTATTAGGGAACTTACAGACCAGGAAGCTGGTCCTGGGCGGCTGCAGAAAGTTCAGAGCAATGCTCCATGCTGCCTAGTGAGTTACAGACGGTTTTACAGGGCAAGAACAGAGAAGGCACAGAGCCAAGTCAGAATCTGCAAGATCACAAATATGTTTCTTTTACATTACAGGAGTAGTTTACTACACATAGCTATAGTGCTTAGGCATGTGCAAGTGCATTTTATGATGTACTTACAGAGGAGGTTTTTTGGTCTTATCTAGGAATTTATGGCTTCTCTGGTTTATGGCCTCACTGTTCTTCCTTTCTGGAGAAGGATCTGACAGCATATACCAAATCCAGTCAAAGTACTTACAGGCATTTAGACTTATGGACAAAGATGTGCATCTATTTATTAGTATTAGTATTATTAGATATTTAATATTAGATATTAGAATTTAATACTGCTTAATACTGCTTAATAAATTACAGTATCTCTGTAATGTCATATTATGTCATTATTAAGCATTATGTTCTAGAAGAAAATTTTTTCATAGAAAATATTTCTGACATATATTGCTAGATAATATCTAGACTGATAACCCAATTTGATATCAAAATGAGACAAAGAAAAAACCAAGAAAACCCATAGCCATATATGCATTGAGAAAAAATGGGAAGGATGAATACCAGAATGTTAAACTGCAATTATCTCCAGGTGGTAGGATTACACTTGATACCATATTTTCTCTTTGGTGTTTGTCTAGTTTTCTAACTCCTCTTCTATGACCACAGTTTGGCTTTGTAATAGAAATGAAAAATATACTTGTCCTTTCTGAGCCCCAAGATTCTTGGGATTCTGAGTGTGTGCATTAGGGAAAGGGTCCCTCTCATCTTGATCTTAATGGGTGTGTAGAACTCTCCTGGATGCAAGCAGTGGTGTGAGGGTATTCAGGCAGAAAAAGCACAGTCAGAAAAGACACTGTGGGACTGAAGTGCATGGCGGGTTGGGGGCAGAAAGCATGCTGCAATTGCTGCTGAGAGAAGCATAGGCAAGGAGATACACTGTGCCATGCGTTTCGACAGACAAGTTGAAGGTAGGTGCTTAGGGCCTTGAATGTGATGTTCAGGGGTTGATGAGAAGTTTTACAGCAGGAGGATGATAATGGGGGGACAGCAGCAGGAGAACAGGAGTGATCTCAAGTGGCTAGTGCTTTTAAAACTTCTGGTTATGACCCATCCATGGGTCAAGATCACCATTAAAAAACCTAAAATAAAATAGAAATATCAGAGTATTCTACCTGTAGCAAGGGTAAGTATTGTTTTGCCAAACCTATGTTTCTATATATAGGACTTTTATAAATAGGAGTGTGTACATATCTACCTCCTAGATTGTGAGAGTAAACTGAACTTAATGTGGGTCAAAATAAGTTTATAAGCCACTGTTGTATCCCCTATCTGGCCTCCCCCAGCACTGCCTTCCTCCAGGGTGGATATGCTGAGCTCTGAGATATCAGAGGTGACTTTTCTGGCTGCTGGATGGAAATGACACTTAGCACCACCTTTAGAACCTCTGAGACTGGTGTGGTGGTTTCTTGAGGATATCCCCATCTGCCCCAAATGCCACGAATGGATACGGGAGTCGAGGATCGGGGCTTACAGGAAAGAGGCAAATTAAACCTGTGTGTTCATCTTTGCTCTCTCCTAATGGAGAATACAAGATACAAAATCCATAAGTCCTAAAGCAACAACATCTGGGAGGTTGGAAAGAAGATGAAGCAGAAGTAAATGATTCCGTACCCTGGAAAAGCTGAACCCTAAGGCGGTACTGGGGAAGCCCATTCATATAAAGAACCCCATCACGGTTCAGGAATCACAAGCATCAGTTACCTGTGGAAGTGGAAGTGCAGGTGGTTGAAGCAAGTCCCCCTTTACACTCTGTTCTGCAAAGCAACTGCCCTTGTCCATCTCAGTAGAAGACCTGAAGTTTACTCTCTAGAAAGGCTGATGCAGAGGGATTCTGAGATCAGAGTTGCAGGCATATCAAGGGGAGGGGCATGCACAGAAAACAGATGGGCCAAGTGAAAGCCCCGCTGCTGACTGCTGAGCCTGACCTACCCCCCTCTGCCACTGAGCTTCCCAAAACTGACAGTCGGACTTATATGCTCAGCAGGAGACTGGAGATTTCCTCTCTGGAGAAACCTGAACCAATTCCAAAGAAAAAACATACTGACAGTTCCCCTAGATCACCCTAGGCTGTAGCCTACCAGTTAATAAACCCTTCTTACACCCAATGACTCTTTGAATCGGCTTTCAGTTTGTCACTGTTAAGGAGAAACTTACTGTCCTGGGTCATCAGATATTTGAGCAAAGTCTCCATCATTAAAGAAAAATACCCAAACAAACAGAATAAAGAAACTCAAAAGAGAAGAAAACTTTAAAAAGTATTAACAAAGGATATATTGTGACTATGAAGCAACAACACTATACTATAAAAAGAAACAGAGAAACCAAAAATAACTCTTAGGAATAAAAATACAATTGTAGAAATTAACAACCTAATAGAAAGGATGGGTGATAAAGTTAGGAATTCTTCCAGAAAATAGAATAAAACATTAAAGAGAATTCGGGAGAAAAAAAAAAAAAAAGAGAATTAATATAGGACGCCTTATATCTTTGTTCCCTGAAGGAAAAAAGCAAATGGAAGGAAGAAAATAATCAAATAAGTAATTCAAGAAACTGTTCCAGGCCTGAAAGATCTGAGTTCCCAAAGTGAAATGGTTCTCCAAATGCCCAGAAAAAGACACAAAGAAAAGCATATCACTGTGACATTTTGTAATGCTGGTGCTAAAGAGAAGATCCTACAAACTTTTTGAGAGAGGAAAAAAGCCACATACAAAGGATAAATATCAGGATGACTTTGGACCACTCAACAATAACAATGGAAAGCTATTTTTCACAGTCCTAATAAAACACTGAAAACTGATCTAAGGAGAATGGAGGGAAAGGGGGATGTGAATGTGTGGGAGAGTAGGTTGGATGTATAAGAGAATAAAACCACTGCACAATAGGGTATGAAGAGATAACAATCTAAAAAAAAATAGCAGTGTAAACATGTTATTTAGAAATACGTAAATACCAAAAGGTAAATACCAAACAAAAGCTAAGAGTTGACAATGGTTGTGTTTAGGAAACAGGTAGGAACAAGTGACTATCTGTTTTTGCGATAAATCAAAAGAACAATTTAAAGTTTTCAAGTATATACATATGACTTTGATTAAAATACAATATAATGAATAAATAAAATTAAATGTCAGAAAAGATCTGAGGGTTTAGTTGTTAGCGTTAGGATTCTGAGCAGCCTCTTAACTTCCATCCTGGGCGATGGGTGTAGGATCACCCTGTGGCTGCTCTGTGAAAACCTAAGCATAACAATGAAGCCCCCGAGAACATACATGTTGCATCCGTTCCTGCTCAAAAAGACACTTCTGTAGGTAGAGATTGGGACAAGCTGGTGTCTTTAAACTCAGCAGTGACGTTCCCGCTGCCTGAGGAAATAAACCACGGAGTCCAGCTGTGGACTCAAGGAGGCCTGTCTGTGGCAAAGGCAGCCACCACCACACTCTCTCCACATCAGATTTCTGTTTTATCATCAGGAGAACAACCTTCTATCTGTTTTTGTATAGCAGTCAATCAAGAAAGAAGAAACATTTCTTTTTTTCATATTTTCAAAATATAACCAATATTCAAAATGCCCTTATAATTCATTTCTTAACATATGCATAGACATTGGTAGGCAAAACGCTAAAAATCTATGTACCCAATAGGGAAAAAAAAAAGCATCAAAACAGGTCTGCTGGAAAATATCGATAACGAGGCAGCCTCTAATAAAAGGATTTTTTCTTTTTGTAACCAATAATAAATTGTTACCTGTGAAAAAAAGGAAAGTCAATATTGTTTCATTATTAAAATTACCAGAACTGATGGTTGTTTTTCTGCCAAGTTCTTCTGCCCAGATCTTGCTCAAGTGTCTGAAAAAACGATTAAACACCAGGTCACACGTGAGGGAGCCCCAAAATCTTCATTCTGTGTCCTTATGACCAGAAAGCCAAAAACAGAGGGGGAACCAGGAATCCTCCTTAGGAAAAGATGCGAGGCTCCGGGTGGAGAATAAACCCTGAGTGAAGGGACTGCAGCAGTGCTGCTGCCTGTTTCTATTACCGGCTTCAGAAGGGAGGTGGCAGAGAGCTGTGAAATCTCAGACAACCAAGCTGAGAAAAACCCATCAACACATGTGCAACAGGGAGGGAGAGTACCCAAGCTCATTTAAAGCTGCCCAGTTTAATAAACCTTTACAGAGAAAATGTCACGTGAATTTTAAAGTTAAATCTTTTTTGTTTTCTGGTGTTGCAAATTCAAGATCCTGCAATACAGAAACACCCAAGACATGTGGTTTCATCTTGTCCTTTCTCGTCAGTCACTGACTACAGGGTTTGCTTTACTAAGTGTTCTAAACACAAACGTGTTTCATTTGGCAGCAAGAGATTGGACAGAGCAAAAGGAATGACTGGAAGAGAAATCTCAGGGGCTGTTTTTGGGAAGGCGAAGTGACTACACTTTCCCTGTGATACAGAGAAAAAACATAAAAATGTGTGTACATGTTTTACCCCATTCATGTTGACTCCAGTGCAAGTGTGAACATAGCTACAGTGTGATGAAGTGGACATGACCACTCATCAGTTCTGTGATCACAGGCTACTTATTTTGCTTCCATGAGCCTCAATTTCCTCATTTGTAAAATGGGCATCATCCCTGCCCCTCATGCCAGTCTTGTAAGTTTGTTGAAAGGATCAAAAGAGATCATGTTTGTAATGCACCAAATCACAGTGCTTGGCATGTAACAGTGTTTAAATATTAGTACCCTCTTGTCTGCAAAGTCTTATTACTAATAAGCATGGACAATGTTTTTCTCAGACCACACAAATTTTGAAGGGGCTATCTCAGAACAGGAAGAAACCTATTATGTGTAACCCCAAGCACTTGCTTGAAATGTGTCCCCTGCAACTCTCTCCTGTTCCTGTGTGAGTCTCCTCCCTACTACATAGGCAGGACAGATTCATGCAGTTACGAGAAAAGCAAGTTCTGCAAGGAAAGCTGCCTAACTGCCTGGTGACATTCCCAATGCCAGTTCACAGCTGGGCTAAGCTAATCTCTGTGCGAAACCAGTGCACGCTCTTCAGGTGAGATTTCATTCTGGTGCTGAATGAAACACTACTTGGTGACTCAAAATTCCTGCTTAAACATCCACACGCATGTGCTCAATACATGCCCAGAGATTGGACAGTTCTCTTTTCATTTTTGCAAATGACTGCAAAATGTCAACAATAATCTCAGATATTGCAATAGGTCATTTTACTTCTGAGCTATAAGAGAACTCCTCACCCAATCCTTCCAAAACACACAGAGGAGAAGGGTGGCAAAACACTTCAGAGGAAAGAATTGAGAAAGGTTCTCTCTAAAGGATCTACAATATTTTGAGCAATGTGCATAGGTGCATATCCCTTTATTTGAAGAAGTAGGCAGAATATTCTGGAAGTCACGTTACTAGCTCCTGTCTATGTGTGTCTAGGTGTACATGATTCAGAATATTCATGAAGAACCAAGGCACTCTGTTTACAGTGTGTCATTGTTTATAAAGAACTTAGAAATGAATGTGCACATAAACTGAGGGTATTGAGGGAAGAAAGAAATTCTCTCCTTTTTGCCCACTGTCAAATGACTGCAATCTCTACCAATGGGTCCTTTTCTTCCAGATGAATTCATATGTGCAAAATTCTGCTCACACTTTTATGTATTGCATTTGGAATTTTCTTTGCATACGCAGGATATAAATACAGATTTTAAAAAGAAGCATGCCTTACTAATTTTCACACGAAAATTAATGGCCCCTTCTTACAAAATGGAAACAAATTTATACAATGCAAATAAAACCCAAAGTTAATGCATTTTTGTTCAAATGTAAATCTCAAAAAAAGGCTACTGTTGTTTGACTTAAAAAAAAAATCAATTGAAATTTTGTTGTAGTCTTCAGTGCGGCCAAACACAAGTCATCTGATCTGTCTGCCTATTTTGACTTTTCATTTTGGGGGTGAAAGTGCTAAGAATTCTGATCAGAATTTCCATGATTGCCCTGATAGATGAGAGCCAATGAAGAGCACCACAATTCTCTAATGCCCATCCGGGTTCCAGGCACAGGACATCTGTGCAGCACTTCCTTCTTTATGTCACCAAGCCTATCATCGGACAGGCCTGCATCACTCCTGTCATCATATCATCCCTAAAGGGTCACACATTACCCTTCAGAGTTCAGCTCATCTGAATAGAAGGGACCTCAAAGTGAGTTCTGCGGTGCTTCCAGGCCTCTGCAGATTTCTGCCTACAGAGAAAACTCAGAAGACTGAGGTCTCCGAGTGCCAGAATGAAGGACACTTCCTACAGGGATGGAAATCGGGCACATATGCTTCCAATCCCCACCTCCAGGGTGGGAGCCTGGCCAAAGATCTTGTATGTGTAGGTGGTGGTGGTGGTAGTGGCTTTTTATTTTATTTTTTAGCATTATCCACCATGGTGGACTTCAGGGCTTTGGCAAACAGAAAGATTTACTCCATCTGTATGTAGCCAAAAATATCTCCCAAGAGAAGCCTTGAATAAAGCGCTTTGAGAGGGGGCTTTTTTCCCTTGCCAAAATGGAAACCACTGATCAGGATTCAACCAAGCACCTAAGAAAGCATTGATAAGAAAGACTGTAGAGCTCTGATTTCTTGAGAGCATTGTGGAGCACACAATAAGGACGTCCACTCTGGAGCCAGCCTGCTTGGGTATGTATCCAGACTTTTGGCAAGTCACTTGACCTCTCTTTTCTTAGTTTTCTCATCTGTAAAATGGGTTAAGTACACCTGTCTTATGGCATTGTTATAAGAGTAACAGGAAAAAAAAAAAAAGAGTAACAGAGTACTTGAAACAGTAATCAGTCAAGAATAAATTCCCAATATTATTAGCTATTCTAGAGAAAGGTAATTTTCTATTCCTGTAGCATTTTCTTTCTTTGTTTTTGCTTTATTTTTTGGTGGTGAGGGTGGTAGGGATCTATTTGTAAAGGCACTGATTCAAGGCCCAGGTTCGGAAGAAGTTGAAAGCTTCCATGGCAACAGATGAGCCTTTTTCTGGGTTGTTGGCAGGACCACTGATCCCAAGCCACGCTGATGCAGAAAGCAAGGAGTTAGGAAGATCGGTGGAGTGTTTTATCTCACTCCAACTGTAAACCAGGGTCTCTGCCAAGCAACACAGATGCTGAATGTCAGAGTGCCCAGATTTTTCTTACAGTTGTCATTTTGCCCAACAAAGAAAGTTTTCATCGTGTCAAAGATGTTGATGCTTTAGCCTCATGCCTCATTCTTGCAAATGGCTTTAAAGTTGCTGGGAACTTGTACATAAATCTTTTAGGCAATTTCCTTTCCCCCGTCAAAGGTGAGGAAACATGGGACCCCAGAATGAGTGAGGAAGCTCAGACATTATAAGGAAAAGCATTTGGAGGCTCTCTGTCCAGGGCTTCTTCCCATTCTGCAAGGGCTAGTGAGTGTTGGGTGTATTTATTTTATTCTTGTTTTTGTTTTTTAGAAAAGTGAATTATCAGTAAATGGCTTAGCATTTTAAACAAAAACTATTAGATACTCTTATTTTAAAAAAAGAGGTTCTGGGGGAATCTGCTGGGCAAACTCAACTTCCCAGGCTGCTCACAGCAGCTCACCCAGGGCTGGCCCAGCCACCTCATCCTTCAGGGCAGCCTGTCAGCACTAGATCACACAGAAATTCTGGCCTGGGGTGACTCATCCCTGTGTCCAGAGCTGAGACAGACCCTTTAAAACGATATTCTATTTCCTTGATCACTTGAATGAGGGTTTTATGGGAGGAGAGTTAATCTCATGGGCTCAAATCATCTCCAAATCTGTCTATTGCACCTTTGAAATATGCTAGATTTGATCTCATCCTCAGTGTCTCACTTTCTGCAGTGAGGATTCAGGACATGGGAGATATACTTTAAGTCAGAAGAGAGTCATGGGAAATACCAGTCTAAAGGATCAGAGAGCTGAGACCCATCCTCCAGCCTCTGTTCCAGGGTGGCTCCGTGACTATGCTCGGACCACTCCCCTTCTCTGAACAATGATTTCTCATCTGTGTTACTCATCTGTGTTACGAGAGCATGAGTTCAATCTTTGGAGTTGGAACATCAGTTTAGGGTTTCTCTGCCATTTGGGGTATATCCATACCACACATGGAATGACCTGAGAAAATTCACGGAGGTCAGCCTTTGAATGGATGGCAGTTACAGCCATGGTACAAAGGCTCGTGGCTGGTGTGTGTGTGTGTGTATGTGTGTGTGTGTGCGTGTGTATGTGTTGGGGGTTGGGGTGAGGGAGGGAGGGGCAGGGTGTTATGTTGGACAGAGTATATATGTGTGAGAGAAAAGAGGAGTGTGTGTGTATGAGAGAGAAAGAGACTCTGTCATGTATATGTGTTTGAGAGAAAGGAGAGTGTGTTTGTGAGGAAGGAAGGAGAGAGAAGAGGGAGAGTGAAGCAGTGGGGGAGGGAAAAGAGGAGAGGAAAAGAGAGAGAGGCAGAAAGGCACGAGGGAAGCAGGAAAAAAGGAGGAGGAGAGAAGAGGGACTATGGAGTGTGTGAGAAATACAATGTGTGAGGGCATATGTGTATCTTAGAGAGAGAGAGAGAGGAGAGAGAGACAAGGGACAGACAGAAAAGATGAAAAGAACGAGAGGAGGAAGGGAGGGAGAGAGGCTGAGAGATAGTATTTGTGATGTGTGTGTCTGTGTCTGTGTCTTTGTGTTGAGAGAGAGAGAGAGAGAGGGAGAGGGGGAGGAAGAGAGAGAGGAAGGAGGAGTGGGTACACTGTAGCCAATGGCTGAAGTAGCACACATTGCCTCTGCCTACACATTTCTCAAAAATCTCCCCAAGCACAGTTGGGGGCTTTGGGGAATTCTCCCCTCTAACTATCTTTAAAACAAGGCTACGTTCTCCAAGACTGAAGTGATGGTGGGGCACCAGGAGGTCCCCAGAGTGCAGCTCCTCTTGCCAGGGCCTGATTTCTTAGCTCTGGGTGGCTGCAAGTCTGATTCTGAGCATGGATGGAATGGCCTTCACTTGGGAGACACTCACATTAGCTGGGGGTTCTCAGAGCAGCACAACCTTGGAGACAGCAGGGAGGGAGGATGTGAGTTTCTGTTTACAGTTCCAGGCCTGAAGGGATGTGAGGATAAGGAGTCAGAGTCCATCCTTGTGATGGACCCTAACTGTGCTGGTCTAGTCAAGCTGACTTGGTCATGTCCAGCATGGTCAGTTTGGGAAACTGGAGAAGGATGTCGTAGGGGAAACCCTGCTTTCAAGGCCTGGTATCTATTCATCTTCCTCATGGTAAAACAATGCCCCAACTGTTTGGGAGCTGCCTCACCCCTCTTTGAGCCCTGGTGTTTGGTGGGGCTAACCCCACTCTCAGCTATGAGAGTGGGTCTTACTCTTACCAGATTGTCTCACCTCTGTCCCCCCAGCCACAGTGACTGGGCTGGGGAGGGACAGATGACTCCAAATTGGGCCAGTGTGAGCCATGCCTAGGGCCTTTGTTCAGACCTTGGGAGTGGTGTCCTTTCTGACCAGGATGCATGGTTGAGAGAAGGGATAGGCTGGAACTCTGGTTGCCATCTTGCTATTGTGAAAAGTTTGAGAATGCAGTCCATTAGCAGAAGCAATGAAGAGAAACTGAGTCCTGATGGTATAGATTGACCTCTGCATCCAGCTGTACTTGAAGCAGCCTCCCTTCGAACTTCTTTAAACCAGGTTGGTAATCCTGCCACTGGTAATCCATAGAGCCCTGGCTGAAACAGGCGAATGGGATTCCAAACACCTACTGAGCATCCAGAATGCACTGGGTGGGCACAGTGATAGTGACAGGAAGGAGGTGACTAAACACAAGGCTCCTGCCCCCAGGGGACTCCCAGTCATCAGGGAAGGCAGATGTCTGAATAAGGAACCAAAGTCCTGGTAACAGAAGTCTTTGTGCTACAAAGCAGAGGCAGGTGGAAAGCATTATTCAGAAAGCCAAGATGGGGAGGCCAACAAGATGGTGGGAAGTTGGGGCATGCGGCTTTTACTGGGTAATGAATATCAGCTTTAGAGACAGACAGACCAAGCCTCAAATCCCAGCACTACCTCTCTAAGTGTCCATGTCCTCACCTGCAACAAAGAGAATAACAAGAGTCTGAGCTCAAGGGACATTTGTAAGGATTAAATATTTAATCAGTCATTCAAGAAATATTAATTGAGTACCTACTATGTGCCACAAATTGTGGCCAACATGGTAGACAACAACAGCCAGGGGAGTTTACAATCTATGGGATAAACATCAACAAATAGATACAAACTTGCTTGATGACAACAAACATGTGATAGTGGGGCTGTGGCCATGGAGATGGGGTCTGAAAGCAGAAAAAGAATTAAATAGGTGAAGAGGAAGGTACTGGGGGGCATTTCAGGCAGAGGAAACACCACGTGCAAAGGCCTCATGGTAGGAGGAAGTGGGGGAGTGGGAAGGACTGGGAGAGAGACAGAGGGACCAGACAGGCAGAAGAGCAGGCGAGCCAGACCTCAGTCAGTCTGTTCAAGAGTTCTGTCTTTATCTTAAGAGCAAAGGAAAACACAGATCAGTTGCCTCCAGAAAATTAGGAGTCTGTAGCAAATTGTCTTCATCGGGTTTGTACTCAATTGCAATGATGTGGCTAAGAGCAGAGAGAAGCAAACTGTGACAAGCCCAGTGCACCTCCCCTTCTCTGTTTGAGCAAGATGGAGCCAAGGGTGGGCTGCAACGGTGAAGACGTGCTGCCACTCCAGTGCTGGAGCAGGAGCTGCCAGCAGGGGAAGGCAGACTTGTTCACCTGGCCTCCTCAGAAGGCCTGTGGCTATGGGCATAGGCCTCAGATCCATGCGGGATTCTGGGAAGGGCATCATCACCAACAACAAAGCTATCATGTACAGAGGGGTCCAGACCTTCTGGAACAGAAAGCCCATTAGCAAACTAAACTACCTGGGGTAGGAGCACTGGAGGCAGGTTTGCCTGTGGGAACTGGTGGTGGTGGGCTTCGGCCGCCAGGTATGCATAGTGACATAGTGGAAAGATGATGGGTTTCATCTCCCTTTAGACTGGGTTCTAAATCCAGGTTCAGTGCTTTTTATTAGTTGTGTGATTTTTGGGCAGGTCACTAACCTCTCTTTTGGGCAGGTCATTAACCTCTCTGAGCCCATCTCCTACCCTGTAAATCAACCCTTTGCAGGGTTTTTGAGGATTTGGTGAGTTAACAGATACAACGTGCCTAGCACCCAGGAGATGTACCATGAATTTCAGTTGCCTTCTTTTCCTTCACAGGGTTCTAGGTGACCAACCTCAGTCACATGGGAGAAAAGGGAGGCAAGAAACCCCCGAGCACCCCCGGAGCATCCTAGCTACGGGTGCTTTGAGAATGCCCGTCCATCAGCTTAAAGATTTGCCTTGTGAAAATAACATTCACCTGGAAGAGGGATTGGGAAGGCTGACTACAGGGTTTGCTTTACTAAGTGTTCTAAACACAAACATGTTTCATTTGGCACAAGAGATCGGACAGAGCAAAAGGAATGACTGGAAGAGAAATTTCAGGGGCTCTTTTTGGGAAGGCTTACTCACCCGTTACTCATCCCTGATGGGAGGGATGAGTGCCTTTCTCAGTCTAAGGAAAAAGGGAGAGAGAGAGCTCAGGAAGGATGCAAAACAGCTGGAGGAGACATCTTTGGAGACTTTGGGGTGCTGACCGTGAACAAGCATCGAATACCCAAGTAGGGTCTTGGACGGAGAGTTGGTAGCTGTTTCAAAACCTTCCTGAGAAGGAGAACTGAAGCCCCAGATGCATCCCCCTTTGCAGTCACATGGTGGGAGCAGCTCCTTAGAATGAGCCAGGAAGCCCTTCAGCACAGACTGGCAGGTCAGCAAAGGGAATAAAAAACATACATGGCATGAAAGACCATCTCATGGCTTACAGAGCCTCCAATGAGCAATTTATAGCTTCTGAAATGCCTTCTTACATGTCTCTTTGCAATGTCATCTCTTTCCTTGCAAATTTCATACCTGGAACCATTAACCAGGATGAGACTGGAAAATGAAGACTTTCACTGGGCAATTTTAGTATGAAATGTTCCTTCTGGGAGATTCAGGGATGAGGAAGAGAGAGTGGAGACAGAGTCTTTATCTTGTCTTGAATTCCCCTACCCTAGTCAGCCCTGAAGTAGCTCAGACAAGAAGTCTGCAGTCTAATTTGTAGATCAAGTCCATTATTAAATGTGAGAATTAGAAGTGACAAGCAAAATACCCCATGTCATGATGCTAATACTCATTAAACTCATTCTTGTCTATTATTTCAGATAAAATGCAAGTGGACTAAAAATATATGCTCAGCAACTGTCTGCTAAAATTTGTGCCTAGTGATTTAAATCAGGAAATAAGGGGAGGACTGGGCTGTCCCTGAATTGTCACATTGCTGTTAAAATTACTGTTGCACAGAGATACTATATTCCTTAATTTAAAAGGAAGTGCTTGGCACTGGAAGGAGGTTTACTGGGATGAAGTAGTTGGACCAGAAAACACAAACTCTTGGGTATTGGAGGGGACCCGTTAGCCACACCCTCACCTACCCTGGCCTCTTGGTTAGTGGCAGACCCCCTTCAGTAGCCCATTTGCAGAGAGCCTCAGGAGAGAAGGATAACAAGCTTCATGAAGATTGGAATTAAGGCTCTAGAGTCTCAAATAAGAGGAGAACACAGAGCGGAGCATTCTAGCACACAAGCCTGTGTCCTGCTAAGCGCTGCCAGCCTCCAAGTGGTGGATGCCATGTGCGCTCGGCTCACCTGGGAGCACACAGATCCCTTGAAGCCCACTCCCAAGAAACCATGACTAAACAAAGAGGAATCCTCTTCACTGCTTCCTCCAGACCCACCTCTGCTTCACCTGCATATATGAAAACCTACTCAAGGCTCCACAGGCCCACCACACTAGAATACTTCTCAACATTGTACGTCCTCAGTATTCATACAAGAAACAAATACACCAAGAAGTGGGATAGGGACACTGAACTGAGGAAAGAAAGGCCCAGATATAGGTGATGAATAAGATGTAACCTTTTACTTCTGAAAGACATTTCTGAAATGGCCCCAGGCAAAAAAATGCTTAAGCCAGCAGGTTTGACAGATAAGTTAAGAATGAATGAAGCTGGTCACATGAGTTAGGTTTTTCTTTCTCATGATTGAAACCCTATCCTGTAATGCTTTTGGTTGACTTGCTCCTGGAGAGCAGAAACCATTGCTCAGCAGAAATGGTGAGAGGAGAAGGTCCAGCTCGTTGGCAAAGAGTGGGGGCCCTCTTCAAGGTCTTCACACCTGACACCAGGTAGGTCACTCTTATCATATGCAAAGGCAAACTCCTGCTGCCCCTTCCCTTCCTGTTTTCCCTAAACATCGTGGGTAGTGACACTGCTCTCCAAACCCAAGGGCTCCTGCTGCCTGAACACAATCACCGCCCTTTACAACATCCGTAAATCCCAGAGAGCATCTGTTCAGGTGCTCTGAGGAATGTGCCACAGGCGCCTGATCAATGTCATCCTTACAGGGGAGGACCAGAAAAGTCAGGGACTTTGCACAAGGTCTCAAAGCTCACCAATGAGAAAAAAGTCTGACTAGAAACACACATGAATATGTTGATTTTTCTTGATAAAATTTTGAATGCCACAAGTATTCATGGAGTGTTTTTCAGCACACAGCTACACCATGCTAGGATTTTTTAATAATAAACTCTTACAAGATATTTTCTCAAGGTCAAAAATAAAAGTATCAGGAGAACCTAAGATGGCGGCTAGGTGAGACAGGGCAAAAACACACCTCCATGAAAAATACTAGATAAAAGCCAGAAAGTGACCCAGAACACCAGTTCCAGCAATGTACCAGCCGGACAAGGTCTGCTAAATCCACAGGGACCATGCATTTGGTGAAACCGGGAGTCTGCATTCCTAAACGAGTGAGTGAGCCGGCTGAAAGTCCGGTGGCCACGCTGCGGTGTGGGGAAACTGTGGGTTGGCATTTGGAGATGGACTAGTTCTTTTTAAAAAAAAAAGAAACAAAAAACCCAGGAGTGGCTGCAGATATGGCGGCAAGAACCACGCAGTGAAGCGTGGTAGGAATGGGCTGTGCCAACGCATCAATATCTGGCATGGAAGATAGCCCTTCCCACACCCACTGCTAATTGACTTGGAGCCAGGAGGGCAGAGGGGAGCCAAAAGGAGAAGAAACCGTGCCTCTTGCAGCCATCTTCCCAGTGGGCTGGGGACGCTCCTGCCCGGGGCCGGTTCCACAGCCCAGAGCCACGCCAAGCGTTCCAGTGTGATGGGGAGTGTTTCCCGCAGCACCGCGCACATGCCACAAAATCAGCTGTGGACAGCGGCCTTTAGTGCATCGACAGCTAATTGTCCCAGAGCTGGGAAGGTGGGGCTGTGCAAACGGGGGGAAATTAACATGCCCCATTCAGCCATCTTTACAGCAGGCTGGGAACACCCCTGCATGGCCCGGAAGCCCAGGCCTTCCCTGGAGGGCCGGTGTGCACTTGTGATGTGGCACAGCCTTTCCTCAGCATAGATCCTGGAAGAGCATGGCTGAGAAGGGGAACCTGCTCGGAAATCCCAGGGACCCTACGCCAATACCAAGGACTTATGGGTCAGTGGCAGAGACAATCTGTGGCAAGACTGAAATGAAGGCTTAGACTCTTGCAACAGCCGTAAATCTCCAGGAACACCTGGGAGGTTTGATTATTTTTTTTTTTTTTTTTTTTTTTTAGGTTTGATTATTAAAGCTGCCCTGCCTCCCTAACTGCTCAGACACATGCCCCTCATTCAGGGCGGACTGCACCAACAACACACCCAAACTTGGTGCACCAGATGAACCCCACAAGAATCAGATCCCCACACACCACAAAGACAAAGTTGGGGAGAAGTGACTTGAGGGGAACAGGTGACTTGTGGACGCCATCTACTGGTTAGTTAGAGAAAGTGTATGCCACCAAGCTGTAAATCTGACAAATTAGAGATTGGTGTTTTCATATTCTGAAAGAACCCTATCAAGTAAAGCAAATGCCAAGAGGCCAAAAATAGCAGAAAATTTTAAAGCAATGATAAAACCAGGCAATATGGAGAACCCAAACCCAAACACCCAAATCAAAAGATCAGAAGAGAACAGTACTTGGGGCAATTAATCAAAGAACTAAAGACAAACAATGAGAGCACGGCACAGGACATAAAGGACATGAAGATCCTAGAAGAGCATAAAGATGAACCTTCAAGACTAAATAAAAAAAAATAGATCATCTTAGGGAAATAAAAGAAACTGATGACCAAATTAAAAAGATTCTGGATTCTCATAGTACAAGACTAGAGGAAGCTGAACAACAACTCAGCATCCTCAAGGACTACAGAAAGTAAAATGAAAGAACAAAAGAAAGAATGGGGAAAAAAATCGAAATGGATCTCAGGGATATGACAGATAAAATAAAATGTCCAAATTTAAGACTCATTGGAGTCCCAGAAGGGGAAGAGAAGGGTAAAGGTCTAGAAAGCGAATTCAAAGAAATTGTTGGGGAAAACTTCCCAAACCTTCTACACAATATAAATACACAAAGCATAAATGCCCAGTGAAGTCCAAATAGAATAAATCCAAATAAACCCACTCCAAGACATATTTTGATCAGACTGTCAAATACTGAAGAGAAGGAACAAGTTCTGAAAGCAGCAAGGAAAAAGCAATTCACCACATACAAAGGAAACAACATAAGACTAGTAGTGACTACTCAGCGGCCACCATGGAGGCGAGAAGGCAGTGGCATGACATATTTAAAATTCTGAGAGAGAGAAATTTCCAACCAAGAATACTTTATGCAGCAAAACTCTCCTTCAAATTTGAGGGAGAGCTTAAATTTTTCACAGACAAACAAATGCTGAGAGATTTTGCTAATAAAAGACCTGCCCTACTTCAGATACTAAAGGGAGCCCTACCGACAGAGAAACAAAGAAAGGAGAGAGAGATACAGAGACATTTAACAGACATATATTGAACATTACATCCCAGGTCACCAGGATACACATTCTTCTCTAGTGATCATGGATCTTTCTCTGGAATAGACCATATGCTGGGACATAAAACAAGCCTCAATAAATTTTAAAAAATTGAAATTATCCAAAGCACATTCTCTGACCACAATGGAATACAAATAGAAGTCAATAACCATCAGAGACTTAGAAATTCACAAACACCTGGAGGTTAAAAATGAGGGGGAGATGAAAACATTCCCTGATAATCAAAAGCTGAGGGAATTTATCACCAGTAGATCAGTCCCATAAGAAATGCTAAAGGGAACTGTGCAGGCTGAAAGGAAGGGACACTAAACATTTGACTGAAACCACATGAAGAAATAAAGATTTCCAGTAAAGATCACATGGTAAATATAAATACCAATACTACTGTATTTTTGATTTGTAACTCCACTATTTACTTCCTACAGGATCTAAAATACATAAACTGTAATGATAAATCAGTGGTTTTGGACTCAATGTAAAATATGTAATTTTTGACAAGAACTACATAAAGGTGGGGGGATGGAGGAGTATAGGAACATAGTTTATGTGTCCTGTTGAAGTTAAGTTGGCACCAAAGAAAAACAAGATTGTTATAGATTTAAGAGGTTAAATTTAAGCCCCACGGTAAACACAAAGAAAGTACCAGAGAATATGACCATAGAGATGATAAGTGGAGTATGGGTTACGAGAAGTGGGGGAAGGGGCAATGGGGAGTTAAGAAATGAGTGTAGGGTTTCTGTTTTGGGTGAAGGGAAATTTCTAGTAATGGATGGTGGGAAAGAGCATTACAACATTCTAAATGTGATTAATCCCACTAATGGAATGCTAAGGAGGGACTGGAATGGGAAGATTTAGGCTGTATATATGTTTCCACAATTAAAAAAAAAAAAAAAAAAAGAAGTCTAAATAGATACTGACAATTAAATGCCAAGGATGATCCTGGAGGGGATCTGAGGATGGAGGACAGGAGGCTCAAAGGGACACAGTTGGAACAGAAGAAAAAAAGAAAGGAAATACAGAATGTAAGCTTTGTATCAATATTGTATTTCTTGAACTTCTTAGCTGTGCTTAATGGGACTGCATAAAACAATGTTCTTGTTCATGGGAAATGTATATGTGAATTATATTGTTTGTTCAAGGATGTGTGCAGCCTGCTCTCATGTGTTCAGAAGACAGAGCAGTATGATGATGGATGGCAGGGAGGCAGGGAGGGAGGGAGGAAAAGAAAGAAATGGTGGTGTGACAGGATGTTAAAGTTGGTGGATTGGGTTATTGGGGGAGGGGGGTCGGGGTATGCTGGAGTTCTGTGTATGGAGTTTGTATTGTTTTTGCAACTGTTCCTGTAAGTTTGAATTTATTTCAAAATAAAATTAAAAATAAATAAATAAAAGTATCAAGAAAAGCACGTTTATGTTAATACTAAAGGTGCATACAGTGTAGGAGGGTGACTTCCCTTGACCTTTTTCCACTGATTTACATTCACATGCTCTCTCACATACATACACAACTTGGCCAGAAGATCCTGTACATAATTTTAGAGAGGAAGAAAACAGAAATCTACAGAAGTGGTTTTTAAGGAAGCAAATGCAGTTCTGCATAAATAATCCATTGCCAAGGCCACTGTATTATAAGTCAGTAACATCTGACAAAGACAGATACTTCCCAGGAATGATGACTACATTCCTGAAAACTGCAGAAAAACATTCTGTAAGCTCTCATGCCTGCTTTTGGGTTTTGTGTGTTTGTTTTTGGCTCTTGTTTGAATTGATTTTTTTGAGCCCCAGATATTCATGTGGAGTAGGCCTTTGATCTAGGATCAATATTTTATAGCTAAGTGAACAGATTCCTATCTCAGGCCCAGAGAGCAGCCCGGAGCCATAGGGCTTTGCCTGGAGAGCCAACCAAGCTCAAAGATGGTTTTGCCAGCTGCAAGTGAAAAAAGAATGATGCTCTAACAGCCTCTCTCAGCACCAACTTCTTTGGTCATAAAATTGGAATATTGGGCCCACATACTTCACTGGAGGGTTAAGAGGTTAAAACAACATAATGAAAATGCAAAATTCCTATTAAAATTAAGTGCTAAGTAAGCATGGCTGCATACTTCTGAACAACCTGGTGTCTGGTTTTGGATTCAGGCTTTCAGGTGCTGATGTCTTCCATTTGTCTGGCCCCCCTCCCACCCCAGCATAGACGCCTACCCTGGGGTGACCTCAGACCCTCATGCTCATTGCCCTCCCTGCCAGATGCTTCTTTCCTGGGCTGCCTCCAGAAGTGGCACCAGCATCCATCCAGGTGCCATGCTGAAATCGCAGCATCACCCCTGATCCTCCCTCTCCCTCACCGTCCACGTGCAACCACTGCCTAGATCTGCATCTTTCCATCCCCTCGGCCACTGCTGAGTCCAGGCTACCATCCTTTCCTGTCTCTTCTCCACACAGCATCTAGAGGCATCATCTTAAAACATGAACCTGAGTGTGCCACACCTCTGCCCAAACATCGATGGCTGTCCTTTGCTTTCAGAACATGAACTCCTTAAAGCAGCTGAGAAGGCCCTGTGCACTCCATCCTAGCCCCAACCGAGCCTCTTCCCTCTGCTGCAAAATGAGGGACGCTCTCTGGTTCCCTCAGTCACACCTCAGGGCCTCTGCACTACCTTCCAGGTGCCCTCCCAGCACCACTACTAACTCTATGTGGTCAGAATTGGTACGTTCCTGTCTCCCATACTAGACTCTGAGATCTCAGAGGGAGGAGCCTCACCCGTTCAGGGCTGAGTCTCCAGCTCGTGCGTGGTTCCTAGCACAGAACAGACACAGCCAATGTTAGCTGAATGAGGGAATGATAATTGGTGAATACTTGGGGTCTATTATAGTAACAATTCCTGGTTTTCAGATAATGGAGCACTCCTCAGTTCTGTTGCTCAGTTGCATCCACTGATGTTCTTCAGCCTGTGCTTTCTGGTCCTGCTCCAGGTTCTGAGTAAAACAACTGCAGTTGATTAGCAGTCACAACCATATGAGCAACAGTGAAAAAAATTCTGAGGCCTGGAATCTAGTAAAGACTGATTGGTCCCAGTGTCTGCCCTGGGTCCTCCCACCCCCACCTGCTTGTTGCCAAGTACACCCACAGTCTTCCCACAGCCTCACAACCTAGGCCCTGGGCCTGTGCCTTGTGCTCCAAGGCTGCCAACCTTGATCTGCACAGGGCCTGACGCTTCACCAGCCCCCTTCCCGAGGCTGTCCTGCTTCTTCTACCTTTCAGAGCATCGGGCATCCTGCCAGCCTCCACCAATAGACAAGACCACAGAGTAGTGATGCAAAAGCATCAGTGATGGTCCTGCAAGGCACCCTTGTGTGCTAGCTGGTTACAGAAAAAATGACAAAGTCCTCTTTGTAGTCTCTCAACTGAATCTTTCTGATGATTCTAGGAAATACCAACTCCATCCCAGTCGGTGGGTAATGCTGGACCTGGCTCGGGGGAGCTGGCTGTGCACATCTCTTCCCAACTCTATTCAGTGATGAGAGGAGGGCAGCTTGAAAACATAAATGGTGGAAGTATTTACACCATGGAAACTGGCACTACAAATGAAGCTTTGCTTTTTACCTGGAGGGCTGGTAGTTTAATACTTCCCAACACACCACTGGCCCCAGCCCAGCCCTCTTGCCTTGGCTTTTTTTCTTCTTTTTGAACGCAATTTTTTTTTTTTTATTAGAGAAGTTGTAGATTTACAGAAACATCATGGAAAATGTACAGTTACCATATGCCACCCACCCCAACACACAATCACATGGTTTTCCGTGTTAACATTTCACTTCAGTGTGGTACCTTAGTTACAACTGATGAAGCAATGTTATTATAATTATACTATTAATTATTGACTATGGCTTACATTAAAGTGCAATGTAGTGTACAATCCTATGGCTTTTAAAAGTATTATTCTAGTGTGTGTGTATATATATATTTACACACACACATATACACAACATAAAATTTCCTCTATTAACCACATTTAAATTCAGTGGTGTTATGACATTCACAATGTTGAGCTATTATCACCACCATCCATTACCAAAACTTCTTCATCACCCCAAACAGAGACTCCGTACAAATTAAGCATTAACTCCCCATTCCCTCCCCCTACCTTGGATGTTGGTAACCTGTATTCTAGTTTCTGACTCTATAAATTTGCTTTTTCTAATTATTTCATATCAGCGAGATCACACAATATTTGTCCTTTTGTGCCTGCTTTACTTCACTCAGCAAGATGTCCTCAAGGTTCATCCATGTTGCAGCATGTATCAGAACTTCATTCCATTTTACACTGAAAAATAATATTCCATTGTAGGCGAACAGAATATTTTGTTTATACATTCATCTATTGATGACTACCTGGGTTGATTCCATCTTTTAGCAATTGTGAATAATGCTACTATGGACATCAGTGTGCAAATATGAGTCCCTGCTTTTAATTCTTTTGGGTATATACCTAGAAGTGGGACTGCTGGATCATATCATAATTCTATACTTACTTTCTGAAGAACTGCCAAACTATTTGCCACAGAGGCTGTATCATTTTACCCTCCCCCCACCCCCCAAAATGAATGAGAGTTCCTCTCTCCAAATCCTCTCCAATACTTGCCCCCTGCCTTTTTTAAAAATAGTATTCATTCTATTGGATGGGAAACGGTATTTCATGGAGGTTTGGGTTTGCATTCCCCTAATGGCTAATGATGTTGAACATCTTTTCATGTGCTTATTAGCCATTTGTATATCTTTTTTGGAGAAATGTCTATTTAAGTCTTTTGCCCATTAAAAAAATTGGGTTGTTTTGTCTTTTTGTTATAGAGTTGTGGAATTTCTTTGTATATGCTCAATATTAAAACCTTACTGGATATGTGGTTTCAAAATATTTTCTCCAGTTGTGTAGACTGTCTTTTTTACTTAAATGATAAAGCTCTTTGATGAAAAGAGGTTTTTTAATTTTGATGAGATCCCCTTTTATCTATTTTTTTCTTTTGTTTCTCATGCTTTTGGTGAAAAGTCCAAGAAAAAATTGCCTAACACTACGTCCTAAAGATGCTTCCTTATCTTTTCTTCTAGGAGATTTATAGTTTTGGATGTTCTATTTAGGTCTTTGATCCATTTTGAGTTGATTTTTATATATGGTGTAATGTGGGGATCCATCTTCATTTTTTTGCTTATGGATATACAGTTTTCCCAGTACCAGCTGATAAAAGAGACTACATGTTCCACATTGAGTGGGCTTGGCACCATTGCCAAAAATTAATTGCCCATAGATGTGAGGGTTTATTCCTGAAACCTCAATTTGATTCCATTGGTCTATATGTTTGTTCTTGTCCCAGTCCCATGTTATTTTGATTACTGTAGCTTTGTAATAAGTTTTAAAATCAGAAAGTGTGAGTCCTCGAACTTCATTTTACTTTTTCAAGATGGTTTTGACTATCCAATCCCCTTATCTTTCCATATAAATTTGATGATTGGTTCTCCATTTCACCAAAGAAGGCTGTTGGAATTTTGATTAGGATTGCATTGAATCTGTAAATTGTTTTAGGTAGAATTGATATCTTAACAATATTTAGTCTTCTAATCCATGGAAGAATGTCCTTCCATTTATTTTGGCATCTTTAACTTCCTTCAGCAATGTTTTGTAGTGCACGAGTCCTTTACATCCTGGTTAAATTTATTCCTAGATATTTCAATCTTTTGGTTGTTTTTCGAAATTGAATTGTTTTCTTTATTTCCTCTTTAGATTGTTCACTACTAGTGTATAGGAACACTACTGATTCTTACATACTGATCTTGTACTCTGCCACCTTGCTGACTTGGTTTATTAGATCTAACGGCTCTGTTGTGGATTTTTCAGCATTTTCTAGAAAGGATCATGTCATCTGCAAAAGTGAGAGCATTATTTCTTCATTTCTAACATGGTGTTCTAGTTTGCTAATGCTGCCAGAATGCAAAACACCAGAGATGGATTGGCTCTTATAAAAGGGGGTTTATTTCGTTACAGTTACATTCTTAAGGCCATAAAGTGTCCAAGGTAACACATCAGCAATCGGGTACCTTCACTAGAAGATGGTCAATGGCATCCAGAAAACCTCTGTTAGCTGGGAAGGTACATGGCTGGTGTCTGCTCCAAAGTTCTGGTTTCAAAATGGCTTTCTCCCAGGACGTTCCTTTCTAGGCTGCAGTTCCTCAAAAATGTCACTCTTAGTTGCTCTTGGGGCATTTTTCCTCTCACAGCTTCTCCGGAGCAAAAGTCTGCTTTCAACGGCTGTCTTCAAACTGTCCCATCATCTGCAGCTCCTCTCTCAGTTCCTGTGCATTCTTCAAAGTGTCCCTCTTGACTGTAGCTCTTCTTCAAAATGTCACTCACAGCTGCACTGAGTTCCCTCTGCCTGTCAGCTCATTTATATGGCTCCACTGATCAAGGCCCACCCTAAATGGGTGGGGCCACACCTCCATGGAAATATCCAATCAGTGTCATCACCCACAGCTGGGTGGGGCGCAGCTCCAAAGAAACACTCAAAGAAATCTAATCAAAACTGATAATGCCTGCCCACACAAGATTACATCAAAGATAATGGCATTTGGGGGACACAATACATTCAAACTGGCACACATGGATACCTTCTATTTCTTTTCCCTTCCTATTGCTCTGGGCTAGAACTTCCAGTACAATGCTGAACAACAGTGGTGACAGTGGATATCCTCGTTTTCCTGATTTAGAAAGAAAGTTACCAGTCTTTCACCACTGAGTATGGTGGTAGCTATGGGGTTTCCCCGTATGCCTTTTATCATGATGAGGAAGTTTCCTTCTATTCTAGTTTTCTAGGTGTTTTTATTAACAAGGAATTCTGGATTTTGACAAATGCCTGTAATGCATCAATTGAAATGATTATGTTTTTTTCCTTTGTTCTACTAATGTGGTGGATTACATTGACTGATTTTCTTATGTTGAACCACCCTTGCATAGTTGGGATAAAACCCATTTAATCATGGTGTATTGTCCTTTTTTGTGCTGTTGGATTTGGTTTGCTAGTAGTTTGTTGAGGATTTTTTCATTTATATTCATAAGGGATATTGCTCTAGTTTTCTTTTCTTATGGTATCTTTATTTGGCTTTAGTATTAGGGAGAAATTGGCCCCATAGAATGAGTTAGGAAGTGTTCCCTCCTCTTCAATTTTTTTTGAAGGGATTAAGCAGGCTTGGTGTTAATTCTTGGAATGTCTGATAAAATTCCCCTGTGAAACCATCTGGTCCTGGGCTTTTCTTTGTTGAGTGGTTTTTGATGACTGATTCAATCTCTTTATTAGTTATTGGTTTATTGAGATCTTCTATTTCTTCTTGAGTCAGCATAGGTAGTTTGTGAGTATCTAAGAATTTGTCCATTTCATCTAGGTAATCTAATTTGTTGGCATACGGTTGTTCATAGCATCCTCTTATAATCCTTTTTATTCCTGTGGGGGTTGGTAGTAATGCCAACCATTTTATTTCTGATTTGCATCCTCTTTTTTTTTTTTTGTCAGTCTAGCTAGAGGTTTGTTGAGATTTATGTTTTCAAAGAACCAACTTTTGGTTTTATTGATTCTCCCTATGTTTTTTTAATTCTCAATTTCATTTATATTTTCTCTAACCTTTGTGATTTCCTTCCTTCTGCTTACTTGGGTTCAGTTTGCTCTTTTTCCTCCAGGTCCTGCAATTGTGAGACTAGGTCTCTGATTTGAGATCTTTCTGCTTTTTTAATGCAAGCATTTAGAACTATAAATTTCCCTCTCAGCACTGCCTTTGCATCTCATTAGTTTTGGTATGCTGTAGTTTTGTTTTCATTTGCCTCAATATATTTCCTAATTTCCCTCATGATTTGTTCTTTGACCCATTGATTGTTTATGAGTGTGTTGTTTAATTTCCTCATAGTTGTGAACATTCCAGTTCCCCGACTGTTATTTATTTCCAGCTTCATTCCATTGTGGTCAGAAAAGATGCATTGTATGATTTCAGTATTTTAAAATTTATTGACATTGGTTTTATGACCCAACATATAGCTTAACCTGGAGAATGAATGTGCTTTCTGCTGTTGTTGGGTAAAGTGTTCTATATATGTCTGCTAGGTCTGGTTGGTTTATATAATCATTTAAGTGTTCTATTTCCTTAATGATCTTTTGTCTAGATATTCTACTCATTCCTTAAAGTAATGCATTGAAGCCTCCTGTTAATTTAGAATCATCTACTTCCTCCCTTCAAATCTGTGAACATTTGTTTATAAATTTTGGAGCTCTGCCATTAGGTTCATATATATTTATAATTGTTATGTCTTTTTGTTGAATTGACTCCTTTATCAGTACATAGTGACGTTTTTTGTCCCTCAAAACAGTTTTTGACTCAAAGCCTATTTTATCAGATGTGATAGCTATCCCAACTTTCTTTTGGTTTTTATTTGCATGGTATATTTCTTCCCATCCTTTCACTTTCAACCTACTTGTGTACTTGAATTTAAGGGGAGTCTCTTGGAAACAGCATATAGTTGGGTCATTATTTTTTCTCATTCTGCCAATCATTGCCTTTTGACTGGAAAGTTTGAACCATTTACATTTACAATAACTATTGATAATGCAGGACTTTCTTTTGACATTTTGCTATTTGATATTTGTAAGTCTTATACCTTTCCTGACCCTCAATTCTTCCATTAATATCTACTTTCATATTTATCTGATTTTTGTAGTATACCATTTTAAGTCCCTTCTCATTTCTTTCTGTATATGTTTTTTTTTTTCAGGTATTTTCTTTGTAGTTACCATGGGACTTAAATTTAATATCCTGAATATATAACAATCATTTTTGATTTGATATAAACTTAACTTCAATAGCATGCACATATACCACTCCTATACTCCACTGTCCCCGCCCCCCACCTTTTTTGGTACTTGTTACAAGTTATATCTTTGTACATTGTATGTCCAAAACCATCAATTTATCATTACTCTTTATGCATTTACACTTTAGCATCTGAAAGAAGTAAGAAGTGGAGTTACATACCAAGATAGACAATACAATAATACTGGCATTTACAATTACCCAAACGGTTACCTTTATTGGAGGTCTTTATGCCAGTTTGATCCAAAGTTCAGTGTCCTTTCCTTTCAGTCTGAAGAACACCCTTTAGTGTTGCTTGTAGGACAGGTCTTGTGGTGATGAACTCCCTCAGCGTTTGTTTATCTGGAATTCTCATTTTTGAAAGAACATCTCACCAGATAAAACATTCTTGGTTGGCAATTATTTCCCTCAGTTCTTCAGGTACTTCAACTTAATTAGATAATGTGTCCAATGAGGAATCAGAACTTAGTCTTATCGGGACTCCCTTGTACATAATGTTTTCTCCTGAAGTGTGTAGAACTCTCTCCTTGACGTCTATATTTGACAACCTGACCACCATGTGACTTGATTGGGCATATTTCTCTTCATGTTTATCCTGTTTGCTGTTCACTACGCTCACAGATGTGCATATCCATGTCTTTTGCCAAGTTTGGGAAGTTTTATGTCATCATTTCTTTGAATATTCTTTCTGTTCCTTTCCTTCTTCTCCATTTGGGACTTCCAATAATGCATATATTGGTATGCTTGACGGTGTTTGTATTAGTCAGGGTTCTCTTAGGCTCAGTTCATTCTTTTTTCCTTCTGCTCCTCAGCCTGAATCATTTCACCTCTTTGAGATCACTGATTTTCCTCTGCTACCTCCAATCTGCTGGGCATTTTTCATGTCAGTTATTGTGTTCTTCAACTCCAGTATTTCTGTTTGGTTCCTATTCAGCATCTCAAAGAGATTCCCATATTGTTCATTCAATGTTTTCCTCACATGCGTTACTTATTTCTCCATATTCCCTTTATCTCCTCAAGCAACGGAGGATCTTCTTTTTTTTTTTAGTTTTTATTGAGATTTATACAACCATCCAAAGATCCAAAGTGTACAACTGCTCATGGTACCATCATACTGTGCATCCATCACAACAATTTATTTTTTTCAATTCTTAGAACATTTTCATTACTCCAGAAAAGAAATAAAGACAAAAAAAGGAAACTCAAATCCTCCCATACCCCTAACCACCCCCCTCCTCCATTATTGATTCATAGTTTTGGTATAGTACATTTGTTACTGTTGAAGAAAGAATTTTAAAATACTACTAACTGTAGTATATAGTTTGCAATAGGTATATATTTTTTTTCCTATATGCCCCTCTATTATTAACTTCTAATTATAGTGTCATACACTTGTTCTAGTTCATGAGAGGAATTTCTAATATTTGTACAGTTAATCACAGACACTGTCCACCACAAGATTCACTGTTTTATACATTCCCATCTTTTAACCTCCAACTTTCCTTCTGGTGACATACGTGACTGTGAGCTTACCTTTCCCACCGCCTTCACACATCATTCAGCACTGTTAAGTTATTCTCACAACGTGCTACCATCACCGCTGTCCATTTCCAAATGTTTAAGTTCACCTTAGTTGAACATTCTGCTCATAAAAAGCAACTGCTCCCCATTCTTTAGCCTCGTTCTATATCCTGGTAACTTACATTTCATGTCTATGAGTTCACATATTATAATTAATTCATATCAGTGAGACCCTGCAATAGCTGTCCTTACGTGTCTGTCTTATTTCACTCAGTATAGTACCTTCAAGGTTTCTTCATTAACCCACTTTTTTTAATAAGACGGTTTTGTTCACACACCATACATTCCATCCTCAGCAAACAATTGTTGGTTCCCTGTATAGTCACGTATTTATGTATTCAGCACCATCACCATTATCTATGTAAGGACATCTTCATTTCTTCCACAAAGAAGGAGGAACAGTCAAAGAAGGTAGAGAGACAAAAGAAAAAGAAAAAAGAAAGAGAGAGAAAAAACATGACAGCTAGAAAGCAACAAAAGGAAAGATAGCATTAAACTAAAATAGAATAAAGGGTCAGACAACGTCACCAATGCCAGGAGTCCCATACCCTTCCCCTATGTCCTCCCCACTCCATATGCATTTAGCTTTGGTATATTGCCTTTGTTATATTAAAGGAAGCATAATACAATGTTTCTGTTAATTATAGTCTCTAGTTTGCATTGATTGTATTTTCCCCTCAATCCCACCCTATTTTTAACACCTTGCAATGTTGACATTCATTTGTTCTAACTCATGTAAAAACATATTTGTACCTTTTATCACAATTGAGCACCCTAGGTTTCACTGAGTTATACAGTCCCAGTATTTTCTTTCGTCTTTTGTTTTGGTGTCCCACATGTCCCAACCTTCCTCTTTCAACTATACTCACAGTCATGTTTGTTCAGTGTACTTACATTGCTATGCTATCTCCCAAAACTGTTCTCCAAACATCTCACTCCTGTCTTTTCCTTTCTGTCTGCAGTGCTTCCTTTAGTGTTTCCTGTAGAACAGGTTTCTTGTTCACGAACTCTGTCACTGCCTGTTTGTCAGAGAATATTTTAAGCTCTCCCTCATATTTGAAGCACAGTTTTGCTGGATATAGGATTCTTGGTTGGTGGTTTTTCTCGTTCAGTGTAACACCCCACTTCCTTCTTCCCTCCATGGTTTCTATCGAGAAATCTGCACAGTCTTACCAAATTTCTTTTGTAGGTGATGGATCACTTTTCTCTTGCTGCTTTCGGGATTCTCTCTTTATCTTTGACATTTGATAATCTGACTATTAAGTGTCTTGGCGTAGGCCTATTCAGATCTATTCTGTTTGGGGTACACTGCACTTCTTGGATCCGTAATTTTATGTCTTTCATAAGAGATAGGAATTATCATTGATTATTTCCTCTATCATTGCTTCTGCCCCCTTTCCCTTCTCTTCTCCTTCTGGGACGCCAATGACACATATATTCCTACATTTTATTTTGTCCTTAAGTTCCCAGAGACGTTGCTCATATTTTTCCATTCTTTTCTCTATCTGTTCTTTTTGTGTGCAGGCTTTCAGGTGCCTTACTCTCCAGTTCCTGAGTGTTTTCTTCTGCCTCTTGAGATCTGCTGTTGCATGTTTCCATTGTGTCTTTCATCTCTTGTGTTGTGCCTTTCATTTCCATAGATTCTGCCAGTTGTTTTTTGAACTTTCGATTTCTTTTTTATATATGCCCGGTGTTTTCATTATACAGTTCATCTCTTTTGCCATATCTTCCCTAAACTTTTTGAATTTGACTTAGTATTAGTTGTTTACATTCCTGTATCTCAGTTGAACTGTAAGTTTGTCCCTTTGACTGGGCCATAACTTTGTTTTATTAGTGTAGGTTGTAGTTTTCTGTTGTCTAGGCATCTGATTTTTTTGGTTACACCAATCAGGTTTTCCCAGAGCAGAACGGGCTCAGGTCTCAGAAGGAGGCAATAGTATCATGGCTCTCTGAGGGTGTCTTAGAAGATTGGTACACCCCGTGAGGCCTCAAGTCACTTGTGCTTTTCTGCCCAGCAGGTGGTGCCTGTCAGCCTGTCACTCCAGACTGGTGTAGGGAGGTGTGGCCCATGGCTGTTTTTCCCCTGGGCTCTGGGGTCTGGTTCTGAATGGTAGGCAGGTAGTAGAGCTTGGCACCATCTTTTTCCTCTTAGGGAAAATACATCCCCTTCAAGGCGAGGTCATTTACATTTGAATAGACTCTCTGCCTATGCTATCTCCACCTTTGTCTGGTCAGAGTGCTGGGACCTGAAAATGGCTGAGGCTTTCTCCACTGAACTGAAAAAGGGACAGGAAGCCCTCTTCAGGGCCTGTCTTTGGCCACCCTCTGGATCTCCAAGGTCAGTCATCACCAAAAGTCTCTTCTGCTTCTTGGGGATTCATAACTTGTATTGAGCAGTCCATGTTTGTTAATTAAAACCCCAGTCTGAGCTCAGCTGAGCTGTACTAACTTGCTGGGAGAGAGCTTCTCTCTAGCACCGCGAGGTTTTGCAGTTTGGGCCATGGGGGGAAGGGGGTTCCAGCTTGGATCCACAGTTTTTACTTACAGATTTTATGCTGCGATCTCGGGCACTCCTCCCAATTCTGGTTGGTGCATGATGAGTGGACGGTCATGTTTGTGCCCCCACAGTTATTCCAGATTATTTACTAGTTGTTCCTGGTTGTTTATTAGTTGTTCTAGGGGGACAAACTAGCTTTCACTGCTCTCTATGCCACCATCTTCTTCCATCTCTGGATCATTTTTAAAAAGTGTTTTTCTGGCATGGGTGCTGTCAAGGGACCAGGTGAAGTCATAAATCAGGAGATAAATAGGAAGAGATAAGATAAAAGGGAACAAAGTCTGGTTGTGGGTTCTAGAAATTGCATCTCTGAAGCAAGCTGCTTGGGGTAGCTTTTTATGATGTACCCTGTAGGAGGTGGTAACTCTGCCCCTGGCTTTCAAGGTGTAACCCAGGTCTGGTATCTAGGGAGCCCAAAATGCAAGTTTACTTTTCTGATATTTCAGCACCTTCTCTTCCTTTGTTTTTATTTGTTTGTTTTCTTATTACCAAATTTACTATGCTCTTTTATTGCTGAGGATGGAAATCCAGAGGAAGAGAAGGGAAAAAAATGAAGATAAAAATAAGGAAGGAAGCAATCTAGGCTACATCTGACCCTTTCTGGAATGTGCTTCCTCCTTCTCCTGCCCCCATTGCCCAATCTGCCTTTGTCTGACCAATTCCCACCAACCTTCAAGAGAAGCTGAAATATTACAGCCTGATCCCTACTGTCCAGAATTGAACCTACACACAAGCACTGCATCTTTCTCTTTCAGTATTTACCTGCCTGGAATCAACAGAGCAATTGACTACTCTTTTTCTAGGCCATGAGCTCCATGAACATAGAGCCTATGTCCAGTTCACTTCTGAATATAAAATCCCTTGGCTCTAGGAATAAAAAGTAACTTCCTTATTCTAGAAAGGGGCATTCAAAACTCCTTACAGCCAATACCACACTAGTGAAACATTAAGAGCATTTCTCTATGATCAGGAGCTGTCCAAGGTTGCTGGGGATCATTTTTGTTATTTAACTTTTCCCGGAGGAAAAATATCAGTAGAATGAGTTCCCCTACTAGCTTCTATCTATTCTTTCTGTTGTTTTTTTTTTTTTTTTTAACTGCCAAATTAGGAAATTTAGACCTTTCTCCTAGTAATAGTCCTTTCACATTGCTTAACTTCACCTCCAGGGTTAAAGAGGTCCAACTGATATGGAAATGAAGTAAAACTGGAGAACTGAGAGGCAATGGAGGGAGGTGGTGAGCTCACCAGTCTCTGAGCACATCCTGCCTTCCATAAGAACTCCAAATCATATTTCAAAAGGTGGAAGTTCCAGCATTACCACATCTCCTTCAGCAGAATGGACAGTCTGTAGCATCTCTTAAAATAGGGTTCTTCTCTCCAGAGCACAAGCCAATTCTTGGCAGAACAACCTGCCTGCCACAACACAAGAAGCCAATCCACAAGTGCTAATGTGGGAGGCTTGGGAACCAGGAAGGGAAAGGAGAATGTTGAAGATTTTCTCACCAGCTTCTGAGGAACCCTCCGGGTGGCCTGTCCATATATAAACCCACAGAGCAAGAGGGGTCTTGAATTCAGCTGTATCTTGAGAAATGTGTTATTTAAAGTTCTAAACTGCATTTTAAAATGTGGTATCAAAATCTCTACACAAAGGCTCATGATTTTGTTTCACCCTCTGATTGAAATGAGAAAGTCATACAACAGTGCACTGTAATCTGTCACATGCAATATAAAAGGGGTTATCTATATTAATACAATCACCTTTACACTGTCTTCTGCATTGTATCAGTGGCTAATGCGATACCATCTCCCTACCTATTATCAGTGCCTCAGTTCTGAATGTCATTGTAGACAGCTGCCTTAAAGTAAATTTAGTTCATAGTAATATATCTCATTTTCATAAGTTAAGAACTGTATATTTATTTCACAGAACTCAAAAGAAACTGTGCTTTTTTTCCAGCTTAAAAATAACATTGAAATTTGGGCACACAGACAGACAGACAGGAGAATTCCACGTGGAGATAGAGGCAGTGATGCACCTGCAAGCCAAGGACCTCCAAGGATCACTGACAAACACCTGAAGCTAGAAGAGGGAAGGAAGGATTCTTCCCTATAGATTTCAGATGGAGCATGGCCCTGCCAGCACCTTAATTTCAGACTTCTATCCTCTAGTACTGTGAAAGAATACATTTACGTTGTTTTAAGCTAAAAAAATTTGGCACTTCTGAAATACAGAAAACTATGAAGAAATAATTGGGCCAAATTCCTATCCTCTAGACAATCCTTGTTGTTATTTTTTGGAAGGAAATACTTTCTCTTGGTTTATGTCATGGAGAGTGCTAAGATGGCCCCCAAAATCCCTTCTCCCCTTCTTCCCTGATAACTGAACTTTAGTCAGGCATGTGACTGCCAGCCCCTCTTGAACTAAGTGTAGGTCATGTGACAATGCTCATGACAATGGAATAGGTGCACACGTGATGTGTGCCTCTTTTGGGCCAGGCCCTAAACACGGCTCTCCTCCCCTTCCCAGAGACTGGGAAGCTCATTTGGCATTAAGCCCATTTGAACCAATTGGATGATATGGCCCAAGGGCACTTGGTTGTATATTGGAATCATCTGGGATGCTGTAAAAAAAATAATGATGCCTGTGTTGTACCCCAGTGGTTCTGATTTAATTGATATGGACTGTGGCTTGGGCATCATGATTTTTAAAAAACTCTCCAGATGATTCTAACATGTAGTCAAGTTTGAGAACTGTTGCCCCTCAAGAGATGGCAGAGCCCTGAGGCCTTGAATGACTCTATGCAGCAGACTGCTGGCCAACCTGAAACACTCACCTTAGGCTGTTCTGCAAGAGAGAAATTCCTCTGTTCTTTGAATCATGACATTTTTGGAGTTTCTTTGTTATAATAATAGCTTATCCTTCCTAACAATACACTTGGGCATTTCAAGCTACATATATATATATATATATATATATATATAATATATATATATATATATATAATATATATATATTATATATATATAAATTTGTACATGAATGTTCATAGCAACATTATTAGCAATATCCAAGTGGGAACAACTTAAATGTCCATCAACTGATGAATGGATAAATATGTATTTGTAAATCCACACAATGAAATATTATTCAGCAATAAAAAGCAAAGAAGTTCTAATACATGCTACAACATAGATGAACCTATAAAAAATATGCAAAATGAAAGAAATCAGTCCTGAAAGCCCACATATTGTGTGATTCCATTTATATGAAATGGCCAGAAAAGGGAAATCCATAGACAGAAAGTAGATTAGTGGTTGCCTAGGGCTGAGCGGGGGTGAGGGAAAAGGGTAGTGACCGTTAATTGGCCTGAGGTTTCTTTATGGGGTGATGAAAATGTTCTAAAATTATATTGTGATTATGGTCACACAACTCTGTGAATACACTAAAAACAATTAAATTGTACACTTTGGGTGAGCTGTTTGTCATGTGAATTGTATCTCAATAAAGCTATTTTTAAAATACAGTATTAGATATGTATATATCGTATTAAAATACAACAGCAATAACATAGGAATCAAGAGGGGATTTAAAAAGTTAAAATGTCGTAAAATACTTGCCTGTATGTCTAGGAGATGGATATAGGCAAAGATTAATATTAGACTTTGATAAGTCAAGGATGTATGTAATCCCTAGGGTGACCACCAAAAATGCTGTAAAAGAGAGTATACCTCTCTGCTGGTAGACAGGGAAAATAGAATGATTAAAAATTACTAGTTCAATCTAAAAGAATTCAAGAAAGAAGTATAATATATCAGTATAATTCTAAATGTTAATAGGCTATATATCACAGTTAAATAAAATGTAACAAATTAAATGAAAAACAAAAAACAAGATAACAATAATAAACTAAAACTGCAACATATTCTGCTTAGAAGAGAGACATCTAAAACATGATAAAGTGTACAAGAAAAAGGATACAAAAAATATACACCATGCAAATACTATCCAAAAGAAATCTGTTGTAGTTATAGAAATATCAGACAAAGTAGGTCTTAGAGAAAAAAAATTACTAGACACAAAGAGGAATATTTCAAAATGATAGTTTACCAGAGAGAGAGAACATTTCTAAACACGTATGCATCCAATGACAGAGGCTCAAACATATAAAGCAAATAAAGCAGAAACTGACAGAATAACCAGAGAAACAGACCCATAATCATACTGGAATACTTTTAGTACAATTTATTAAAAATTGAGGAAGTAGATTAAAAATTACAGAAGGGTTTAATATAATTAATAAACTTTGCCTAAAGACTGCACCCAAAAAACACATAATACTCACATAATACTCATTTTTTTCTAATCATATCCACAACATTTACAAAAATTTACCATATTCTGGGCCACAAAGCAAGTCTCAAAAAATTTCACGGGACTGAAATCATAAGAGGAGTTCTGTGAAATCAATTCAATTAAGTTAGAAATATATAATAGAAATACAATTAAGATTAATATAATTAAGATTAAGTGTTTGGAAATCCTTAAAAAGAAAACACTTCTAAGTAATCCATGGGTTTACTTAGAAGTACTTAATACTTTGGGAAGAAATCACAATAGAAATTTGAAAATATTTTGAACTCAATCACTACGAAAATACTATAAAACAAAAATTATAGATGTGGCAAAACAGTATTTAGCAAAACTTTTACTATTTTAAATATATATAATAGAACAGAATAAGGATTGAAATTTAACAAACTAAGTGCCTATCTTGATACTTTCCCCAGATGAGTCCTACAATCTGCCTTCTGCGTGCCAGCCAGAGGCACTGAACATGCTGCAGAAAAATCACACAACCAAGCTGGTGGTTTCCTATGAAATCAGAGTGACAGACTTCAAATGGGCATGCTGTTCTGATCAGTAATCCTGTGTTTCTGTAACAGACTCACTTCCTCATTTCCCAAGGCAACTATTCTATATGCCCTCATCCTCAGTCCTTCCAGGTGATGCCCTTGCCTCTTTCCTCGGTGAGAAAAAGAAGCACCAGTGGGAGTCCTGCATCTTCCCACCTCAAGCCCCCAGCATCTGCACCCCTCTCCCCATCCTCCAACAGTGAGAATGCCCCTCCTATCAAGAGCCAGTCCCTCACTTACGCTCTGGATGCCACCTCACCCAATTATCCCTTGTGCTCTAATCACCAATTTCTCCCTCTCTATTGGAGCATTACATATATTCTAATATCACCCACATTAAATGGAGAGACAGTCTCCCCACTCCTTGACTCCACATCTCTTCTAGCTTTCACCCCCATCCTTTATGGCCAAATTCCTGAAAAGAGCTGTCTAGATGGGCTTTTACATTTCTATATGTCCTGTTTTCAATCCACCTGTCTTCAGTCCTAACCCTGTATCCCTTCCAACCACTCACTGTTCTGCCCACATTATTGTCTGAGTTGTCCCCTGGTCCTGCTATCTCTCTGTTGACCCATGCTGTGGCTCTAACAAGATCCATGTCCTACCTGAGGGACTTTTATACCCAGGAAACTACAGTAGGGAACAAGTCAGGTCAGAAGAGCTGAGAGATGACTCCTAATACAGGATTAGAAAGATGAAATAATTCTCTGCCTCCTGGACTTTTCTCCTAGCCACAGATTCTTATGTCAAAAAGGCAAATGCATATTGCTTTGGCTATGCCTGACAATTTTTCTTTGACCCATTCCATGTGGATGGGGAGGCATCACCTGGGCAGGGAGAGACACCAATCCCATCACCTGATGATCTGTGCTTTAAGGTCTAGGGCGCTCACTATAAATTGCTACACAGAATGCCCTTGCCAGGAAAGATACCCATCAGCTGCCCAACATTTAACAAAAGCCCAACTGGAGAAAATGATATTTAAGGACATTAAAAGACATGAAATTCTAGCCCCTGAATCAGATCAAAAGCACTGTAACCTTACTGAGGGTAAGAACAGTGCCTCATCTGCTTGTGTAGCCTCTACGCTCATTGGTGACTTGGTGAAATTTTAAGTGACCATATAAACAAATCCTGTCCATTTAAGCCATGGTGTCTTGTCTCCACTCATAAGGCTTTTTTCAGAGTCTGCTGTGGCACTCTGCCTTTGGCCAACACACTAGAGGTTCATGGAGGAGCAGTCTTATGAAACACTATGTGGTCATTATCAAGGTGAGGGTCCCCCACTTCAATGCTTCTCATGGCTTTCTTGGAAAGAATAAAGGGGAGAAAAGTCTTCCAGAATTAAAGTGCCCCGAAACAAGTGCTTTGCTTGGAAGCCGTGTAGTTTCTCTAACAATGTGTAATTGCTTAAGTTTTGCTTTCTGCTTTGGCCATCAAGGAACCAAAAGCCAAATGTGTGTTCAAACATCAGCAGTTGTGTCATTCACTACAGGATGCATTTCTGCATTATAATTACCTTACATTTTCTTGCTACTAATTTTAAAATAATTTCTACGCTTTTATTTTTGGGAATGTCTTTTTGTAAGATATTGCAAACCACTTTAGACATAAGTTTGGGTAAAAATGAAAAGGTTTAAAAATGTACCTGTTGAGATTTGGCCTTGGAGGTAGGCGGGATTAGAAAATATTGTGAATTTTTATTTAGGTGAAAGAAGCAAATAAAAAGTGCCTGAAGAGTCACAGTAAATGTAATGGCAGTAGGGATGAAAAGTGGGTGGTGGTGAGTGGCTTCAGGGCATCTGGTGCCAAGATATGGGGGAGAAGAAGAAATATCCAGGGGCACCTCTGAAACATGTGATAAAGTTGTGTTCTTCCAAGGGAAGCCATGTCACCCAACCCACTACTCATCTCTAATGTTTCTGCACCAGGGGTGCCAGCTACCCAGACACTCACTTATTCAAAACGCAGGAATACATTACTGTAACATTCACAGGGTTTGTCTCTCAGATTATTTTTTAACTTCTGATTCCACCTGCCTCTCAGATTTCTCTTCATATACCAAGGGGGTGGGGTGAACATGGGCTGTGCCTAGAGCTCAGTGCTTTCAAATGGATCATCCGCCAAGGCTTGACGCACTGTGGCCTTCCAGACAGTGCACAGCAGAAATGAACACTCTCCTGCTACCGTCAGTACAAGCCTGAAACAGGACTTTCCACATGAAAGTGTAAAGACCACATGATAAAACATTAATGAAAACCAGCAAAGGGTTTGCAACTAAAGCCGGAGATGACGACTGTTTTTCTGTGGCTTACCCCTCACCTCAGTGAGTCACCGCCACCCACAGAGGCTGAAACCAGGGGACGTTGCCCACAGAATTGTAAGTGACTTGAATGTCACATCCTCAATCAATATGTATTTAATTCCATTTCCTATATCCCCAAAGTGGTGAAAGGATAATGAATACAATGTTTTGTACAGAGTTGCTGTCTGGCTTTCAGGGCTAAATAATCTTGCTGGGAGAAAATCCTATACAATATGTCCTCAACAATAACCCTGGGTTTCAGCTTCACAGATCTGAAACTATATTCCCAACCATCTTAAGGGGCTAATAGAATCTATCTTTTTTTAAAAAATTCATTTTTATTTAGATATATTCACATACCATACAATCATCCAAAGTATACAATTAATTGTTTACAGTACCATGTTTTCTGAACACCCAAATCATCCCCCGCACCCTATTTTTCATTTAGTTTTTTGTCGCCATTTTTCTACTCATCCATCCATACGCTGGATAAAGGGAGTGCAACCCACAAGGTTTTCACAATCACACTGTCACCCCTTGTAAGCTGCACTGCTGTACAATCGTCTTCAAGAGTCAAGGCTACTGGGTTGTAGTTTGATAGTTTAAGGTATTTATTTCTAGCTATTTCACTGCACTAAAACCTAAAAAGGATTATCTATATAGTGCATAAGAATGCCCACTAGAGTGACCTCTTGACTCCATTTGAAATCTCTCAGCCACTGAAGCTTTATTTTGTTTCATTTCACATCCCCCTTTTGGTCAAGAAGATGTTCTCAATCTCATGATGTCGGGTCCATAGTCATCCCCGGGAGTCATATCCCATGTTGCCAGGGAGATTTATACCCCTGGAGTCAGGTCCCACGTAGCGGGGAAGGCAGTGAGTTCACCTGCCAAGGTGACTTACTTAGAGAGAGAGGGCCACATCTGAGCAACAAAGAGGTACTCAGGGAGAGACTCTTAGGCACAATTATAAGCAGGTTTAGCCTCTCCTTTGCAGTAATGAGCCTCATAAGGCCAAGTGCCGTGATAGAGGGCGTTGCATATCAAACCATCAGTCTTCAATGTTTGTGAGAACATCAGCAACAATCCAGGTGAGGAAGCCCAACCTCTGCATTTTCCCCCAGCTCCTCAGGGGGTCCCTGCATATATATTTTTATTCTCTGCCCAAATTACTTTGGGAGTGTCACTATTTCACACTAACCTGTGCAAACCTACCTGGTCTCACTTCCTACTAAATTTCCATGTAATTATGGTATTTGAGCAAACTGTAGGAGTTAAATTGTTTCTGCAATATAGCTCTTGCACCAACTAGCCATCTCTTCCCTTGGTCTCATATGGAATTTAAGTTTTAAAACACAGTCAGTATTGTCCTTTACCTTCTGGCCAGATTTGCCCTAGTCCTAACCACATCTGCTTCACTCATATCTCTATTTGAAGTCTGGACTCTTTTCCAGCTTTTTTTTTAAAACAGTTGCTATATGTTCTAATACTGACATTCACATCTGCCAAGTACTAGCTCTGAGTTTCAGGTGTCACACAGATACCCAAAGTTCCAGAGACCGATCAGGTTATACACCAAGGGATCAGCATCTCAGAGTTTGGAGACAGCCATTACAATTCAGGAATAGATTTGACTGCTGTAAGAGCTTACAATCTAGGGACCATTACAATAATCGTTCCCCTGTTAGGCTGTGCTCTAAGATTCAATTCTGAGTTTACACATTGTAGTTAGTCCATATTGGTGAGGCATTATAGTGTCTGCCTTTGTTTCTGGCATAGTTTACCCAAAATGCCTAACAGAATCTTTTAAGGAAACCAGAGGAAAACATTCAAAGCCATTGATATATTTAGCTGTGCTATAGCAAAATACTGTTTTACTCCTACCAAAACAGAGTTTTAAAAATGAGAGAACCTGATATTGGTGAGGCTGTGTTGAAACTGATGTTTATTGCTGGTGGCAGAATCAGTTCATACAATTCTGTGAGAGAGCAACATGGTGTGTTTAAGAAGAGTCAAAAATATATAACTAGTCTTTGAACCAATAGTTCTACTTCTATTTTAAGAGTTTAAGAAAAGCTCTTAAGAAAATAATCAGAAGCCAAAGACATATGTATAAAGATGTTCATGGGAGCATAGTCTATAATTACAAAATAAAAACGGGAAAAGAACACCAGTGCTTAAAACCATAAAAATGTGTTAATATATTTTGTGGTACAGCTTTATGAGACTACTAAATAGGCACTCACATGATTATGAATATTGTATAGAACATAGATAAAAGTTGATGTATTTAAGTAAAATAGCAGTACATAAAAAGTAGGAATTACCATGATGGTCACAATGTAAAATATAGATTTATATGGATGATAACATGGAGGGATGAAAACAATTCTATTAAAGTGACAGTATCATGGGCAATTTGTTCATTTAAAAAATATCCATCTCATAAAAAATGATTTTAAAAACTTTGTTTTCAGTGAAATAATGATAGAAACGCCCACAGAATCATTTCTACATCATATCTCATTCAGCAATTAAATGTTACAATACTCAAAATACACAGACATCATTCAGCATAGGCCAATTTATCCCAGAAGTTTACACTTTGGGTAAATAACTTGACATGGTTTGTTTACCCTTAAGTTGAATTATTTTTAAAAGCTTAGGATTTTGATGTACTGAAGCCATGGCTTTGTTAAATATAAAAACCTGGAAGGATTCAAGGAGGGAATATAAAAAGAGAGGGTCTTGTCACACTAAATGCCAGTCCCAGTCTGACACCTGAGGTCCCAGCTTTGAGAGGTACAGGCTGCAAGACTGACATCAACATTCACCAAATACACTGATGAATGGAAGTATTAAAGGAACACAGAAACTCTTAACAGGGTTAATGTAACTCATCTGTAGGGAATACTGCCTAACCAAGGACCACAGTTGTGTAGTGGTCAGTCTTAGGGATACGCCTTTGATACTTCTACTGTTCTCTACTGGTTGCTTTAAACAGGGTGAGAAATTAAGTCATTTGATCACTTTTCATAATCAAGATCAGCAAATACTTTTGTGGAGCTTAGCAGCTGTTGCTAATGAAGCCAAAGAAACAAACCATTAGCTCCAGGAACAGCAACGTCAACTAACCTGGGCATCCCAGGACCTCCACGGTTTGAGGACACCTGTCTTGCTCTAGAGCAATGTTTCAGAATCTTGTTTTTTTTTTTTTTTTTCCCACTATTGCCTCCCTTAGGAGTCTTTTTAGACATTTTTTTCCAAATCGCCTCCAATCCCTGCCCCATGAAATTTTAATACCACAGTTATACAGTCTGTATATGTTCTGTGTATGGGTAGCTGTGCTTTATCCATAAAAAGAGTAAGATTTTTTTTTTTTTTTTCTGCACTCCCCACCCTGGGACTAATTTTTGTCCCTTGGGCATTGGGTTGGTTGGAGGGGTAGAGTTCTGTTGAGAATGCATGCTCTACAGGCAAAGATCTGCATTATGGATCCAGCTCTCATTCTTATTGGAAGGTGACCTTGGACAAGTTACTGCCTCGGTGAACTCAGTATCTGCAACTCTAAAAGGGATTGCTATCCATATTACAGGACTAGAAACAATAACGTACAACTGATTCTCCTGCACTTTCAACTCTGTGCCCAGCCTGCCTTTTCCTCCTATCTCTTAAAAGCCCAGCTCACACATCTCTTCCTCTGGGACACTTTTCCTGCTGTTGCATTAGCCACGTGCTCCCCTAGCATTTTGCTGTCTCCAGCAGTGCCCTTTTCACTCATTCATAACCGTTCATGCACAGATCTGTCTCCAGGTTACCACATAAGCTGTAATCAGTGTGTACTGTAATCTATTTGTCTCTGTAACCTTGGCCATTGATGCAGACCTGGAAACCTGCCGAAAGAGTGAACCAAAATGTCAGGCTGGACCCTGCCCCACACATACATGCCACTCTAAGAAGAATGGGAAACACCCTACAGAAACCATCATGTGACTCATCCAATGATGCTTCAAGAAGAAAAGACAAAAGGAATTATAGTGGTTTGAAGCTGTATAGACCCCAGAAAAACACGTTCCTGAACCTAATTCATTCCTGTGGGAGTGAACCCATTGCAAGTAGAACCTTTTGGCTAGGCTATTTCAGTCAAGATGAGTCCTAATCCTATTACTGGAGTCCTTTATAAGAGAATGAAAGTCAGACACAGAGAGAGAAAACCACAAAAGTAAGAAGTTGGAATCAATGAAATCTGGAAGAGAACGGAGAGACCAGAAGATTCTGCCATGTGCCTTGCCATGTGGCAGAGAAGCCCAGGATCACCGGCAGCTGGTTTTTGGGAAGAAACCATCGTCTTGATGATGCCCTGATTTGGACATTTTCCTTGACTCAAAAACTGTAAGCTAATAATTTCCCATTGTTTAAGCCATTAGCTGGAGCAGAGTAGGAAACTCAAACAGGAACTTTACAAACAAAAGTCAGACAAAGAATTTGTTCTAAAAAACTGTTACCATGCAGATGAAAATTTGAACAAATGATTCTCCAGAAAGTCAATTTTGAGCAGTAACCAGCTGATTGCTTTAGCACAAGCCTCCTGTGTAGGCTGAGCTCAGGAAGCATTTATGGAGGAAATAAATGAAAAATATGTTGCTTAACCACTAGATACATCAGTGTATATTTCCAGGAACAAGGCCACTTGCTTACATAACTATGTACAATGATCAAAACCAGAAAATTTAAAATTATACAATACTTGTCCCGAAGTCCCTTTTAGCTATTTTTCCCTCATGTTAGAAGCCAATCTAAGATCAGGCATTTCATTTAGTTGTCGTGTTGCTTTAGCCTTCTTTATTCTGCACAGTTCCTCGGTCTTTCTTTGTTTTCAGTGACATCCAGATATGGAAAAATTCAAGCCAATTATTTTGTACAATGACCCTCAGTATGTATTTGATGTTTTCTCAAGACTAGATTTATTCCAAATTTTGTACAAGTAGATTGTCTCTCACAGGGCAAGAACTGAACTTCATATCAACCTCTTCTAATTTGCTTTCCTTCATATTCTTCTCCTAGTCAAGATAGTTGGCATTTTATAGCTTTTACACTGAATGGCCCTGTGTAACACCGGGTTTTCCAAGTACACAGTAACTTTTCTTTGATTTGCTACCTCATGGTACAATCTCTAGAAAGACATGTTAATAGCTAATATTCCAATGTAAGTTAAATAAAAAATGGCACATGGTGCTCCCAAGACAAATGACTCAATTGAGATGATCATTTATAAAACAGATACCTTCTATATAAAGCTAAGTTTGTAAGTGAACAGGTAACAATAATTTAAATTTATTCTTTCCCTGGTGCCAGGCAAGTTCAGTTTGCTGTTGTTTTTAAGACACATCTTGATTTCAGGAACATTAAAATGTAGAAACACAGGCATATAATCAAGATAACATAGTATCTAGAGTAAATTTTATCTGATAAGTCAAGATTCTGGTGCCCAGAGATTCTGTATAGATTTCCTACACATTGCTATACTCTACTATACACATTGCTATATATACTAGAATTTATATTTATTTTGAATCAAAATATATTTGGTATAATTTTTGTGCTAAATAATGTTTTAAAATCCTTTTATATTGTCTTTCTCATTTCCACAAAAAGTAGGACTTAAAAATGCAGGATAAAATGGGGCTTTTAATCAAAGAAATCTATAGCAACATCAATACACATCTCCTATTGGATGATTATGAAAGTACATCCCATTCAACTGTGGAAACTGAGACATCTTTGTTTTGTTTAATACAAAAACCCAATACCCAAATCCTTAATGTTTCCCCAAATGTTACCATGGCCCTCTAAAATATTCAAGTATAACTATGCATATTTAGGTCTTATTTGCAAAATAATCATGAGCAGGACATACACTTCTTGTCAATGTTACTTTCTTGAGATATGGAAAAATAAGAAAAAGTTTTGAGTATATACAGAACATAGTCTACAAATTATAAGTAGCAGAACTCTCTGGGCTCATCACTATCATTTAAAAAGAGGCATCAGGACAAGAGGTTTCTGGTTTAAAAATAATAGAGTAAAGGCATCATTGCCCTGAAGCCATCCCAGAACAGCCATAGTTCTCAGGAAAAATGATCAGAGCACAGAGTTCTCCAAACAGGAGATAACTGCAAGGGGCAAAACTAATGACACCTGGTATAAGGAGAAAGTCTCCATTTCTGATGTTTGATGACCAACAGCTTTGAAGCCCCATCTCTGCTGCTTGCCCCTTTGTCCCCCATCTGGGCAATCCTATAAGCCTATAAAAAAGTTCATACACTTAACCCATGTAAACCTCAGACTACCTGTGGGAATCCTCACCCCTGACCTATTCCACAGCTACTATAAGTTCCCAACCTACTCTCTTTGCTTCATTTGCCACCTGGACTAGCTTGTGTCTTCCCTGCCCTACCTTGAGAGTCCCACTATGTGACCAATAAACCTTTTCAGATCCTCTTGGTGCATGTGGCATCATCAGTCTCAATAAATTTTGGTTGAGGTTTGATACTGACCTGTACAAGGCAACCACAAAACACCTGGCTTGGACTAGCAAGGTAAAGGTGGATGTGGGCTATGAGAGCCTCCTCAAACCCTGATTTACAGCATGAAGTAGCAGGACAGAAACAGCCAAATAAGGGGAGCTATGTTTGAAAGAAGCAGGCAGTCACCATGGCAGGATGGAGGAGAAAGTGTAGGTGACAAGCTGTCCCAAATACTCTGGTTTCAGACAGCTGGAGAAGCAATCATTGACACCTCATAAACACACATACACCCTCCTGGGGCATGTGGGGTTCAGTGTAAGGAGGGATGGCTATTGCTAGCCATTGAGAAAGGGATCTGTGGGAAAAGATAAAAATTTCAGGCTAACTGCTAATCCACTTCGACTTTGCAGGGTACTTACCCACTGAAAATTCTACAAAGGGCTGACACAGGAAGAATGATCATTATTCAAAAATGAAAAATATCCCAAAGAAACCATCACATGATTTTTGCAAAGACACTTCAAGAAAAAAGAAACTCTATGAATAATATTCAGACAAAAATAAACATATCAGAAAAATTATGTGTTCGGTCTGCTAATGCTGCCGTTATGCAAAATACCAGAAATGGATTGGCTTTTATAAAGGGGAATTATTTGGTTACAAATTTACAGTTCTAAAGCCATAAAGTGTCCAAACTAAGGCATCAACAAGAAGCTACCTTTACTGAAGAACAGCCAATGGCATCCGGAACACCTCTGTCAGCTGGGAAGGTATGTAGCTGGTGTCTGCTGGTCCTTTGCTCCCACGTTGTGTTTCAAAATGTCTTTTCTAAAATGTCTCTGGGCTTTGTCTTAGCTTCTCTCTCAGCCCCTGTGCGTCCTTGCTTCTTTCTCCCAGGACGTTTCTCTCTAAGCATTTGGGGGTCTCTCTTAGCTTCTCTAGGGCAAACTCTGGGCTTCATCTCTTAGCTTATCGTCTCCAAACGTCCTTCTGTCTGCAACTCCAAGCATTTCTCAGCATCAGCAAGCATCTGTGTTGGCTCTTGAGTTCTCTTAAGTAATCCAGTGAACCAATCAAGACCCACCCTGAGTGGGTGGAGTTCACACCTCCATGGAAATACTTTAATCAGAGATTCCACCCTAATCAACAGACTAATCAGTCTGCCCCTATAAGATTGCATTAAAGAAGACAGCTTTTCTCGGGGACATAATATATCCAAACAGGCACATTATGACACATAAAAATTTGGAGAAACAATTCTAAAGAAGAGAATATGAAGCAACAGAAATAGATAAAATGTGAGAACAAGAACTAGGAAAAGAAATAGAAGGGAAAAAATACAGAAAGGCACATTAGAAGTGAAAACAAGAAGAAGAAACATTCCTGACTATATCCCTGTTAGGGATATAGAGTTAGAGAGACCAGATAGTGGATATTGACGACATAAAGAAGGCCTAAGATTTACATAAATTGGTGTCCCTGAAAAAGAGAAAAATTAAAGCATCAGAAAATCAATATTTAATGATATAATAGAACAGTGGTTCTCAAGGTGGGATCCTCGGCCCAACATTATCACCTAGGAACTTGTTAGGAATGAAAATTTTAGACCTACAGAATCAGAAACTCTGGACTACAGTCCAACAATTTGTGTTTTAACAATCCCTTCAGGTGATTCTGATGCACATGCAAGTATGAGATTTGCCATAAAAGAACAAGTTTTCCCCAAATAAAGGAAGACCTGAATTACAGGTTAAAGGATATAATGATTTTAAGAAAATCATGTACCAATCAATACCAAGACACGTCTATAGGCATCCAGGCCCAAAACAAAACAACAAAACTAAGAAAAAAAAAATAAGAGAAAAAAAAGTCAGGATAGCTTTATATTTCCCACTGCTGTATTTAATGACAGCAAACAGAGAAAGAGATACTCATATTTTTTAATTAATCAAATGGAGAACCAGGTCTCAAAACAAGGATTAGTGATATTAAAACTAGTTCTCTTTTCTCTCACCACATCACTTCTCAAAAGAAATATATTCACACTTCTGGATGTAATTAACAATCTTATTTTGTGGTAGGTACTAATTTGCTTTTCTTAAGCCCTTTTCTCCTTAGGTGGCATGCCTTTTGGGCATTTCACTGTTCTTTATCAGCCCCAAACACGTGGGTGCATGAAAAAGAGAGCGCATGAAACAACTCTGTCAAGGATCCAGCAGCTCGATATGCTCAAAGACAGACTCACAGAGCCAAAGAGTACAATCAAGATCAATAATGACCTCCTCAGGAAGGTCTTCCCAGCCCTCCTCTCTAAAAGACACACTACCCCTAAATTCTCTGCTGCTTTTTCACGCCTTACTTTTCTTTATTAAATTTATCCACATCCAATGTATTTATATTTGTTTATTGTCTGTCTTTGTTTACTTTCGGTCTTCCTCCAGAATATAAGGTCTATGAGAGATAGGGCTTGGCCTATTTTGTTTGCTTTTGTATCCTCAGTTCCTAGCACGATTCCTTGCATGTAGTAGATGGTCAATACATTTGTTGAGTGACTTCGCTGAGACCCACCATTAGAGATAAGAAGCCCAAGATTCCAAGTGGAGAAAGGAAATATCTTAAAGAACATTCTGTTGATATTAAATTGATATAAATATACAGGTAATTTCTATGTTTAGTATTAAATGTGCTAATAGTCACTGGATGGGAACCCTAGGGAAAAGTTCCCAGCTGTGACAAGAGGATTTCAGAATCCTAGTGCAGCAGGGAGATTCATCAGGGCCCACTGCTAAACACCTGTGCTAAATATGGGGATATGATCTAAAACTTGAGAGGCAATGCCCCTTCCTACCAACAGAAAAAGATATACTGCTGTTTAGGGGAAATGAAACTTGGTACAGGAAGATGAACTGAAATCTCAGCAGATAGGCACATCAGTCAGTGATAAGCGCAGCCTTGGAGGTTCTACCCTCTCTATGCTTCCAGGCCACAAATGTAGGTGGATCATGCAAAACTCCAGCCTAACTCCAGCCTGACTCCAGCCTAGAGGGGAAGACAGGCTGGTTTCAGATATGTTGTTGAGGGAGTGTCATGGAAAATCCAAACATACTATATTAGATAAAACAAGATTTGGCCAGAACTGCCTATATTACATTTGGTCATGGTGAAGAGAATCAGGATTGTAACTGTGCAAACACAAACAGAAAGAAAAAAAGAAAAGAAAGAAAAGAACAGGAACCAATAGCACGGAAGGATGGAAAAGAAAGGGAGGAAGGTAGGGAAAAATAGTATATAAAAAGTAGATGAAAAACCCAGTCTGGAAGTCTCTCAGTATGGAGAACCCAAGGAAAAGAAGAAAATTCCCCTTGAGGGTTTTATACAACACAGAATAGGAAAATGAACTCAACAAGGTAAGAACTAAAGAACTCAAAGACAAAATAATTCAACAACAGAATAGGATGAAAGGAAGATCACAGAGCTAAAAGAACAAATTGAGGATAAAATACCGTCACCACAGAACTAATAAATAAATTAGAAACATCAAAGAACAGAGTACATAAGACTGAAAATCAAATTGTGGCCATAAATAAAGCAAATTAAATAATCAATGAACGAAAAGGAAAAGGACTTTAAAAATTAAATAGAATATAATAAATATGCAAGACAAATGAAACATATTCAACATAAGGATAACTGCTGTTCATAGTTCAATAAGCAACAAACGGAAAAAATATGTATTCAGAGATACAATAGCAGAAAACTTCTTTGAAGTGAATGAAAAATTGAGTTTGAATATTCAAAAGGTACACCATATTTCAATGACAACTCTTGGGAAAATACCCACATTAAGACTGATGTTGGTTAAGCCATAAACCTTTAAGTACAAAGAAAGAACTCTTTAAGCAACCAGACAGAAAACTGCTTGAGACCTAAAAGGGGAAAAAGCCAGCTTGGCTTGAGATTTCTCCACAGCAACATTCAATGCTGATTATGGGGCAAGCTCTGCAAGTTCTAAGGGGAAGAAAGTGTGATCCAAAGATAAACCCTGGCAAATTAGTGCCATGAATGTCAAAAGGCATCAAAGAGACATTCTCAAATCTGAAAAAAAACTCAGTACTCATGAATCTTTTTGGAAAAAATTACAACTACTGGATAACAGAATCCAGCCAACAAAAAGATGGCTGGAGACATCTTGGTTAAAGGACAAGTGCAAACCCAGCACCAGAAGATGTGGATCAGTGTGTCAGTCGTACAGACTAGATATTGGAGCAAACAACCTTCACCTCTCAGTGGCTTCAGTCCTCAAACATTTATTTCCTGATCACGCCTCTCTAGGACACCCGCCTTCCATCCAAAGGCTCAGCATCATACTACCACATCAACATGTGCTTCCACAATTGTAGGAAAAGGGAGGAGAGCTCCTGGGAGTCCTGCAAGGGGAAAGGAATGCTTCCACTCAGAAGTGACACATCGGTCACTTCCACTCATATTTTATCAGCCAGGGAAAGTCATATGACCACAACTAGCCTCAAGAGATGAAGAAGAACCATCTTTTCATGTGTCTGGAAGGAGAAGCACTAGAAATAAAGGTGAGCAGTGCAAATTTCTACCAAAAACAATGGTCTGAGAATTAAAGTGTGATCACATAATTTTAAACAATGCCAACTTTTTCTTTGACTATAAAGGTAATGAATATTCTCAAGTGATGCTAAAAAAATACAGTGAATACAATATAGCACATGTGAAATTTTCTTAAAAAAAACCACACACACCAAAAGATTAAAAATCAAAATAATATTGAATACTGTACAATTTAAAAATCAGTCCTAGTCATATACCCTAGAAAACCTCTTGCATATGTATATAAAAGTATAAGAATGTCTTGTTAAGATTATTTGTTACAGCTAAAAATGAGAAACAACTTAAATGTCCATTAACAGGAGAACAGAAATTGTGGTGCAGTCACACAATGGAATACGATACAGGAGTGTGAATGAACCATATTATTCAGAATAGGATAAGCTTTAACATATAAACCTCTAAATCTCAGTCGACTTAAAAATCACAAGAGGATTATTTCTTGCTCACATTGCATGTTTAATGTGAGATGGCAGGAGACTTTGTTCCACACAGTCACTCAGAGACCCAGGCTAATGAAGACTTTGCCATCTTAAAGCCACACAGTTTGGACTCAAGTTCTTCAAGGTTGTCACAGAAAGGAAAAGACAAAGGCATCCCGGTTAACTGCCTTGACTTTAACATGACACATGCCAGAACCAATCACATGGCTCCAACCTACCTGCAAAGGAAACTGGGAAATGCAGGGGAGTGCATGGAATATTTGGTGAGCACGGTTTTGGACACATACATGAACTACGCATGTCAATGTGGATCAATATCATGACAAAGTTGAGCAAAGAAATCAGGATGTAGAATAATATATCTATTACAATACCAATTATATAAAGATAACAAGCAAAATAATACTATGTATTATTTAGGGATTTGTACATTTATAATAAAAATATGAAGAAATAAATGAATACAACAAATACCATGTTCAAAACAGTTACCTCTAGGGGAAGAGAGAAAATGTAATTAAAGAAAGATATTCAGGGGCTTCCAAAGGATGAGTAATGGATCACAATCTGGGTGACAGATCCATAAGTACTTGCCATTTTATTCTTAATTCTTTTTGTATATACCTATTAATAAATTTAAAAACATTGGATATTACAGATATCCATACATTCATGCTGCCAAGTTAAAAAATAAATGTAAATATTAACTTAGCCTGATGATTAAAATTTTTATTTGAGCAAAAAGAAATGCAATGTATATTATGATATATTACAAATAATTTTCACCTGATATTTGCACTGAAGCTATAGTCTGCTGTGTACATTTTAGTTCCGAGAGAAACTAAAATTTGAGGTTGCTAAATGATGATTTGTATCTTAATATCCTTAAATGTTCACTGAGCAATCCTATGAAATCTTTCAGAAGGTGTCCAAGTCTCCTCATGTGTTGATTCTCAAGTGGTGCTATCCTTAACTGCCTTGGGTTGATGCTAGGAGAGAAACTATGGGAAATAACTATAAAAACTAAATTATTTTGGCTGTGCTGTAAAAGAAAAAGTACAATTTGAAAAAATGCCTTCATGTTCATAGGTACCAATGCTATACTTAATATTTTATACAGTAAAGGAAATACTTAGCAACCTTAAAATGAAAACGATATAATAATAGTTACCAGTTATTGTGGCTTAAGCATTGCTAAGTGATTTACATGCATTATCTCTCTTTTTATCTACAACAATCTTTTTTGAAGAAAGTATTGTTAGTCCCAAACTCAGAAAAGCTGAATTACTTGTGTAGGATCACACTGCAAATAAGTAGCCAATGGAAACCCAGATCTGTTTGATGCAGAGCACAGGGACTTAATTACAGAATTATGGTATATGATGGAAAAGAACCTCCAAAGATCACCAAACCCATCCCCTTTCTCTGGGAGGCACTGACAACAGAGGAAAGTTCTGGGCTTTCCATTAACAAGTCTCCAGTGAAGAGGATCACCACCTTTTTGATAACACACTGCAGGCTCCACCATTCCACGTGTGCACCACTGTGCTAGGGAAGGCCTGAGCTCTGGGAGAACATGGTGTGAGAGGAACCCCTGGGGTCCCTATGCTCATGGGCTGGCCAACTGACCAATGACACACACAGTCTGTCTAGATTAACATGGACAGCTGCTCAGTGCTGTTCCTTTCCACTCAAGGGCTCTGAATGAGACACTTTTCAACTATCCTTCTATGAACTTCAGCCCCTTTGAAAGACCAGCCTGCCTTAGCCCAAAAATGCAATCCCAGTAACAAGCCGGTTTGGATTAGAAAATGTAAAGAACACACCAGCTTGAGGCAGCCTTTGTCACAAGACTTTAGGCTTCTCCAAAATCTTAATTGAGACTCTTTCTGTACATCTGGAGCTTGCAGGAATCCAGTAGTCAAGGAGGCAGATGTGGGAGAGTGGGAAGGAGAGAACAGAAGGGTGGAGAGCAGAGAGCTGGAGTAGGGGTCAATACCAGTGTGGTCCACAAGCACGAAGCGGGCTGCTCTTCAGGTCCCTGGAATATCAACACTAGCATCATGAGATCAACAACAGCAATAATAATTATAGTGACTGACATTCACCAAACATCTAAATGTCAGGCACTGGAGTAGGTTCCCTCAATTTAATTCCCACAACAACTCCTGGGGTGGGTATTATTAGCCCTACCCTTTGCACAATGAGTGGTGGATTTGAACCCAGGAATGTAATTCCAGAGTCTGTGCTATTTCCAACACACTGCACAGACTGCCTAATTTCAGTAAGGCACCCAAACTGCTTAATTTCATGATGTCCTTTTTTTAGTCAATCCAATCTCATCTATTGGACCAAAGCTCTTTAATTTAATCAAACATATTTAACCTAAGCCATTTAACCACTCTGTGCTTCAGCTTCCCTATATGTAAAATGAGAACATAGTAGTACCTAACTCATAGTACTAATATGAATATTAAATGAGTTAATATTTATAATGCTCCTAGAGCAGTGTGTAACACATAGTAAGTGTGATATGAGTGCTTATTAAATGAAGCACTCTCTAAATAAAGCCTGCTCCTATGGCATCTGGGATAATGGCTACATGTACCAGGGGAGAAAAAATGAGCACAGAGGAGTAGAGGTCCACGAAAGACTCAGGACAGACAACAAAGAAAATTGTTCTTGCTGTGCTTAGGGATGCCAAGAAGGGAGGCATAGAAGTTTTAGTGGCTGAGAGATCTTAAATGGAGTTGAGATGTCAGTCTGGAGGTTATTCTTATGCATTATATAGATATCTCTTTTTAGTTTTTAGTGTATTGGAATAGCTAGAAGGAAATATCTGAAACAGAGGAAATGCAACCCAGTAACCTTTTATTCTTTTGAAGATGATTGCTTAACTATGTAGCTGATATGGTCTGACAGTGTGATTCTGGAAACCTTGTGGCTCACACTCTCTTTATCCAGTGTACAGACAGATGAGTAGAAAAATGGGGACAAAAATTAAATGAAAAATAGGGTGGGAAGGGGGAGGGGATGATTTGGGTGTTCTTTTTTATTTTTATTTTTATTCTTATTTTTGTTTTCTTTTTGGAGTAAAGAAAATGATCAAACATTGATTGTGGTGATGAATGCACTACTATATGATTGATGGTACTGTGAACAGTTGGCTGTATACTATAGATGATTGTACGGTATGTGAATATCTCAATAAAACTGAATTAAAAAAAAAATAAGGCAGGCAATACGTGACCTGCTTAGAGTTCACATGAAAAGATGTCAGAATAAAATGAGACCAGATGATTCACAAAGACATTTAAAAAAAAAGAAGACGGGAGGCACAGACCTACAGCTGGAAGTCTGGTGGCAACAGGTACTAGAACTGAAAAGCAAGCCTGAGAGTTGTCCTATCTTTTCTACCAGGAAAACTGTAGTGAAATTGGTAATTGAAGAATAGACACTGTTAGGAGGGACATGTGTGGTAACGGTAGGGGAGATCACTGCCCTCACTTACTTTCATGAAGAATTATATCTCAGGAACAGGAAAAATGCCTGGGTGTAGTTCCAGAAGCACTTCTGGTGATCTCCAAAGAACCACGGCCTGGCTTCCTGCCTCTTGTCACCGCCCTCCCACGACACCTCCTCCTGCACCCTGAACTCGAGTTACACTGAATCACTTTTGGTTTCTTCAACTCCCCAAAGGCTTTCAAGCTTCTGTCCCACCCTATCTAGAACACCAATGAGCAAACCACAGTCTTACTGACTTCGGGATAGTTCCAAGACCTAATTTAAAACCCGAGAAACCAATGCTGATAAATCATGATTGCACTTATGACTCAGACCCTTCCCTGCAAAAGCCCTTCCCAAGCAGCCACTCCCTCCAGCACCGAGGCTGGGACTTGACCCACTGCCCACTCCTGGTCTGCAAAAGGACAGGGGCTGAGGACCACATTACCTACAACTTGGGCAGGTGGTGTAGACAGATCAGAGGGTTCTGCCCTCACCCTCACTACCCTCTCTGGAGAAGTAAGGACCAATAAAATGTCCTTCTAGCCATTCCACAGTCAATAGGATAGTGAAAGGAGCAGGAAGGCATTTGTTTGCAGTGTGTAACATCCTGATTCTGCTACCTCCAGCCCCCACTCCACATTGCCATTGCTCTCCGTCACTCTTTCAGATATTCTCCCACCCAACTGGCAGCTTTCCATTTGCTTTCCTGGGCTGTAGCACAACTCTAGTGCCAAAGTGCCTCTCTATCCCTAAATCCCTCAAACCTCTCTCCCTGGCATCACCAGGTCTTACCTTACTCAAAACGCATCTAGTGCCGAAGTGAGACAGACAGTGCTGTTCACGCTTGTAGTAGTCTTTGAAATGTCAACCACAGCCCTATCACTGTTCCTCCATAAAAAAATGAATAAATGAAAGGAAATTTTCACTTAGCAATAATAAAAGAATGCTCAAGTACAGTTGTAGAGATTATGTTCCTTTATTGAAAATAATTTGAAAGAACTGTGTAGGTATTTTGCTTTTCCTTGATTGGCTCTTATGCAAAAAGAATGGATTCACTGTGGTCTGGAATGTTCCCCCCACCCTGGCCCACCATGCAGTCTTTTTGATGATCTCCTTATCCTCCAAGACCTTCTTTAAGTGTTTTGCTCTCAGTTACACTTTAACTACACACTTAAAAGAGTTTTTGTGCCCTCCCATTCCAAATATTCAATTGTGAATTCCTTGAGGTCAAAAACTATGTATTATTTATTTTTATATCATCAGTATAAAACATAGTTTTATACTTGGCAAAAATAATGGACATTTAACAAATGTATTTGGAATGAATGTTTTCAAATGGAAATTCCCAAATGCTGTCCTGCCTCTCCTTGATGATCTGATTCCCAGGTGTGCTTCAAAGCTTCTCTAGTAACTGCTCCAATAACTACAGTTAATCCTTCACTGCCTCATTCCCAGTGGTGTGATGCTTCCAAAGAAAACTAACCTCTGACAATTTCTCATTGCACAGCTTGGGAATGAGTACTGGTTGAGGGATTCTGGGGATTCAGGGATGGAGTTTTCATTCTTTCGTGATTTCATTCACCATCAGCTGATGGACTACTATGTGCCAGTGCTGGATCCTGGAATTTAGAGAGTTTCTAGTTTCTAGGGGCTCACAGTGGCCACTAAGCATTCTTCGAAAATCCAGCAAATGCGTGCACTTGGGAAAGTTCCTCAACCGTCTCAGCCTCAATCTCCTTGTTCATAAAATGGGAAATAACACTTTCTGTCTATTTCTGCAAGAATCAAATAAGATAATGCATTTTCAATTTCACTCACCCTAGAAACTGTTCACATCCCTAAACAAAAAGTCCAAGCTAAGCTCTAGTGCTACTGAAAAGCAAAAAATACAGGGTGCTTATGGAGAGCATGCAGTGCAGAGCACCAGAAGGCACTTTCAGGAACTAGGCAGGGTCAACCGACAGGGAATGCAGGCAAGCTCAGGGAGTCAGGGACTCGAGCAGATGCCAGTAAGAGAAGCAAGGGTGCCTGGAGCTCTTGAATCATTGGTCAAAGATGCTCTCCTTATACCGTAAAATCTGAGAAACTACAGAAAAGACTGAGGTCTTTGCAATTAACATGAAATCCTGGAATAAAGAAATGATCATTCTTGTGCATGTAGGCAAGGGTTGGGGAGAAACTGGGCAAGATGGAGAACCAAGACGATGAATGGTGACAAGGATGGAGACTGGGACAAGAAGGCTTCTTGTAACTCCTAGGCTAAGCTTTCGCCACTTCCACTGTACATTATTTTATATTTGTTATATTATGCTCATGTTTATGGGAATGCTAATAGGTCGTATATGTTTAGATTATAGTATGGCTTCAGCCATTCTCAATGAACTCTTCCTTTTTTCTGTATTAAGATTCAAGTTAAACAAAACCTCCAGGTAATGTTAAAATTGGTATCTGTATTAGTTAGGGTTCTCCTTGGAAACAGAATCAATGAGAGATGTCTCTTATTATCAAATTGTAAAAGTGACTCACGCAACTGCGGGAGCGCACGAGTCCAAATTCTGCAGAGCCGTCAACAAGCTGTCAACTCCAAGGAAGACATCCAACGAACTCCTCGGGAAACCAACCGACAACTTGGACGAACTCCTCAGGAAACGAACCGGCAACTTTGAAGAACTCCTCAGGAAACGAACCGACAACTTTGACGAACTCCTCAGGAAACGAACTGGCAACTTCGACGAGCTCCCCAGGAAAAGCTTCACTGAGCAGCTGAAGAAGAAGTGAAGGTTCTCTAACCGTCCGGCTTATAAGCCTCCAACTGATCACCCAGACCAAATCCAGCCAATTGCATTCTCTCACTGTGGAAGCACACCCCTTGATGAGTCATCAGTCAGCTGCAGTCAATTGACTGATGATCCGACAAACCAACCAGCCTCAAATAGCCTCACAGGAATCGTCAGGCCAGTGCCCGCTTGACCAGACAGCTAGGCCACCTAGCCAAGTTGACACATGAACCCAACCATCACAGTATCTATTCTGGGGAACTTCCAGCTGATACTTGCTGCCTAGATCCTGCCTAGGACTGACCCAAGCAGAGGAGCTGTTTCTCTTAACAAAACGCATTTAACAAGGCCTGTGAGGCCTGGGTGTAACCCCTCAACAAAGACGTTTGGAAACAGGGACGCAGCATGGAGGAACAAAGCATGATTTTAATGGGGATTATCTTCTTTAAGGCCTCTTTGTGCCCTTGGTATTGTATGGCTAGGCAACGGGAGGCAAACCAGGGAGAGAGTCATGGAACATCTGAGGCACAGGGCCTTTTTACACTTTGGCTGATTTTTTTTCCCTCCTCAAATGATGACAGGATGTTCTACTGTTGGCTCAATTTTAAAGAAAAGAGCATTTTCTATTTCTTTCTTTCGTAATGTAAAGAAATCATCAGTGAGGGGCTAAATGAGGAACACCCTCTGTGACAATAGTTTGCTTTCAATTTGATGGTCCCTTGATTTCAGCCTTTGACCAAAAGACAAAATTTCCCATTTTTTAATTTATTTTCTCTAGAACCAAAAAGCATACTGGTGGCATATCCAATGTACAAGATTTTTATATTTTCTGGAGTTATCTTATCATAATGTGACCAAAATATACCATGCACTGAATGGTGGGTATGGACTTTACTATATGCGAAAAAGGTGATGCTGGGGGATATCGTAACGGCCTCAAGGTTGAGTACAAAATTTTAAATACCCGAGTTTGAAGCACTTAAAAATTTGACAGTTTTTCCTACCATGTCAATGAGCAAAGTTGATGATGCCATCTGCTAGACTGGCAACTGTTATAAGAAAATGGATATAAGGATCCATGGTTTCTTAAGCTCCCTCATTGTCCCAAGGCCAAAAAGCATGGCAGTCTCTGCAGGGCTCCTGGGAACCCAGCTCTGTAGTTGGTTAACAAGCTTGAGGTGGCAGCCCATGTGTGGCCTTCGTTAGCTGTTAAAATCTCCACTTATTTCAAAATATGCAGACTCCATTGGTTGCCATCGAATTCATTCCCCACTTCATCCTAGTGAAGGTACAGCAGCATGTTCAGAATTGAAATGTGCTGACATCCAGGAGATGGGCCATGACCGGTATAAGCCAGAGGCCAGGAAACTTTTTCTATAAAGGGTCAGACAGGATATACCTTTGGGTCTGCAGGCATTATGGTCCCCACTGCAATTACTCAACTCTACTGTTGTAGCATGAAAGCAGCCAGAGACAGTGTATAGGCAAATGGATGTGGCTGTGTTCCAGTAAAGCTTTTTTTATAAAAAACAGGTAGCAGGATGGATTCAGCCTGTGGGCCAGAGTTTGCTGCCCCCTTCTATAACAGCTGGAAAAATTAGCATTTTCTTTTTTTCCTCTTCAAACAGGTACTTCTGTCCTAATATACTCCCCTTATGGAATTTTATTTTAATGTCATATATTTTTATGCTTGTCTTTAATTTATCACTGTTATCATTCTTTGTCATAGAAATATGAGTAATAAATAGAACTTTTTTGAGCCATGAGGCTTAAGTGTCAAAATATTTATTTTGGATCGAGTTATCAATTCTGATTATTATTAAGACACAATTGGTCAAAACATAATCACACTAAATTTCTGATGAATAATGACAAAACACAAATGTATACTTTTAGAGGAAATGCATCTGTCGATGAGATGGCTTTTTTTTAATTAGTTCCTTCAGAATAAATGAATATTATTATTGCTTAAAAGATGGTGTTCACCATCAGCCATCCTCCAGTGAAGGTACCCTTTGTTGATGGACACTTCATGGCCTTAAGACTGTAACTGTGTAACCAAAATAACCCCCTTTAAAAAAGCCAAAAAGAAAAAGAAAAAAAAAAAAAAAGATGGTGTTCAGCACTATCTTTATTGTAAGCCCTGAGATGGGAATGGAAGTAGGTTTTTCTTATAGTAATGTCCTTCAACTTTGAAGTTCATTTGAGTTATATGCCAAAAATCACACAGTAATCTATAATCCAATATTACGTTTAATAGTCATTTAGTTCCACCTTTTTGTTGAAAGCAAAGAATCAGAAATCACGTGGGGTACAAAGGGTATAACTACCCAGTTGTTAGAGCTCTTCACTTCCTAGACACCAACACCATTTTTGAATTAACCATTTGGTGCACTTTGGAGGTTCTATCCTGTGACACTGAGTCATGGTTAGATAACTGATGAGTGAGGGCTGAGTTTTCCGTTTGTAAAGGAGGAGAAGGGTGACCTAGGGCAGATCAGTCTTGGAAAGGACATGTATGGAAGCTGAGGATTTGGAAACGGATTCCATTACAGTTATCCACATGCTTCATGAAGGCCATGGGAAGTCCACGTAGCTCAGGTTGAAAACTACCGATCCAGAGGAAAGCAAGCTGACTGTTCCTTGGTCTACGTGGGACATGTCTCAAAAGATTTATCAGGGCCAAAGCAAATCTATGACAATAATACTGAAGCCAGTGGTGATCAGGCAAGTCAGCACTGGCTTGCACAGTTACCTGAAGCACAGTCACCTTTATGCCTGGGCGAGCTCTGAGAACCAAGGCAGCTGGCACCCATTTGGAGACGCTCTCACTGTTAGTTTGTGTATTACCACTACAGGCCTCCACACTATTGGCCTCCAGCCAAATATCACTCCCATCCCTATCCCTCCACTTCCTTCCAATCTCTTTTCTTTGTATCTCTTCTCTACATTTAATTAGTAAGGTAGCTGAAGTCCTTTCTGTTTACTATGCACCAGAGATTTTAGATAATTTGGAACTTATGAAATAAACTTTTTTCTTGCAGGTTATCATGTAATTATTGGCTAGGCCTGCCAATTTTAAGACACATTACAATTTGACATTCATGGCTTTTTGGGGGGTATTTTATGTACATTCAGGGATGGCCTTGTGTGCCGGAGGGAGAAGTGGCAAATATACAATTGGGTTTAGCAGACAATAAATGTACTATTTCCCATAACTATCTTTATTATCTGCCTCACTACAGAGCTTTAAACCAAGACACTATTTAATTCTTAAGGTTAGAGCATTGAAGATCACTACTAACATGTAAATTCAACCCAGGAAAACAGGCTATACATGCGATATTTTTTCCTTTCCTTTATTAACCAGCTATCAGCTATTTATTCAAATTAATTTGGAGATATCAGCAAAAACAGGACCTAGAACCCATCTAACTAATGACGACATCTTAGGCATGTCCTGGACAAGGCTAAATCTACTTATCTGAAAAATAGGGAAAACAGCATTTTCCCTACCCTCTGCTCCTCCCACTCATTCCTCATTCCTGCTCTGCACATGAGCTGCCCAGCCCCAGCCTCCCACTGTGCCTCTCACTCCAACCCCACCCATTTCCCTCTGGAAAAACTCCCTGATATCTTCAACCGTCCTTGAGCATGGCCACCACTTCCTTGGCTTAACTGAGATCTGGCTCCTCCAAACACTTCTCCCTTCAGTGAAGGAGAATCGCTTCCTCTGAGAAGTCTGTCTTAGCTCCCACTTGCATTCATTTGGTTGCTAAGATCTGAAAAGAATCAATTTCAAAAGGAACATTCATTCAGATACCCTATCTACACAGTTATGAATCTAGGCTGATAGAAATTTTTGTAACTGGTCTCTCTAAGAAGGTGAAAATTTAAGTATATATCCAGAAAATGTGTGTAAAATATAATTTCAATTACCTATTTAGTTTTTTAGGAATAGGATTGTTGCACTGGAGTCCAGCATATGGTTTGCCATATGTTGAAATCCTAGCCTTAGAGAATTCTTTTTTAAGAATTAACATATGAAAGAAAAAGGAAATTTAGGCAGGACTTTCATAGGCTAATGCTGTAATTTCCTTCAAAACACAGACTTCTAAGGACAATGGCTACAGGGCCAACACATTACCTGTGGTCCAGACAAGATAAATGTTAGAGTTAAAAGGTCTCAGGTCAGATGAATAATCAGGAGCCCAGAGTCCAGAGGGAGGGAAGAGCCAACCTGGGACATTGTGGCACGTGCCATGCTGAGCCTCCCTTCCCAAGGTCCACTGCTCCTAAGTATATCCATGGACACACAGCTATCTACCACTCCACGGACTTAAAAATAGGGTCCAGGGGGCAGGACACAGGTTATCTGCTCCAGAGGCTCGAGTAACAGACTCCTGAACTTGGAACTGACGAGCTGACATTGGTCAAGCCCCACAGTCATTTTGAGCTTCAGATTCCCCCGGCTCTAAAATGGGGGCTAATATCTTGCCCCCAGCAGGATTTTATGAGGATTAGGTGAAATAATTCATCTGAAAAAGCAAGTTCAGTTCCATACCTATAGCAGGCACTCTCAATATATTTATTTGCAATTTAATCTACCAATACTAAATAATTAGTGAACCAAAAATAGGTGCTAAGCTTTCACTGGGGGCAATTTGAATTGTAAAGAATTCCCATCTGCCTCATGATCCAAGTCACCCAGAGAGCCATTATTAGATTGAATCCAATGGTCACAGTCTCTAGGGAGCTCTGCTATAGACAGGGTGGTATCTCCAAGCAAGATTGAAACTGGCATTTCAAAATACAAATGCCCTCTCATGGCTCCACTTTCCTGGGGAAGCTGAGTGGTTTCGGCGCCCTGTGGCTTAACCTGGTGGGGTTGTTGGTTACGAGCTACACTGGGATGATAGGAGAGATGGTTTTAGCATGGGAGGAGAAGGAGCAAGTTATACATTTCTTTATATTTCTTTTATTTATACCTGTTATGAAAGCATACATGCAAAACATGGAAAATTTGGAAACTAAATGGAAAATAGAGGTAAGGAAAGAATCATCCACAAACCTACCTCCCCCCAAATTATTACTGATAACAGCTTGGTTGTGTATTTCTTTTCATTCTTTTTTCCATGTGTTTTCCTTACATACTGATATTATATATACATTTTGTATTTTATTTTTTAACCTAAACATTTTAGTATAAGAATTTACCCATGCTAATAAAATATACACATTCTTTTAAAAGCCTCATAATATTCTGACAAGTTGCATGTACCTTAATTTACTTATCTACTCTTGTATTCTTGGGCATTTAGATTACTTCTAATTTCTTTAATACTACAAATAATTCAGTACAACTCATTTTTGTACATTTTTCCTTATATTAAATTATTTCTTTAGTTACAGATTTTCAAGAGTGAAATTCCTGGGTAAAACGCTCAGATATGCAAAAGGCTCTCGATTCATGCTGCAAAAAGGTTATGCCCATTTAGACTTCACCAGAAATTGATGACTGTGCCTTTTCAATCTACCCTGACCAATACTGAGTAAGATGATTTAAGCAAAATAGCATCACTAATTTAGTGAGGGAAAAGTGCTACTCAAAGCATAAATTTCTATTCCCTTGCTACGCTGGTTTGAAACTGTAATGAACCCCATAAAAGACTATGTGCTTTTAATCCACTCTTGTGGGGGAAGACAAACTGTGGGTAGGACCTTTTGATTAGATTGTTTCCATGGAGATGTGACCCCAACCATTCAAGGTGGGTCTTAATCATCTTTACTGGTGTTCTCTATGAGAGGATAAAAGGCAGAGATATTTTGAAGAGAGTTCAGAGAAGCTAAGAGAGACATTTTGAGAGAGAAACTAAGATATATAATCCAGAGTTTGTCCCCAGGAGAAGCTAAGAGAGAAGCTGAGACAGAAGCCCAGAGACATTTTGCAGAAAGCCACAGAAACCAGAAGCTAAACCCAGGAAAAAAGGTTCAACAGACTTTGGCCATGTGCTTTTCCATGTGACACAGGAACCCTAGACGGAATCAGCCTTTCTTCAGAGAACGTATTGTCCTGTTGATGCTTAATTGGGACATTTTCATGGCCATAGAAGTGTAAATTTGGGAACTAACAAACCCCCATGGTAAAAGCCAATCTATTTCTGGTATATTGCATTTCAGCAGCTTTAGCAAACCAGAATGCTTATTTTCTAGTGTTAGATATTTCCCCATATATTTGTTAACCTGTGAATGTCCTTAGCCCATGTGATAATTGTTTAAAATTACACCTTATTTAGGAATATTATGTTGACGTATCTCTAATAAATGCTGTGGGATTGATGCTGTGCCAGATATATTATGTCCCCCAGAAAACACCACGTTCTTTCATGCAATCTTGTGGGGGCAGATGTATTACTATTGATGAGCCTTTGGATTAGGTTGTTTCCATGGAGATGTGACCCACCCAACTGTAGGTGATGACCCTGATTAGATAATTTCCATGGAGATGTGGCCCCGCCCACTCAGCGTGGGCCTTGATTAGTTCACTGGAGCTCTATAAAAGCTCAGACAGAAGGTGCTCACTGCTAGCTGCATGCAGCTAAGAGAGGACAAAACCCCCCAAGCGCAACTGAGAGTGACATTTTGAAGAGGAGCTACAGTTGAGGGACCCATTTTGAAGATGGCCATTGAAAGCTGACACTGACATTTTGGAGAACGCAATTTTGGAATGCAACCTGGGAGCAAGCAGATGCCAGCCACATGCCTTCCCAGCTAACAGAGGTTTACCGGATGCCATCAGCCATCATTCAGTGGAGGTACCCTATTGTCGATGCCTTATGTTGGACACTTTATGGCCTTAAGACTGTAACTTTGTAACCAAATAAACCCTCTTAATAAAAGCCAGTCCAATTTCTAGTGTTTTGCAAAATGGCAGCATTAGCAAACCAGAACAGATGCCAAAAAAGGGCAGCATGTTATTTTATGAACACCAAGTAATAAGTGATCAGATACAAGTAAAGGATATTAAATTCCAAGTGAAAATAAATGAAGTGTTAAGTTTTCTCAGAAAAACCAAAGCAAACGCCTCAGGCATAATGAGATGTGTTTTTATTTCAGTGTCAAGGATAATTTTTCCTCTCATTCCATGAAAACAATCTCCCAATTTGGTTTGTGTAAAAGGTAATAGCACAAAATGACAAAAATCAGACAGCAATTTTTATAATGAAGCGAAGAGCTAGGAAGTCAATTTATTCCTAAAGAAAGTAGAAACGTGATTACTGAACCAATTTGACTGCAAATGATAATGGCTGAAATGGATGGGCTGGGTCACTCTGCAAAGTTTTGCTTCCTGCAGAAGACCTTAAAATGCAACTTCCATATGCCTCTTTTTTTTTTAAACAAGGTCTGAATGAATCTACACAATAAATTGTCAAGAAGATAGATTTATATATAATAGAATAATGGCAAAGCAAATGATTTGGTTCTATCTCATTTGCTACGTAACTTCAAAAATAAGAAATCTATTTTCATTCCATAATAAATTCATCTGATGTTTATTAAGGTTAAAAGTTAAAAATTTAAAAACTAACACTGACAACATAAATACATTTTAATGCAAAACACTTGGAGCAAAAGGACTGATGAAGAACTAACCATATGACCACAATTACAGTTATGATCATTAAATGTAAATTTTCATTTAAAATTCTTAAAATGCTTTTACTGAACCAAATAATCAAACATAACACTAGGACATGTAGACTCTTTATCACTGAGGTAAAAATAAGAAAGTTAAAGTTATAGATTACCACTGTTTTTTTGGTGACTTGACACCCCTGTCTGGGTCCTTTCATGGTGAAACCCATATCTCTAATGTGGGTCACTTGTTTAGAACTATGCCATAGACAGTCCCACATGCTTGATACGGTTATTTACCTTTGACACTTTGTTAATATTGTTGCATGAATGTTTACCCTCTGCTCCTAGCTCCTTAATTTTTTCTGAAAAAGGTTTGTTATTATTATAATTATTCATAGCCCCCATAGTATCTCAAAAAACAAAACAAAACAAACAAAAAAAAACCCATATGTATTGGATAGCCACTGGATAAATAGCTGGAAATCAAATCAATACAACACAAGTGTGATTAAGTTACATAAGGCAAGTAAAAGTACATCGTGGGCAGTGCACGAAGTGAAATACAGATCTGAATGTGTCTTCACAAAAGTGGTCAGCTCAAATTTTACAGAACTGCTATCAACTATTTTTACTGAGATTTCCCGCACAGAAAATGAGTTCTTCGTGGGACAATGTGCTCTACAAATGCTAGTAGAAGCAAAGATTTAAGAATTCCAAGGAACAAATACCAGATCTCATGATGAGATCAACTTGGATATCATGGGTTTGTGTAAAAGGTAATAGTACAAAATGACAAAAATCAGACATCAATTTTTATAATGAAGCAAAGAGCTAAATCCCACAGCAAGTGTACTTAACAGGGACACAGATACACAGACACACAGAGGGGGAGGCCATGTGAAGAGGGGGGCAAAGAATGGATTATGCCAGAAACAGAACAAGCCATCTAATTTGTCACGGCAGCCCTAAGAAATGAATACTGGCATGTTATCACCATATACCTGGATCAACACATTTCCCATCAGCTTCCTGAGCCTCTGAGCCACAAGCAATCTGCCTAACTCACCATGTTTCCCGTACCCAGCAGATTTCCTTAGAATTCCACAAATATTTGTGGAACGAATGAATGAAAGGATGAGACTAGATGAGAAATGTCAAAAGGATGGATGGTGCATGTGGGGAGCTTTCTTTTCAATTCCAAGACTGCCCACACCTCTTCTTTCTGCTTGGACCCAGGTGCTGCTCCCTTGCAGTCCCCTCTCAGCCTCTCTGTGAAGGTCAGTAGATATCACCTCTGTAATCTCTTTATTGCAGTCAACAGTCTGTGTTGATAAATCAATTGCTACTAGTCCTACCTGGTTGAAGGAAGGGATGGGTGCCTCCAGCTGAGACCCAAGACTGGGCCTGGCCACTCACCTTACTTGCTGGCAGATGCAGCAGATCCAGACCTTCTCGGGCTTCTGATAGGAACAGCAGTTCTTACAGACGTTGAACTTACACTCCCCACACTGGCGCTTGGTGTTGACGAGGAAAGTGAAGGGCGAGCAGCAGCGCATGCAGCAGTGTTCCACGAACTTCTGGTGCTTTGAAAGAATGCTGCACTTGCTGCCTTCCTCATCCAACTTCTGCTTTATCTCGCTGGGAAACCAGGGAGGGGGAAGGTATGAGGAGAAGAGAAACAGCAGGTCAGGTCAGGGGCTCTCTGCTACCCTGGCCCTCACGCAGGCCAAGCTGCCATGCAGAATCTTCCTGTAAAACCCCAAAACTTGGGAATATCAACTGCTTGACATAATATCCAGAGAGGAATGCTAACGGTGGATTAATTTTATGCACTCCTAAAAGTCAGATTTTCTATGAAAAAAGCACGCCAATCTTATTATTTCTATTTCAGAGACTAGATTGAGATATAAATTATCATAAAACTAAGCACATCCTTGAAAAATAAAATGCTTAACTTAGTTAATGCCTTTTTAAAGGAGCAGAGATCATTTATGTTAAAACATTAATCCTCACAAGAGCCCTGCGGGGAATATGATAAATGCAGTCCTGGCCCTATTTAACATCCCTGGAAACTGAAGCACCCCAGGATCTTAAAAGCTTCTAAGTCAATTTGAGTCAGTAAGGATTCTCTGGGTGATGGGCAAATTCTCGGCTCTGGTGGTTCAGAGTTGGATAAAAGACAGTCCTTCCTCTCCCAAGGAGCTCATAGTCGTATCGGGCCAACAGCCAGTCATATTAATACAAAACATGAGATTCTATACACTCCTCTCAGCACACAGTGGCAAGGAAAGAAGAAACTCTGAGAGTGAGAGATAGGATAACCCCCCAAGGGGACTCAGTTACCTTGGAAAAAACTACCTAGATGTAACCATGCTTGCCCTGCTACAAAAATGGGGGCCAACAAAAAGTAAAAGAAAAATAATTTGTTTTTCAGTACCTAGCTTGTGATTGTGCACATCATACCAGGTACATCTATGATGTATGTGGCAACTATTTTCTCCCAGTCTGCTTTGTCTTTTAACTTTGCTTATGTCCTCTTTCATCATTAAGAAGTGCATACTTTGTAGCTAAGTCTGTCAGTCTTTCCTTTGTGGCTTCTGGGTTTTATATCTTGCTTAGGAAGTTTCTACTACCTATCAGTTTTTATAAAAACTCAAATAGCTCCATTAAAAAAATAATTATCTTCTCTCAATACTTTCTCCTCATCTAGTTACCACACTATAACCCTCCTCCCTCTTTTTTTCTTCTTTGAATGAGGTGCCTCTTCCCTCTTATGATTAAAATTCTTGCAGAAACTTCCTGGCAATCTATCTATGCCCATTCTGAGTCAACTCCCATCTGGCGTTTGTTCCTTTCCCTTAAAGGAAACAAAAGCTCTGCTCAAGTTCTCCAGTGACCTCCATGTTGCTTAAAGCCAAAAGGAACTTTCAAGTCTTCATCATACTTGACCACTCAATCATTCTTGAAATGTTGTCTTCCCTTCCCTTCCCTATTACACTCGGTTTCCTCATTCCTTCTCTGTTTCCTTTGAAAGTTCATCCCCCTATTCTGAGTTTTTACATGGCAGACAAGTTTTTTAGGGCATAATAAAAACACTTATTCATTGATAAAGATTACTTTCAATAATTCATCTCAACATTTTACTATTTGGTTGGTTGAGGTATGGTCATTATGCAATTACAGGTGGTTGTTCCCTCCCCTCCCCAAGAATGGACAAACCCCTCCGTTGTTCACCGAAGCAGCCCAGTCTCAAGGTGTTCTGTGTGACGGATCTTTATTATGAAGGTTTCAGGGTAATGGAAGCTGATGGAACGCATCCCAGCTCCAGACAAAACAGAAAACATCTCCACGTGGAGCACTGGTCTTTGCTGCAGTCAAAGCCTCTCAGCTACGTCTAACTTTGGGATTCTCCCCAAGGCCCGGAAACTGACCATGTTGCTGCCCCATCTCGGCCTGCCCAGGCTCCCTCCTGCCCTCCTGCTTCTTCTCACTTTCTGGGGCCTCCAAGACCCTTCCCGTGGAAAATCCTCAAAATCCATGACCTAATGGTAAACAGCAGCTACAGAGGAGTCACCCTTGCTTAACACACTAGGCATAGGAGTACTTAAATTAGGACACTGGTAGGCAAAAAAAGGAAGCAGGTTAGATTCCTACCACAGGGAGTTATGCATCCATCCTCTCTCTGCCCCAAGTGTCTCTCCCTCTCTGTCTTATACCCTCCCACTCCCTTCCCTACTCTATATTAAAAAAAATAGAACCAAACTAATTATACTGTTTTGATTTTGAAGGCTAGAAAATTATTTTTGAATAGCCATTCAAGCATGTTGGTATAAAGTAGCTCACAGTTTTCTCTTCTGATTTTTAAGATCTCTGTATATCTATAATTAAGTGCACCTTTTCTTTCTGAATGGTGTTTATTTGAGCCTCAGCTTCACTCCCCCTTGAAGTTTATTTCATTAAATTTAATGAACAACTAGCTTTTGGGTGTGTTGATCATTCCCTATAATATTTCTTTGTTTTCTATTGCAATAAAGTCTATTCTTACTTTACTTCTTTCTTCTGCTTATTTTTACTTTGCTATATTCATTTTCCAACTTTTTAAAGGTAAAATATACTTACTTTCAATCTTTTCTCTTTTCTAACATGTATTTAAGGCTACAAAACTCTCAATTTAGCACTTTAGCTACTACACTCCAGAGGCTTCAAATTAAATCATTTTTATTGCAATTCAGGCTTATATATTTTATAATTCTCAAGATTTTAAACTTTTCAAATATATGATTTTTGTTATTGATTTTAATTTTTTTTATTTTGCTCAGATAATAGGGTCTAGAAGACATTAATTCTTTGGTATTTCTTGAGACTTGCATTACAGTCAAGTTCATGATCAATGTTTGTAAATGTCTCATGATGCTTGAAAAGAACATTACTGTCTACCAATTGTAGTACAGTAAAATCTCCCAGTACAATTATGGATTTGTCTATTTCTCTTCATGTTAATTTTTACTTATTATTTTTTAAGATGTTATATATACCTGGTGAATAATTTCTTTTGTGATTACATATCTGTCTTTATCCCTGCTTTTTCCCTTAAAGTCTAGTTGTCTGATATTTATAGTCTATATTAATTTTTAAAAATTATGTTACTAGGAGGCGGGGCAAGATGGCAGACTGGTGAGCTGTATGTTTTAGTTACTCCTCCAGGAAAGTAGGTAGAAAGCCAGGAACTGCGTGGACTGGACACCACAGAGCAATCTGTCTTTGGGCATACTTCATACAACACTCATGAAAATGTCGAACTGCTGAGATCAGCGAAATCTGTAAGTTTTTGCGACCACGGGACCCGCGCCCCTCCCTGCCAGGCTCAGTCCCGTGGGAGGAGGGGCTGTCAGCTCCGGGAAGGAGAAGGGAGAACTGCAGTGGCAGCCCTTATCGGAAACTCATTCTGCTGATCCAAACTCCAACCATAGACAGACTGAGACCAGACACCAGAGAATCTGAGAGCTGCCAGCCCAGCAGAGAGAAGACAGGCATAGAAAAAAAAACAACACGAAAAACTCCAAAATAAAAGCGGAGGATTTTTGGAGTTCTAGTGAACATAGAAAGGGGAAGGGCAGAGCTCAGGCCCGAGCTCAGGTCCTGAGGTGCATATGCAAATCCCGAAGAAAAGCTGATCTCTCTGCCCTGTGGACCTTTCCTTAATGGCCCTGGTTGCTTTGTCTCTTAGCATTTCAATAACCCATTAGATCTCTGAGGAGGGCACTTTTTTTTTTTTTTTTTTTTTAATCCTTTTTTCTTTTTCTAAAACAATTACTCTAAGAAGCCCAATACAGAAAGCTTCAGAGACTTTCAATTTGGGCATGTCAAGTCAAGAGCAGAACTAAGAGAGCTCTGAGACAAAAGGCAATATTCCAGTGGCTGAGAAAATTCACTAAACACCACAACTTCCCAAGAAAAGGGGGGTGTACGCTCACAGCCACCATCCTGGTGGACAGGAAACACTCCTGCCCATCGCCAGCCCCATAGCCCAGAGCTGCCCCAGACAACCCAGTGTGACGGAAGTGCTTCAAATAACAGGCACACACCAGAAAACTGGGCGTGGACATTAGCCTTCCCTGCAACCTCAGCTGATTGTCCCAGAGTTGGGAAGGTGGAGCAGTGTGAATTACCAAAGCCCCACTCAGCCATCATTTGAGCAGACTGGGAGCCTCCCTCCCCCCCCCAGCAGCCCAGAACGGCCCTGGGGGGACGGCACTCACCTGTGACATAGCACAGTCATCCCTCAACAGAGGACCCGGGGTGCACAGCCTGGAAGAGGGCCCACTTCAAGTCTCAGGAGCCATACGCCAATACCAAGGACTTGTGGGTCAGTAGCACAGACAAACTGTGGCAGGACTGAACTGAAGGATTAGACTATTGCAGCAGCTTTAAAACTCTAGGATCACCAGGGAGATTTGATTGTTAGGGCCACCCCCCCTCCCTGACTGCCCAGAAACATGCCCCATATACAGGGCAGGCAACACCAACTACACACGCAAGCTTGGTACACCAATTGGGCCCCACAAGACTCACTCCCCCACTCACCAAAAAGGCTAAGCAGGGGAGAACTGGCTTGTGGAGAACAGGTGGCTCGTGGACGCCACCTGCTGGTTAGTTAGAGAAAGTGTACTCCACGAAGCTGTAGATCTGATAAATTAGAGATAAGGACTTCAATAGGTCTACAAACCCTAAAAGAACCCTATCAAGTTCAGCAAATGCCACGTGGCCAAAAACAACAGAAAATTATAAAGCATATGAAAAAACCAGACGATATGGATAACCCAAGCCCAAGCACCCAAATCAAAACCAGAAGAGACACAGCACCTAGAGCAGCTACTCAAAGAACTAAAGATGAACAATGAGACCATAGTACGGGATATAAAGGAAATCAAGAAGACTCTAGAAGAGCATAAAGAAGACATTGCAACTAATAAAAATGGATGATCTTATGGAAATTAAAGAAACTGTTGAGACCAAATTAAAGAAATTCTGGACACTCATAGTACAAGACTAGAGAAGTTGAACACAACTCAGTGACCTGGAAGATGACAGAAGGAAATGAAAGCATAAAAGAAAGAATGGGCAAAAAATGAAAAAATCGAAATGAGCCTCAGGGATATTATATATGATATAACCGTCCAAATATAGACTCATTGTGTCCCACAAGGGGAAAAAGGGTAAGAGGACTAGAATATTCAAAGAAATTGTTGGGGAAAACTTCCAAATCTTCTAAACCATAATACACAAATCATAAATGCTCAGCGAACTCCAATAGAATAAATCCTAAAACCCCTCCGAGACATATACTGATCACACTGTCAAACACAGAAGGGAGGCAGCAGTTCTGCAAGCAGCAAAAGCAGATTCACCCATACAAAGGAAACAGCATAAGACTAAGTAACACTCAGCACCACCATGGAGGCAAGAAGGCAGTGGCACGATATATTTAAAATTCTGAGTGAGAAAAATTCCAGCCAAGAATACTTTATCCAGCAAAGCTCTCCTTCAAATTTGAGGGAGAGCTTAAATTTTTCACAGACAAACAAATGCTGAGAGAATTTGCTAACAAGAGACCTGCCCTACTGGAGATACTCAAGGGAGCCCTACAGACAGAGAAACAAAGACAGGACAGAGAGAGACTTGGAGAAAGGTTCAGTACTAAAGAGATTCGGTATGGGTACAATAAAGGATAATAGAGAGAGGGAAAATATGGCAAACATAAACCAAAGGATAAGATGGCCGATTCAAGAAATGCCTTCACGGTTATAACGTTGAATGTAAATGGATTAAACTCCCCAATTAAAAGATATAGATTCGCAGAATGGATCCAAAAAAATGAACCATCAATATGTTGCATACAAGAGACTCATCTTAGACACAGGGACACAAAGAAACTGAAAGTGAAAGGATGGAAAAAATATTTCATGCAAGCTACAGCCAAAAGAAAGCAGGTGTAGCAATATTAATCTCAGATAAAATAGACTTCAAATGCAGGGATGTTTGAGAGACAAAGAAGGCCACTACATACTAATAAAGGGGCAATTCAGCAAGAAGAAATAACAATTGTAAATGTCTATGCACCCAATCAAGTGCCACAAAATACATGAGAGAAACACTGGCAAAACTAAAGGAAGCAATTGATGTTTCCACAATAATTGTGGGAGACTTCAACACATCACTCTCTCCTATAGATAGATCAACCAGACAGAAGACCAATAAGGAAATTGAAAACCTAAACAATCTGATAAATGAATTAGATTTAACAGACATATACAGGACATTACATCCCAAATCACCAGGATACCCATACTTTTCTAGTGCTCACGGAACTTTCTCCAGAATAGATCTTATGCTGGGACATAAAACAAGCCTCAATAAATTTAAAAAGATTGAAATTATTCAAAGCACATTCTCTGACCACAATGGAATACAATTAGAAGTCAATAACCATCAGAGACTTAGAAAATTCACAAATACCTGGAGGTTAAACAACACACTCCTAAACAATCAGTGGGTTAAAGAAGAAATAGCAAGAGAAATTGCTAAATATAGAGACGAATGAAATGAGAACACAACATACCAAAATCTATTGGATGCAGCAAAAGCAGTGCTAAGGGGGAAATTTATAGCACTAAACGCATATATTAAAAAGGAAGAAAGAGCCAAAATCAAAGAACTAATGGATCAACTGAAGAAGCTAGAAAATGAACAGCAAACCAATCCTAAAGCAAGTACAAGAAAAGAAATAACAAGGATTAAAGCAGAAATAAATGACATAGAGAACAAAAAAACAATAGAGAGGATAAATATCACCAAAAGTTGGTTCTTTGAGAAGATCAACAAGATTGACAAGCCCCTAGCTAGACTGACAAAATCAAAAAAGAGAAGACCCATATAAACCAAATAATGAATGAAAAAGGTGACATAACTGCAGATCCTGAAGAAATTAAAAAAATTATAAGAGGATATTATGAACAACTGTATGGCAACAAACTGGACAATGTAGAAGAAATGGACAATTGCCTGGAAACATATGAACAACCTAGACTGACCAGAGAAGAAATAGAAGACCTCAACCAACCCATCACAAGCAAAGAGATCCAATCAGTCATCAAAAAGCTTCCCACAAATAAATGCCCAGGGCCAGATGGCTTCACAGGGGAATTCTACCAAACTTTCCAGAAAGAACTGACAGCAATCTTACTCAAACTCTTTCAAAACATTGAAGAAAAGGGAACACTACCTAACTCATTTTATGAAGCTAACATCAATCTAATACCAAAACCAGGCAAAGATGCTACAAAAAAGGAAAACTACCGGCCAATCTCCCTAATGAATATAGATGCAAAAATCCTCAACAAAATACTTGCAAATCGAATCCAAAGACACATTAAAAAAATCATACACCATGACCAAGTGGGGTTCATTCCAGGCATGCAAGGATGGTTCAACATAAGAAAAACAATCAATGTATTACAACACATTAAAAACTCAAAAGGGAAAAATCAATTGATCATCTCAATAGATGATGAAAAAACATTTGACAAAATCCAACATCCCTTTTTGATAAAAACACTTCAAAAGGTAGGAATTGAAGGAAACTTCCTCAACATGATAAAGAGCATATATGAAAAACCCACAGCCAGCATAGTACTCAATGGTGAGAGACTGAAAGCCTTC